>NC_074673.1:34029606-34355231 GCF_029448725.1 Salvelinus fontinalis | reverse complement strand
AATTAGTTCACAGTCTTATCATTTGCAAGGTAGAGACTAATTCACATAACACACCTTTTAATGCGTTGAGCTGAGCTCTTATTGCTGGTCCTACCTGCAGGTGCTCCTGTTGAGTGTCACACTCCTCCTCGGGCTGCCTGATGAGGAAACCATGGTTAGTGCACTTCTTCAGTTCCATGACGATGTTGAGGAAACCAGAGGAGCTGCCTCGGGTGCCTTTCTGCAAGGCTCTGAAGTTCCTGGTCAGAATCCACCTGAAACAATCACCAAACACATCACCAGTTAACATCAATGACAAGGAGTAAGACAGTTTAGATACTGCTCAAATCATCTGTCCAGACTGGCAAACATTGATAGAGAAAAGCTACATGAGGGAACATACTTGTAGTACTGCTTCTGCACGGCGGACATGTCCACACGGAGGATCTGTTCTACCTTGGCAGGCAGGGATTTCTCCACATCCTTCTTGACACGCCTCAGGAGAAAGGGCTCAAGGACTTTGTGGAGGCTCTGGTAGCCATTGTCAGTCCCTTTACCATGGTCGCTTTCAAAATCTTCCCAATTCTCAAACCTTCAGGAGGGGGAAAAGTACAATTGGATTGGGATAAGATTACTGTAAATGAAAATAAATGTATAGGCTGTTCTTCTCAAAGTCTGAATTTGCCAAAGTTTATCTGATGTATTTAATAGAGAGAAGTGCATACTTGTCAGGCATGAGGAAGTGCAGAAGGGACCACAGCTCTTTGAGAGAGTTCTGCAGTGGTGTCCCTGTGATTAGAAGTCTGTGGTTGGACCGGAACTCGATCAGGGTTTTGTACAACAGGGAGTCATCATTCTTCAGCCTGTGAGCTTCGTCCACACCCAGGAAGGCCCAGTTTATGTTCCCCAATACTGCCTATGGACAGATCACACCAATAGAGTGAGCAGAGAGTTGCATTCAATCAAAGAATTCACTTTTTATTTCCATAAAAATAAAAATGTGTACTATTTTGGCAAGTACAAATCCAAGCTCATATCTAAACTGTATGAAAATACTTCCAAGCAATACTGATGCCTTACCTTGTCTTTCAGTAGAATTTCATACGTGGTTATAAGTGCATTGAACTTTATTCTCTTCGTCTGATGGCATACCCACTCATAGTCACGGATCTGTTCAACACAAAAGCAAAGCATTGGGGAACTTTTACTTTTGGTTGGACACAAGATTACAACGCTTCTTTAGAGTTCTATAAAGAGCAGATTTCCATACCGATTTCCTGCTCATCACATCTCCCAGGTAGACCACCACGTTCATGTCGGGGGCCCAGGTGTCAAACTCTCTCTGCCAGGAGGTGAGGGTGGACAAGGGCACCACCACCAGAGAGGGCCCATACAGCTGGTGATGGTGGAACAGGTAGGAAAGGAATGAGATGGTCTGGATGGTTTTCCCCAGACCCATCTCATCAGCCAGGATCACACTATTGCACCTGAAAAACACCGACCATGGAGTCTTAGTGTAAATTAGTGTTTTTACAAAAATTACATTCAAACTATCTAAATGGCAGGTAATTGACAGTACACCTCAGTAAAGCATCAGTATATCCACTAAATGTGATGTTCCAAACCATAATAATCTGTTTCTCAATACAGCATTCCTCGTGACTTGACGTGTACCTGCACCAGGAGTGAGCCAGCCAGTTCAGTCCATCTAGTTGGTAATCTCTCAGCTGCAGGTTCTCATCCCCAATGTACAATGGCTGGTTCTTCAGTGCAACAAATCTGGGCCTCTGTTTCAGCACCTGAAATTAGAGTTAGAAAATCACTGCACTGTTCTAAAATGACTATAGCTGTAGTGCTTGTGTTCTAGCTGATAGTCAACTTTAAATAAAACATTTGTGATAGGATACCATGTGCAATCCATCTAGTCGGGACACTTTCCTCACTCACTTTGCAGTCTTTGGAGGGGACTGTTTTGCTGGAGTTCCTGTTGGTGAAGCTGTCTATACAATGCTGGAACTTCTTCCCCAGCAGAGCTCCATCCTCCCAGCTGCACTCTGAATAGGGCAGGCCCATCCACTTACACAGGTACTCTGGCTCATTGGACGACGACGCATTCTTGTGGCTGTGAGCTGATATACAGTGAAAACATCATCTTTAGTTGAAGTGCTTTTCAGAATCAAAATGTGCTGAGTATGATAATGATGAAGATATGATCATGATAATGTTGATGAGGATATGAGGGACTTACAAGGGAAATCAGACGGTCCCTGTGTCTTCCCTGTTTTAGTCGCTGGGAAAAAATATTTTTGATTACACCAGTTCTCTAAATATATGATACAGTATGTGAAATATTTTTGATAAGCAAGAGGGTAAGTCTGTTGTAATAATCACATTTTGTCAAATAAATCTAATTTAATTGTTGAACCATTGCTGCAAGTGAATGAAGACTAAATTTCAAAAGGAGTTTATTTTTTATTTTTACCAATGACTCTTTCCAAAATTTGGAACTGCTTATTTAAGTCAGTGGTTAGCTCTTGTTGGCAGTTGTAGTATTCTGAATCCTCAGGGGATGCTTTGTTCAACCTTTGGAAGACAATCAGTGTCAGTAAGTAACAGAACTCATCAACAGTGAAAGGTAAAACATCAGTGGTATGTAGCTATGTGTACAAAACAAACCCTCACCAAGCATTGAGCTCATCGTTTTTCTTCTTGAAGTTCTCTAGTTTCTTCAGTCCCTTGACCTTCTGTTGAGTGAGGGAGTCGATGCTCTCCCAGGTGTTGTGGATATAGGACCAGCCTTTCCACTTTATCAGGTAATGGGTCTCTCCTTCATCCTTCTCAGGCTCATAGTCTGCTCCGGGGTCCCCGTTTTCCTCCACAGCATACTGGGTAGTGGAAGCCCCACAGGCTAAAATAGATACACGCACAGAATTCTAACAAATATTTTCAATATCCGATTTTTATTCACAGTTTAAATTCCTAACCAGGCAGCAGTCTCTAGTAAACATGTCTCATCTATCAGGGTAATATCATCACTTCTTCTGCTAGCCACAAGATCTTTGCCTTCTCTTTCAACACCTGCTGGCAATGTCTAACTAGATGGGTTAACACAATACAGGTGAGATACTGACAATAAGATACCAAGTGAGGATGCATCACCTCCTTTTTTGCCTGTCCTGATATCCATGATCTTCTCAATGGTCTCGCTGTCATCTTCCGGCTCCACCTCAGCTCCCTCCATCTCTATCAGGTCGTCAGAGTCTGTCTCAAAGTCATTCTGGTCCTCCTTGTAACTGGAACAAACCAACACAACGCATGTAATGCAAAGTAATGTGACAGAAGCAAGGTGGAACAGCAACACTTTCCTTCATATTTTAGATTGAACTAGTGAAACAATGACATACCTGACTTTGGCCGCCACCCTTCGCCGGGTTTGTCTCTTTGGGGTATCTTCATCATCGTCATCATCATCATCATCATCTTCCTCCACAGATGACTCTTGTTTCCTGGTTTTCCTTGCCTTTGGAGGCTGCTGTTTTTTGACTGTAGATGATTTGGTCTGTGGTCTAAAATATTGAGTCAAATACACACATGTATACCACTTCTAAAGCCACTCTGCAAGACAGCCTACTTACTAGTTTTTCCACTAACAGCTCTAGCTGACTATAGTGCCTCCTAACAACCTGACTCACACCAATGGCCTTAAGACAGCTTCCAAACCTCCAACCTCAGCAAAATTAATAATATTGGTGATAAGGTTACAGGTGAACGTCTTCATTAAATGCCTTTAGAGCACTAAGTGCTCAATTGGGGGAAATCATAAAGTCAACCCACAAAAATGACACTGCAAAAACACTAATAAGACATCGCCTGATTTTTGGGCCATGTAGCTGGTATGTTGCGAGCTTTCATCAGAACATCATTTTGGTGGACTTTGGGATTTTGACCTGTTATTTTTTTGTCATCCTTCTGAGTCTAAATTCAAACATTCACTGCAATATAGAATAGTAGAATGCATATCATAGTTGATACAACATTAAATGCTCAGTAATAAATACATAGAAAGTTTCACAATTGTCAGATTTGAATTTACAGATTTCATATTTTGTTAGTGACTGAAGGCTAAAAAGAAGCCCAGTCATTCAGCACTTTGAAAGCCAAAAAAAACACTAATATAGCTAGTTTCTGATTTCACACAATGTAAACGAAAGTGTACAGATTCGCAGTCTAAAGGCCAGGCTTCACTACATCCTTACCTTCTAGCAGGAAGTCGTCTGGATCTAACTTTCTCTTCCTGCTCACTGTCTGCACTGCTGGCATCCTCCTCCTCCTCCTGCTCCTCCTCCGAGTCATCACTCTTCCAGGTATTTCTTATAACACAGAAATACCACAAGTTCACCCTTTGGGCTTATTATGGCTCTACGCCTGGCTTAGGGTGATCTGGTTAGCCAGGTTTGATCAGATATCTAAACAAACTAAAGTTCTGAAGACCAGCTCAGTCCGGCTGGAACTCCTAATGAGCCACTTTAGACAAGCACAAAAATAGAAAGAACACAATACTGACAACACAGAAAATTATTTGGCAACATAATGACAAATACAAACACCACTGAATTGAACGATACAACTAAATAAATGTCATGCACTTACATCCAAATAGTCATGGGATACTAATTAGGTGTGACCAATTATTCGACTGGTCGATTGTTTGGTCAACAGGCTGTTGATCAACAACAACAACAAAAAAATTGTCGAGCAGTAGCAAATATACACACACTATTATTTTATGGCACACGAGACACCCGTCGTATTCACGCCCATCTCAGTGAACTAATCCATTGCGGAGGCTGCAGGGGTGGCATAGTCCAAGAATGGGAATGTGGCTGCACAATGCACGTCTCTCTCCCGCCAATTTGTGCACATCCATTGTTTTTATAAACTAATTGTGTGAATTGATTGCATTTGATTGTTATTGTCTATCAATTCCCCATTACATTTATCAGTCTTACATGTACTGTTAATTCCTATAATTTCTCATCTACAATGTTTTTTTGGGTTGCGGTAATGTCTGTTAATACACTCAACATATTTCGATTCCAGTCTTTTAACGTTCTCATTGTTTTGAGTGAGTGGACACATTGTTTGCAGAGCGCACAACCTATGCTACACTTGTGAGGAACAAGTTCTGGTTTATTTCATTCCATTTACGAGTTTTGTCAATTTAGTCATCGTCTTGTTTGTAGCGCTCCTGGCACCTAACAACGCATAGAAGTAGGCCTCTATAGGCTACCTGGCCTGCTCGCAAATGTAGGCATATAAATGGCTTAATGCACCACCACTAATGAGCTGCGGAGCTTCTCAAAGTAAATGTTTTCTTCAACCTTAAACCGCAAGCTAACAGTTGGTTTTTAGATCCATTGAGAATGACAATTCCTCAATGTATTTGAAAAATCATTCCAGATATCTACCTTTAGACAGTGGCACAACTTTCACTGAGGACGGGGAGGATGTTCCCCCCTGACATTCTGAAATTGAATTTGTGTCCCCCCCAAATTTTATCCTTGGAATGTTAATAGTTGTTTCAAGTTTGTTGCAGACAGGCCATGCATAGCCACTGTGATTTATAGGATAATTATTTTTTAAATCTGGATATTTTCTACCTGCAGGCTGCAATGTTTTTATTTGTTGGCTTTATTGGCTGGTTTTACATAGTTGGCAATAAAGTTACTTTTTAGGTTCGTATCATTTTCATTACTTGGATAGAATTTGGATTACCACATGATTTTGCGATACAAAGATGTTATTATAAATTAAATGAAACTGCTCCAGGAAAATGTGCATATGAAAACCATAACTGGCACACAGATCAGTAGAAATGGTAAGATAAATTGGCATTCCACATGAGGTTTGCAGACTCCTCGTGTAGCTTATTACCGGCAATTTCAGGAGCGTTATGGCAGAATCTGCAAACGCCAGTAGGAGTGGGAGGAGGATGGTCGGGACAGTTTTTTGTTCTTCTGGTACTTGATCTCTGTCTCCCACTTGAGTCATTTGTGTCTTATTTTATCAAACAATGAGCTTAAAGCATTCAGACAAGCTCAATGCATATATAGTTGATTTGATTAAAACACATAGGGTGTGTCTATATTTGGAAAAATACACGTTTAAAAAAAACCTAGACCAATCGATTGGTCGAAAGAACAGACAACCTTTGATTCAACAAGATGCGTTTTAGTCGGGGACAGCTTTGGCTGTTGCGGTGACCGTATTACTGCCACACGGGGGGTCACGAGTCATGAAGACAGTCAAATTCCACATGACCGTTTAGTCCCTAATTAGACTTCTCCAAGCTATGATGCTGCTGCTGATCATTAGTAGCCTACCAAACTTTCTGCCTGGTACTAAGCACTCCATTGTCCCTCTAATCACTGACATCAATGCAAATGTATTCGAAAATCTAATCAAACACTTCATGAGAGCCCATGTCTCATTTTGCGCAGCATTTCTAAAGGCTGTGCAATTGCGGGGGAAAACAGAGTGATGGCCGCTAATAAAAAGAGGAGGATCCCATAAGCTTTCTATAGGCTAGGCCTACTATATTTATGTATCAACTTCCTAATAGTAAGAACATTGGTTTTATTTACTACAGGAGTCTAGCCTACCTGGCTGGTATAAAAATAAACCATGGGGAGAAGCATCCTCCATTCGCTATTGAAGTGCCCGTTTCGATACAGGTGCATGATAATGGTCCATTCTAAATCATAACAAAATGTCACACATATATTACATGTACGGACAAGATTGAATCAAGAATAGTCTGATGGGTGACAATAGCCAATCACTTGTGAATTCTATATTATCACTTGTGAATGATGCCCAGCATAAGAAAATGCCATTTTTTTGCGACTTGTTCGAATCATAGTCGCAGATTTCATGTAGCCTAGCCCATAGGCCTATATGTTTTAATAAGGTTTGTATCACAACTAAAATGCCACTTCTTAAAATTAAACACATGAATCCGCTTTACAAGGGGTGTAGAGACTAACTGGCAAAAAAGAAACGGCCCTTTTTCAGGACCCTGTCTTTCAAAGATAATTCGTTAAAATCCAAATAATTTCACAGATCTTCATTGTAAAGGGTTTAAACACTGTTTCCCATGCTTGTTCAATGAACCATAAACAATTAATGAACATGCACCTGTGGAACAGTCGCTAAGACATTAACAGCTTACAGACGGTAGGCCATTAAGGTCACAGTTATGAAAACGTAGGTCACTAAATAGGCCTTTCTACGGACTCTGAAAAACACCAAAAGAAAGATGCCCAGGGTTCCTGCTCATCTGCATGAACGTGCCTTAGGCATGCTGCAAGGAGGCATGAGGACTGCAGATGTGGCCAGGGCAATAAATGGCAATGTCCGTACTGTGAGACGCCTAAGACAGCACTACAGGGAGACAGGACGGACAGCTGATCGTCCTCACAGTGACAGATCATGTGTAACACCTGCACAGGATCGGTACATCCGAACATCACACCTGAGGGACAGGTACAGGATGGCAACAACAACTGCCAGAGTTACACCAGGAACGCACAATCCCTCCATCAGTGCTTAGACTGTCCGCAATAGGCTGAGAGAGGCTGGGCCGAGGGCTTGTAGGCCTGTTGTAAGGCAGGTCCTCACCAGACGTCACCTATGGGCACAAACCAACCTTCGCTGGACCAGACAGGACTGGCAAAAAGTCCTCTTCACTGACGAGTTGAGGTTGTCTCACCAGGGGTGATGGTCGGATTTGCGTTTATCGTCGAGGGAATGAGCATTACACCGAAGCCTGCACTCTGGAGCGGGATCGAGTTGGTGGTGGAGGGTACGTCATGGTCTGGGGCGGTATTTCACAGCATCATCGGACTGAGCTTGTTGTCATTGCAGGCGATCTCAACGCTGTGCGTTACAGGGAAGACATCCTCCTCCCTCATGTGGTACCCTTCCTGCAGGCTCATCCTGACAAGACCCTCCGGCATGACAATGCCTCCAGCCATACTGCTCGTTCTGTGCGTGAGTTCCTGCAAGACAGGAATGTCAGTGTTCTGCAATGGCCAGCGAAGAGCCCGGATCTCAATCACATTGAGCACGTCTGGGACCTGTTGGATCGGAGGGTGAGGTCTAGGGCCATTCCCCCCAGAAATGTCCAGGAACTTGCAGGGGCCTTGATGGAAGAGTGAGGAAACATCTCACAGCAAGAACTGGCAAATCTGGTGCAGTCCATGGGGAGAGGCACTGCAGTACTTAATGCAGCTGGTGGCCACACCAGATACTGACTAACTCTTGATTTTGACCAGGGACACATCATTTCTGTTAGTCACATGTCTGTGGAACTTGTTCAGTTCATGTCTCAGTTATTGAATCTTGTTATGTTCATACAAATATTTACACATGTTAAGTTTGCTGAAAATAAACGCAGTTGAAAGTGAGAGGACATTTATTTTTTATGAGCAGCGCGTGAGATTCAAGTTTGGGGAAGGTAATTTTCACCATAAATTTGCACCTTTATAATAAAAGCATTACATGCATAATTGCATTTGCGGTCACTTTTGATAATGGTGCTTTCCGCTAATGGAACATTTGCGCTTATAGCCTAATACCATGTGTGCATTGCTGCGCTTATAATGTGAAGAAATAGCCTAATAGTTTATAAACATTTTAAGTTAAATGTTCTGATCTGCTGCGTCAGCCACATTGCATAAAACATGTTTTTTGATGCTAGTGGTTGTATTAACTTGGGATCTATCGCATCCCACAACTGTCCCAGATTGTTTGGAATATTTATTTATCGCACAGAATAGGTCAACTTTTGTACTATGGGGGAATAGTAGATTGTCAGGCTAGTGCTTTTGCTGTTCATTAGGCCTACTCATCTTGTTGGCTGACGAAAAGCAAATGTGGACAGTTCATCCAATATCTTCAATATGCACCTTGGAGTTGGATAAGAATGTGTGCAGTTACGTCCCCGATGTGTCTGTCTTAACTGTAGCCTGTAAGAAAGACCCGATCACGTGACTGAAAGCCGTGTGATTGAGACGCTTCAGATTGTGCAGCACACTCTGGTAGAAGGGAACAACGCAGCACCCCAGGCCACAAAATACAGATTTTTTTAGGGTGCATTACGGCCACAAAGGGGATGCCGGCGTGAAGTTTGAGGCATTATCAAGTGCTTGTCAAATTGTGAATGCGAGGCTGACGAATTATGTACAGGCTGAGCAAAAAACAAAGCAGAGCTCACGCCTTTCAAGTGACGAAAAAAAAATCATTGTTAGTCTAATCATGCAGCCTTACAATGTATTAAAAATCAAACATATAGCCCAACGTTTGTAAAACAACTAAAGTTACATTAATAAATTAAGCATATAGGAGTACCCATTTCTTTGTTAACCGCTCAACACAGAATAGCCATGCACACTCCCTCAAATCGTTTGGAGAAAATGTATATTTTATTAATCTTTGTTCAATTGTATTCTTCATACAATAAAATAATGCCACGGAATTCTAAGCAAATCTTGTCTGCTAAATGAACTAGTGTAGCACACAGCCATTTGGCATAGCTACATCAGGGCCTAACAAAGATAACTCAGAGTATGCTATTCTTTTCTTCTGAAATAGACTACATTTTCTTCATATCATGCTTCTTTAGACCCGACTAAAATAAATAATGGATTTATTGAGAAGGTTTAGGCTATTTTACATGGATTTATTAGACTTTTTAAGATGGAAGCCAGGAGATGCTGTATGTGTTTATGTTAATTAATGGTCAATTACCATGAGACCGATAGTTATTTGCTTGACAATCACAAGCTGTCCGCCACAGTCCTAGATACTATATATGTTCATGATATCAAACAACAATGTGAGTCAAGACTATTGCAGAGTCTAATTGGATGACAGCAAGTGTATTTTGGGATAGCCATTAAGGCAAACATATGCTATAGACAACTGACCAGTTCCAATTGCTTTGACGAGTTGGCTACATCCTGATTCAAATTATTTTGTGTGTTATTATAAATGGCATAACTTTGAGCAGCATTTGACACAATATAGTACATTTATCTCTTGACATGATAGATTTTAGTTGATAAGAATAATCAAAATACAGAAGAAACTGAAATGAAATAATGAAATAATCTCAATACTCACTCTTTCTTCTTTTGTAGTGTTGCTTTTCTTTTAGGACTTTCACCTTCTGAGTCACTGCTACCCTGCAAATGTGTTGAAATGATTACATCTCAATGAGATATTAGGCTTTGCATTGCTTTGCCGTTAGGGGTTGCAGCTACAGTGAATGAGACACCAATAAATCCACATCATATACACTAGATGGTGCCACTTCTGCACGTGCAAACCCCTTTGAGGAAAAAATACATTTTAGTGGGGTCGGACTTTTAGTACATGGAAGTTTTCAGTATATTTCATGTGCACTCCTTACCCCGGCTCCAATATTGAGACGAGCAGGTTCTTGCCTACTGCGATTTGATCGCCTGACCCCATAGACATCTGGATGCTCTTCCCACATCTGGAATTAAAAACCAAATTGGATCATTGCATCTTTGCCTCCACTTTCAATCTCCATCTGAATTGAGGCATTACTCCCTTTCTAAATATGCAGTGTCCATGCATCAACTCTGTTGTGTAATTGATGGTGTATAATATATTTGTTTCCAAAACTTCAAGGGCCTTTCAGCCCTTCATAATACAACCAGTTTGGAGTACAGGCTCTGCTTTGTTTACCTTCTTTACATCTGCCAGATTGTCTTTCTTTTTAACTGGTGGTTTGTCGTTGACCTCTGCTGAGGCTTGCTGGGATTCACTCTGAGACCCAGACTGGCTCCCAGATTCAGAGGAACTGTTGGACTCTCCAGAGTGGTGCGATCTTCTCCTTTCCCTGCCATGTTCACTCTCCGACTGACTCCCAGACTCCGACCCAGAGTGGTTTGATTCTTCAGAGGCCGAATTGCTATAGTATCAAAAATGTGGAGTTCGTGTAAATAAAACATTCCTGCACTACTTTTACTAAAAATAAATTATATATTAAATTATCTGGCAGCAGCTCTGATGGACATTCCAGCTGTGTAATGATCATGCTTATTAATCAGCTTCTTGATATGCCACACCTGTCAGGTGGATGGATTATCTTGTCAAATTAGAAATGTTCACTAACTAGATGTAAACAAATTTGTGCACAATGAGAAAAATAAGCTTTTTGTGTGTATGGAAAAATTGTGGGATCTTTTATTTAATCTCATGAAACACATTGGACCAACACTTGGTGCACGAATATTTTTGTTCAGTATCACCCTTTTATAGTGCTGGATTTTAATTTGGGAAGCTATACAATCATTGCCTTTTCAATAAAAAGCCAATTTTATGAACAGTTTCTCCGACCTCCCACCTATTGTCAAACACTGATTTGGTTCAACAAATTAAGATTAGGATCACTTTATTAATCCAATTTTACACAAGGTCTGATGGAAATTTGACTCCCGCTTCATCCCAACCCCTATGAAAGACACACATACAGGTTGGCGAGGTCAGAGCAGGGGGCTGCCACACTGGGTACCCATGGAGCAGTTGTGGTGGGTTAAGTGCCTTGCTCAAGAGCACAACAGCAGGCAATGGAATCTAGGTTTAATATGTAAGAAATGTTAACCTAGGCCAGGGGTATTCAACTATTACCCTACGAGATACAAAGCCTGCTGGTTGTCTGTTCTACCTGATTGTAAACAGCACCCACCTGGTGTCCAGGGTCTAAATCAGTCCCTGATTAGAGGGGAACAATGAAAAAAACAGAGTGGAACCTGAGTTCGAGGTACAGAGTTGAGTTAGCGGGACCTTGGCCTATACCACAAAGTAGAAAAAGCTGCCGAATGTGTAACATATTAAATAGAGAGTATAGAGTTCCTGTAGTACTGAAAATACTACACAACACTAATGCCTTTAGTGGAGAGGAAACCGAAGACTCATATCACCATAGTGTGCTCAGATTAACTTTGTCATAAACCCATCCTCTCCACCTCAAACCAATCCTCTTACACTGATCTTTAAAAACACTTAACCCCATGCAAGAGAGCCTGCTGGAAGTCACCTAGAACAGTGGTTCTCAATCTGGTGTGCATATTATTATTGTCATGCTGAAAGACCTTTCCACAATATTTAAAAGTTTCCTACACTAAAATTATCGTTGCATTCATTCAATACCTAAAATGGCCTACAAACTTTCACAAACAACCATAACCGGTTGTAAAACAATAGAGGGGCAAAATAAGTCCTGTTTGCCAATGCCACACGAGGGCTGCGATCAGCATGTTTTTACGTTCAGGGACGTTCAATTTCAGAATTGGTGCTGTACTTTACGACCAGTTGAAAAACGGGGCGGGTTGTGGTTTGGGGAACGCTGACAGCATGGCCACTCCCCTTTAAATACATCACTCATTGCTTCAAGCCACACCCACCAAACGGGAGCAAACCTACCTCAAAAGCCTGTTCAAGACCGTTTTGGCAAACGTGTCGTTCAGTACAAACCGTTCAGCAAACATTCAAGCAAACTGAACGCACCTCAGTACACAGGGCCGACAGCGACTCAACCAAACATGAAGCACTTACTGAGCTTCTGTCAAACAACCAATTATAACATCTAGATCTGAAATAATATTCACCTCAAGAGCACATCACAACCTATATAATTTGTCAACGCAAACATAATTTAACTAATGTATGTAAACAATGACAAAACCAGGCCCTGATTCATTGAAAACACTCCACATTATTAGTGATCTAACCAAATATTCCATATTCATACTGTACTTTAGATTGAAAATGTTACATGCAACTAAAAAAGATTATTCAATTTAAATTTAATTTAATAAGGAAACCAGAACAAATCACTGCAACATGTATTTATTTAAACTGTAATTCTTACATCATAAACACAGGAAATTACACAAGGGAGTAAACCAGTCTATGCCCCACATTGCATTAGTTAAAATTGCCATGTTGGAATGTGCAGTACCCTTAACAGACTATAGGGGGTACCTAATTCCAGATCAAATCCAGTCAAGACGACCTTGAATGGTTCAGACATGGAGTCGGCTGCTAGAATAGAACGAAGCAAAACAATTTCTTCATTTGAAGCAATGGTTTAATACCATTGTTTAATCACTTATGATACATAATTGCTGTATTTATATGAATACAATTAATAACTACAGGGTAAATTGGGAAAGCCTATAATTATTATTATATATCTTATTAATAATGAAATGTTTATATAAACATTCAGATAAGAAAAAAATGAGGGGAAAGATTTGAATAAGTTCTTATTGTGATATCAAAAGGTATTGATTGCGATATTAAAAAGGTATTGTAATGTATCCACCACTCAGTCACCCAGCAACAAATGCTCAAACCCCTTCCTCTAGTTAGAATGCAGCTGCTGCTGATCAAGCAAGCGCATGAGTGGGTGACTCCCTCCATTTAGTGAGGTCAGACATGGACTGTACAAAAAATGTAACTGAACTACTACAGGCTGGTGGGTTGCTAGGTGAGGAATGAGCCAATCCCAGCTCAAAAGACAAGCCTCTGACCTTTGAAACACTTCCTGTTCCCCGTTCCTGTAGTTCTGAGCATACAGTTCTAATGCAGAAAGTCAGTCTATGCAGCACAAAGCAAGAGCCATTTTGTGACTTAAAAGTGAACTCTACTTCATGCAACGCATTTTAAAAGAACATTTAATAAAGTGATCTGCTCTCACAGTGGATCTTGCTTCTATGTGCTTGAAAATAATCTTCTATCAGGACAAGAGCAGTCAAAAGTGTGGTAGATTGGGGTTTGAGGACAGACGAACTGTGCATGTTACTAAAATGGCTGCCAAAAGAACAGCAAATGCACTTGCACAGCATTTCTTGGTTGACAGCATGTTTTCATGTCATGTTTTTCTGACCCATTATCAATTACATTCAGGACTAGGGGCAGTTAGCTGAAAGATTTTGTCAAATGCAAACTTATAACAAATGCAATGCTTATCTCTTGAGCAACCCAACCAGGCCTGTAGTTGAAGCATTCATGTAAGCCTATAGTTGTAGTAGATGTCAGTGACATCTGACAAGTTACAAAAACTGTCCCAAATGTCAAACTTTAGGCTATATAATAGATGGCAAATATGAGGTTGGCCCTATTAGGCTTTAATTATGATATGCAGTCAACAATTATACAATGGCCTACATATGACATTAGTAACTTCCATGACTTAAGTCTAAAACTATCATTGGTAGACCAAAGGTGTGAGCAATGTGCACTTACCATCCCCCAGAGTATGAACTTATTTAAATATAATGGAAAACTATATTGTCAGACTCATGTTAAACTCAAGACTACCATTAGATTATACAAGTAAGAATGATTATTTGACAGTACAAACATGACTATCTCCAACATGGCCTCAAAATAAACTGAGAACATGAGGTCCTTTAATTAAGATGTAGCACTTTTTTATTGATGATGAAATTACATTGTTTTGTGTTCCTTCTGTTTTCCAAACCTGAGAGATAATACATTTCAAACATTTGAATCCCAACTTTAGATTATACCTTTATCTGTAAAATAAAATAAATTGTAAAGTCTGTGAGACCATGAACACATCTGGAAAACATGATGTTTACCATCGTGGCACCTAGCTTCTGATACCATGGAACATCTATTAGCCTAAGAGGAACTCATAATCACCAACACAGTTGATGAAAACTGGTGCACAAGCACAGTTGAATTAAAGGGTTATTGAGCATTGAGGACGTCACTCAATTTAAATCAGAATAAGCTGTCCTATAAAACCTAAAATGTAGTTGGGAGCATTGCCACATAGTTGATATTCTATTCATAGTCAACATAACAAATAAATTAGTGAACACCTAAGGTGTGCAAAATTGAACATGTCAATGGTTAGTCAGATGTGTGCATGTGATGATCCCTTCAGAAAAATAGAGATTCATTGATGCCAATAACCCCACTGAAATTGTTCTCTGAATTAAATGGGAAAACGCATCAATAACATTGTTTCCCCATATAAGTTAACGTGAATACATACTTTCAGTATAAAACCTAATTGAATAACTATTTGAAACGACTATACATAACAAACATGTTGTAAAAGTGAAATAAAACGTTAAATGAACAAGAGGACTGACTATCAGTGAAACTAATATTGAGCTTCCCTTTCTTGCTGAAATACATATGAAGTAAGTTCTGAGAACAAGATATCCAAGAGGTAAATAGATCAACAGGCCAAATAGAAACTAAAATATTGTGAACATTCAGTCAAAGATGATTGTATGGCCTACTATACATTAAACAGTTCTCATTAAAACACAGAATAGTTTATGATTTAGGCTACCAAAATGTCTAAGTTAACATTTGTTTTAGTAGTCAACTGTTTCAAATTAAGACATAGGTAACTTAAACTGCATAACGTCAGTTGTCAATGCAGATGAAACAAATGATAATGGCATTAGATATTAATTTGAATATTTCCCCTCAGCCCCATATGTTTACATTAGTAAATTAGAGGTTTCAAATGTTTAAAAAAGAATAAGCATTGTATGTTCAAATGGTGCAATGCAGTATCGACTAATAAGACAAGGTCATATTACATTGTAACGATGGAACACATATTGACATCATGCATTTGTTCTTGGGGAAGCAGCCATAAACTTCTAGTTTGTATACATGTGGGTAAAGATGTAATTCAAAGAGCCTGAAAGTTCAGTCTTTAGTGTAACAAATGCTAAGAAAAATTAGGGTGTGGCTATTAAAAACCAAGGTCATTGATTTGAAACTGCTACAAATCGGGAAAACTTAAGTAGCAAATATGTTCACAGGTGATCAACCATGCTTGTATGGGTAAACAATCAAGACAGATGTCAAAAAAGTGAAAATATAGAAGATCGTACCTTGATGCGTTGCTTTGAGTCGAACATTCATCTTCTTGCTTTTTATTCTTATTCTTCATCGTCGTTTATCTTGAAAACGTTTGATTTGATGATCTTATGTCCTGGTATTGACTGTCAAAAGTTAGAGGGATGGACTATCATAAAACTCCCATAAGATTGTTTTTGCTCAGAGGACAGTAAAAACCTTGACGTTATGAAATAACAGACATCAGCATTGTCTGACGTTTAAAACTGGCATTATTTATATTAATATATACATTATCGATGAATAAATGACAACTGATGACATCCTGTGATTTAAAAAAGCCAAGTGTTGAGTGTATTTCAATTAGATTCACCGATCGAGCCACATGCACAAATTCTAACTGCGTCACCAGACAAAGGACGACTAAAATGTGATAAATGAAAAGACAATCGATTGTAGGTAGGTATTATAAAACGTCAACATACCTATTCCATGTACAGGAAGGTATAATGAAGTTAGATTCACATCCGCAAAAGCACAGACTTTAATACTTATGACATTAAAGTTAAAATAAATGCCATTTAAAAAGGTTGAATGAAAATAAACAGGCACAAAAAAACTAAATGTTGATAATAGGATAATGAAACCTTACAAAAGTGATAGTGAGACGAAATGCCAAAGCTCTTCACAGAGCACACTAAAAATGGAGGGGCGCCATGGCTGCCAAACCTAGGCAGAGAAAACAACGACTCGCGCATACACGCTGCAAAACTGATCTACACGACGAAAAACGCATTGAATACCGCAGAAAACCTAATTCACTGTTCACTATAGTAACAAGTTCTTTTAAGTAAAACAAATATTAATAGAGCGTCATATTCCAGCTTGATTTCATGAAAAAGAAAAGGTCTGACGAAAGCCCAGTTAATTGTTCCCCTTCCCAAGGCTCATCCGCCATCTAGAGCTCCTTCCTAGCTCTGAAAGCTTTGCCTTTGATTGACGTTATTTCCATTTACCCCACACTCAGGTGATGTCCAAAAGTCCCACCCCCTTCATTTTGTATAAAAACGGCAAAACTATATTACATTTTTATATAAAAAAAATAAAGTTTCTTCACTTCAAGAGGATATCCTTTGCCAAAGTTAGATACATATTGAAACAAAAGATGGGTTTGAAGTTGAACAATAATATTTAAACAATATTTAAAACACTGAGACCCATCACTTCCTGTTCAGACAGGAAATAAGACTTCAGGAGCCATTTTAGACTCAAAGAACCTTGGACACCATTTCAGTTCTTGCCAAAAGCTCTGTTTTAACTCTTTGTATTATGTAGAGCTGCAGTGTATAACTTTTATTGGTTTAATTAATAGTCTGGATTAGCCAACTACTTCACCATGGACTGCATAAATCACAATAAGCCATACGCTTTAACTTGACTTCAGTAAAAAAAAAAAAAAAATGCTTATCACGCAAAATCAGATTTTGTGGACAGAAGTCCTACCTAAAGTGTATGAATGGTACCAAAAGTGTATGATGTAATTAACTTGAAAGGAAATTATCCCACCAGGGATGTAGTGGTACACAAAGGTAGGTTGCTAAGTATTGCTCGAGATGGAGACAAGTAAACACTTAATCAAAAAACTTTAGCGTAATATGTGTGTGAAGATTCCCAAAATAAAAAGTTGCGTAAACTGTGTTACTTGCGTTTACCTTCTACTACATCCCTCGATCCTCCGTAAAGGTAGTAATTACTAGCTAGCACTATTTATGTAATTTAGCATTGTATTCCTTCCACTAACTGGATGCATTCAGAAGCCCCTTAAAATACCAGACACGTCATTACATTTTTGTGAAATTGATTCGAAGTTTGTACTTAGAATTTCCACATTTAGCAAATAGATCATATAGTCTGGTAACAATCTTGGGTAGCATATTGACCAATGAAAGAGTCAGAATAGTGAAAAAACATTGTTTTATTTAATATAAATAACAGCGCATTAAGAAATCACAGAAGTAGAAAAGTACTCTGTAATTGAATGCAGTAAAAGCAACTATTACAATAGCCTATTCAAACAACTGAGTCCAAAGAATCCCCAGCACAAGAGTCCATGTGAAAGTTTAAGTAATTCTAATTGACACATTCAAATAAAATCCAGAAAAATCCAAGCAGTTAGCGTTTCAAAAATCCAATTAGCTCCCAAATCCCAGTCGCCATCTTGATGACAAAGCAGTTGTCGCCACTTCCCGTAGAATTGGGTCTTTAATGGAATTAAGAAAAAAGAAGAAATGAGTAAAAAAAAATATATATATATTACATTTAATTAATAATTAACTATTGTCCAAACCCATCAGTTGGATTTTTTGGGGGCCAAAATAGCATCAATAACTCCACAAAATATTCAAATTCTGAATAGTTAGCTAAAAGTCAAGTTGGTAATGAAACCCAGAAGTTTAAAACGTCTGTATTACTGCAGTATGCGGTGACAAATATCGCAACTCGAATCAATGAAAAAAAAATATTATAATAATAAAAATATAAGAGCATTAAGGGCTGAATCCTTACTCCCCATACATTTAACATGTAATTTGCAAACAGATTGGTAAAAATATAAATATTTTAGAATTGTGACCTATTCGCCCAAATGGCATTGAGTGCCTTTTATCGCTTTTAAAACACCAACAGAGATGCTCAAGCTTTTCAAACATGAACCTAAGACAATAAAGTGAATAAATATATGGAATACTAAAAGTAATGCAAGTGTTCTAGTAGGAAACTCAAAACTTTCTGAACTGGGAAACTCGGGAGTACAACGACTATTTCCTACTTGGGAGCTTGTTGTGATCGGTTTTGGATGTCGGAAACTCGTAATTACGGTGATTCCGGGAGCTTTACAGAAATATCCCAAAGTTTCCGATAATTCCGAGAGCACATGAACGCAGCATTATGCAATTTAATAGCAACCATTCAACACATTTTAGAGTTGAATAATTGGAAACAACAAAAGACAAAACAGGAAATGCAACAAAATTGCATGCACAAGTAAAAGCTAAGCAAATGAAATGTTCTAACACATCTGTTAATTGAAACATTTCACCGTTCACTATAAGTTATGTGAATGTGGATCATGTAAATTAGTTATTTCTCAAAATTATCAGAAAAACTAATTATGCCATATTTTGTGATCTACTTCTGGGATTGCACCATGCTCTTTAGATGTTACCAATTTATTTGATAACATTAACTTGATACGGTTTATTATTATTTTGCTGTCAGGCTAGGCAAAACTACTTAAACTGTCCATTAGGGGGTACACCAGAATCACATTGAGCACACGTTGGCATGAGTAAATCTCATAATCCTGCAAAGTTCCCTTTCCAACACTTTTGGACAACTGACAATGCTGAACCATTACGGTTGTATCTAAACTATTGCAGCTTGATTTGTAAACAAAACACAAAACTACAACAATAGCAATCATGGATGAGCTAAACTGCACAAAATATGCTAAATGTGCTTCCTCTGCATGCACCCTGCCTCCAAAATTTCCAAACATGACCAGCAGAGATTCACCAAGGAAGAGATGAAAAATCAGCATGTGGTATGAAAAAAAAAAAAAACATCTCAAAATGGATTACACATTCATATGAATCAAGAAAAACAAGGGGTAGCTCCCGACCCAAGATGTCAGTTCTTGACCAGCAGGTGACAACACAGTTAGTTTTTGGAGGATCCTGCCAAGAAAACTGAATTCTTACAATGAAAAGTATAAGGACATATCTCTTTAGTTTCCGTTGGACATTTAGTTTGACGTTATCATTCAGGGGACAGTGGGGCCATGCACAGAAATCCATTAGTAGAGGTGGGTTGGGTCTAATTAATACAGGGTTAGTCCACGTTTCATATTTTACTAAAGAAAAGAGACTGGATTTTTTTATTTAACTAGGCAAGTCAGTTAAGAACAAATTCTTATTTACAATGACAGCCTACCAGGGAACAGTGCCCCTGATCTGCCTTGTTTTTACCTTGACAGCTCGGTGATTCGATCCAGCAACCTTTCGGTTACTGGCCCAATACTCTAACCACTAGGCTACCTGCCGCCCCAAATGTATCACAGAAGACAGTGTGGCCTAAGTGTGACAGTTTCACTATTTTCTAACATTGTTGGAAAAGTCAATCATAATGGTAGTAATATCTAGGTTACTTTATTATCCCAGATGAGAAATTGATAGAGTACTATAGAATAATAGTCTATGCATTGTCAGAATACACTGACCTTACCATAGAGATGAAGTGAAAAATATTTTATGATTAAGTTTGTTAAAAGAAAAGGAGACTAATGGATAGATTTGGGCAGTTGTGAATAATCATTGTACATGATGGCCTGGCATATGTCACAGACATGAAAATAATCAAGGAATATTTGAAAGATGGAGGAACTCTTAAAGAACCTATCAAGAATGAATGGAAACGTTCAGCTTCTTGGGAAAATATGCTGCTTCTAGGGGGAGTATGGGCATATTTTATGCAAAAAAAATTTAAAGGGGGAGGAGTAAACTGTCTTGAATTATTGTGATATGATAAGATGCCCTTGTACAAGGCTTCTTATACTAAAAGGGAGAGATGAGCAACTTTAAACTGATTTAGCTAAAGTTTTCTAACTTTCACTGGAATACACATCTTTCAATAATATTGAAAGATGAGGTACAATTCCATGGTGGGAGATCTCTGTTGATCTCAATTGGTTACAATCATTGCTCTAAATTATATATAACTGGGAACCCTACTCCCATTACCAATAAATAGACCTACCTCTGGATTGTTATTTGTGCTAAATATCACAACCTTTACTTCAATGTTATGTAACAGAAGTAAAAATGTTTAAGAAATCGATTTAGTACAGTATTGAAAGTGTTATAGCAGATATTTGAAGAAACATTCCATTTGTTACGGCACAGATCAAAAGACATGACTTACACATAGCTGTCTTCTTATTTCATTGGGTGGGAATGACAGTTCATGCCTTGATTCTGTTAGGGATAAGAGGTGAAATTAGGTGACCATCAAATACAACAGACCATGAGTTGTGGTCAACTCTGGAATTAATTCAAAATCTAGGCTTTTACTTGGATTAAGTTTATGCAAACCAAAGATATGTTCCCCAAAATGTCACCTCTGAAATTATCAGGTTTCTTGGAGCTATGCTGTATACTCCGGTCAAGCAGTGTCAGCTAATAAAAATATTGTTTTTCAACTTTTTATTTATTTATTATTTTACATTTAGATGACTCACCAAGATGAAATTACTAAATTCTGCAACCCCAGTTTACGAGTTGTGACATATTACTTTTCAAAAATAATTTAAAGATTGTCATAAAATATATGAATTTTGTGTATTATCAATAATTATGATAAACATGTTTTGTTATGAACAGAATACTAAAATGGCATCTTCTTGATTGTTAATGTAGCTAATTTGACCAACTGTCAACATTTGCAAGCTAGCTACTTTTTTTTCTTTTGCAATTTGAGCTAGCTTATTTGCCAGAATCTTAGTATAAAACTTACTACATTAACTCTTCTCATTCATCCCGACTTCTAAAGAACATCAGGCTTAAGTCATATAGCAACTTCAACAACTTGTAAATACTAGTTTCTAAGGAGCACTTGAACGACTTGAACGGATACTTTTACGATCATACGTTTTAGGCCTAGGCATGATTGATTTGAGCCAGACGAATAGGCATATTTTAAAAATACCTTTAATTTGCAGTGTTCTTTAATTGTCTGAGATCATACATTTACCCATTACCTAGCTAGCTATTTTCCCCTTCTGATGTATGGATGTTAGTTACAGTTCTCCCCAAAAGGATAAACAGCACATTTTGCAAGCAATTAACAGAGACCTTGTGTACTGCAATGTAACCATATGCATCCAGAATCAAATTCCGAAAATAAGTCACAAATCGCAAACGTAACAGGAACCCTCTCAGCTTTGAAGCAGCGGCATGTTAGCATCACAAGCTAAACGTAAGTGTTGCCCTCTTGTGGTCTTAACGAGCATAACACTGCCCGCAAGTGTTCACTTATACGTAAAAAAATATATATATACAAATCCTATTAACTCTTTATTGATGTATTGTCACGATACCATTATAAGGAAGTAACAAAGCAAAGGAAATAAAACATGAAGCAGACTACATTTATTGAGGAAAATGACTGACATTTCCAGAGTGACATTTGTTTATTTTGCAAGCTATAGAACACAATATTTGACAAAAAAAGGTTTTTAAAGACCTTAGAGTTAAGTCTGCTTTGTGTTTTCATTTTTGCCAAGAAAAATCAGGTATTGTAGTATCACGATACTGGTATCGTGACACTACTTTCTTGTGTTTATTTTGTTCTTCTTTCAAGTATTGAACGGGCGCAGACTAATGCCAAGTGTCTACATAATGCAATTTTTTTGTTACGATGTACTAGTTTTAGGATACAATGTTTATTAAACACATCCATATCATCTTTCATATTAAACATTTTATTTCCCTCTTTTTTCCTTAATGTTATTAAAATGTGTCATGCAGTCAGGTTTTATTTTCTGCTCAGTCTTTAATTAAAAGGAAACATTTTATACTTACAAGTCTTGGTCATTCCAATCCCCCTAGTCATAAATTTGGTCGACCATCCGGATGACAAACCTTCAAAAGTACAAATACAAAAGTGAAAACAGGCCAACAGCCCAACCTATTGGTAAGTCTTATATAGCAGTAAGGAGAATCAAACTCGCTTAATTAAACACTCATGGTTAAATGATTAATATTCATAAAATACCCACAAACTTACATTTTTTCAAATATCAAAACATTGGTATTCTTCTTTCAGCCCATTTTTCTAACTTCAATGGTTCCTGAAATAAATAAAGTAGGAAAATGGATTATCATAACATGTTAGATTAAAACACTTATATAATGTCACTAAATATGGCAGAATGCCATCCATTTATCTGATAGAGATTCTATACATCTTTACAAAATTGTATATTCAAATATGTTACTACAAACGCTACAGAGGCAACCATTTACATGACTTTAAGCGGGTAAAAAAAAAATCTTACTAATATCTACCCATTAGAGGTCGACCGATTAATCGGAATGGCCAATTAAGAACACATTCTTATTTTCAATGACAGCCTAGGAACGGTGGGTTAACTGCCTTGTTCAGGGGCAGAACGACAGATTTTTACCTTGTCAGCTCGGGGATTCAATCTTGCAACCTTACAGTTAACTAGTCCAACGCTCTAACCACCTGCCTCTCATTGCACTCCACGAGGAGCCTGCCTGTTACGCGAATGCAGTAAGAAGCCAAGGTAAGTTGCTAGCTAGCATTAAACTTATCTTATAAAAAACAATCAATCAATCATAATCACTAGTTAACTACACATGGTTGATGATATTACTAGTTTATCTAGCGTGTCCTGCGTTGCATATAATCGATGCGGTGCGCATTCGCGAAAAAGGACTCGTTGCTCCAACGTGTACCTAACCATAAACATCAATGCCTTTCTTAAAACCAATACACAAGTATTTATTTTTAAACCTGCATATTTAGTTAATATTGCCTGCTAACATAAATTTATTTTAACTCGGTAAATTGTGTCACTTCTCTTGCAACAGAGTCAGGGTATATGCAGCAGTTTGGGCCGCCTGGCTCGTTGCGACCCGTGTGAAGACTATTTCTTCCTAACAAAGACAGCCAACTTCGCCAAACGGGGGATGATTTAACAAAAGCGCATTTGCGAAAAAAGTACAATCGTTGCACGACTGTACCTAACCATTAACACCAATGCCTTTCTTAAAATCAATACACAGAAGTATATATTTTTAAACCTGCATATTTAGCTATTTAGCAACAGTTTGGGCCGCCTGGCTCGTTGCGAACTAATTTGCCAGAATTTTATGTAATTATGACATAACATTGAAGGTTGTACAATGTAACAGCAATATATAGACTTAGGGATGCCACCCGTTAGATAAAATACGGAACGGTTCCGTATTTCACTGAAATAATAAACGTTTTGTTTTCAGATTCAACCATATTAATGACCAAAGGCACGTATTTCTGTTAGTTATTATGTTATAATTAAGTCTATGATTTGATAGAGCAGTCTGACTGAGCGGTGGTAGGCAGCAGCATGCTCGTAAGCATTCATTCAAACAGCACTTTCGTGCGTTTTGCCAGCAGCTCTTCGCTGTGCTTCAAGCATTGAGCTGTTTATGACTTCAAGCCTATCAACTCCCGAGATTAGGCTGGTGTAACCGATGTGAAATGGCTAGCTAGTTAGCGGGGTACACGCTAATGGCGTTTCAAACGTCACTCGCTCTGAGACTTGGAGTAGTTGTTCCCCTTGCTCAAGGGCCGCGGATTTCGTGGAGCGATGGGTAACGATGCTTCGAGGGTGGCTGTTGTCGATGTGTTCCTGGTTTGAGCCCAGGTAGGGGCGAGGAGAGGGACGGAAGCTATACTGTTACACTGGCAATACTAAAGTGCCTATAAGAACATCAAATAGTCAAAGGTATATGAAATACAAATCGTATAGAGAGAAATAGTCCTATAAATACTATATTAACTACAACCTAAAACCTCGGAATATTGAAGTCTCATGTTAAAAAGAACCACCAGCTTTCATATGTTCTCATGTTCTGAGCAAGGAACTTAAACGTTAGCTTTTTTTACATGGCACACTTTTACTTTCTTCTCCAACACTTTGTTTTTGCATTATTTAAACCAAATTTAACATGTTTCATTATTTATTTGAGGCTAAATTGATTTTTATTGATGTATTATATTAAGCTAAAATAATTGTTCATTCAGTATTGTTGTAATTGTCATCATTACAAATACATTTTTAAAATGTTTTTGGTTTGAAATCGGCCGATTAATCGGCATCGGCCTTTTTTTGGTCCTCCAATAATCGGTATCGGCGTTGAAAAATTATGTTCGGTCGACCTCTACTACCCATAATTAATTGTTGATATAAAACCATTTGTATTAAGGCAACTGATCTGCATTTACACATTTCAAATGCATTCATGGCAAAGAAATACGATATATTCATCTTGAAAAACATAAATATGCATTGTGGCCATTGATCCAATCACTTGTGTGTGTATCAAAATTGAGACAATGTGTAAGAATTGTTATTGGAATACTAAGATTAAAATATTTTTTACCAATTTATGACCAGCATATAGATAGATGATATCTATATATATTTTCTAAATGTAGTATCTCCAAACAGGAAGGTCTTTAGACTTTCTCAGTACCAGAGACCTTTATGTTAAGCTTTAATTAAGGTGATAGCACAGCATCAAGTTGATTACATGAAGTATCTATGAAACAAATCTCATCCTCACTGTATGAACATATTTCAATAATCTGGCCAGGACAGCATTAGCTTTTGTGTCTTGGAAAAGGGTGCATTTCTTAATAATTCCTCTATGAATTGTAATAAAGTGAATAGTTTTGTATTTGTCAAGTGTGAAAAAACCCAACGTTACTACCAAATCTCATCTTCATAACAGCTAGAAACAATAACCTAAAAACGATGTATGAAATGTTTCCAGTGGCTTTTATTTCCATTCTGTACCACAACGAGTTAAAAGGCAACACCCTATTTTACATTTTCGAAAAATAGCTTATATATGCTCCTCAAGACATGGCAGTTTCATTTGAACATAATAAACCTTTGGTGTTATATGTGTAGAAAGTACATACAGAACTTTATCGAACATATTGATTTACATAAATTTTAATTAATTATTAATTGCTGTTAAAATTAGCCAAAATATTACGTTAGGCATAACTACCTGTCTGGAATGTTTTTCAACACGTAACTCCTAAACCTGGCAATAAAGCCTTTTCTAATATATATATATTTTTAATGAATTGTTGTATGGAAAAACATCGACATTCATTCAATATATTATCTCTTGAAACCACAATAAAATGATTCATACTTTCATCTTACTCTCGACCCACTCAAATAAAAAATGTATGTTAAGGTGTACTCAATTAAGTTAAAATTTTCCTCTGTCCATTTCAGACAAGGGCATTTGCCCTTTCAAGGACAAAGCACATTTTAAATGCGTAGGTTCTAGAACTCGAAAGTGTACCCAATCATATATGTTGCTTTATATTTGACTTAGGCTAACACAACACATTTTTCTCTACTCATCCCACGAATTAGAATTTCAACCATACCGACATCCAGTCTGAAAATCGTTTTTCCTTTTCATTCTTGGCAGGGGACCCACCATGGCCATTTTTACAACAGACTGTCGAACCCTCGCTCTTACCACCATATTGCCACATCTTCTAACCGCGCCTTTACAGGGGAAAACTGTTTTTCTTTCAGATACGTACCCATATGTGAGACGGGCGCTATCCATTGTCTTCTACCTGCGCGGCCGCCGCATTTCTTGCTGATTTTCGTATTTTATCGGGATCTTCTCCCTGACAGTTGTGCTTTTCTCTGCCATGCTGTGCTGTGCTGAAGGCTCGTCTCTTCGGTCTGTCCTTCTCACTACGTCTGCCTGAACTGTTATCCTGTTCAATACAGCTCTGCCCCCTCTTTTTCAACATAAGCGCATACAACTTCCTCTGAAACACACCAGCATCCTGGGTAGCAGAGCCTCTACGCGGAAGGTTTACATTATTACAATTAATCTATTAATTGAAGTCAGTATGCAACAGTTTTGAAATGTATCTAATGTTAGTTACAAGGAGGAAGGATACATTGTTGCAAGATTCCCCTACATTACCCAAATATGTATTCTCAGAGGGTTATTTATGTATGTTATGCATTTAAATACACATTTTGTGTGCCTCCTAAGAAATGTGTTTATGAATACCATTTAAAGGCAAGATGTAAACAAACTTCAGTAGTGAAATAATTTGTAGTTTGGAATATCAAACACACAGTTTTGTTTTAATTCCTCCTGTCCTGTATATTTCACTAAACATTTCAGTAGACACTTATTGCATCACGTGTTGCATAGCCTTATATTCACATCAATAATTATTGAACAGTGTACATATACATATACATATATATATATAGAGAGAGATGTCAAAATATACCAGTGTCAACTAATGTAGACTCAACAGGGAGTTCAACAAATGAACTGCTATCACATTTGTAATTGTTAACCAAAGATGGTGAGATACAATTGCTAATATTGATAATGACTTGTATTGATATCACCAATAATATGCATTGACCAGGTAATAATCACTTGCATACAGATATAATTGAAGAATTCATGGATAGACTAACTGCATTGCTTTGCAAGAAGCAGCAATAACATATACGCCATTTTGAATGTCCTGTTCAGTGTTTAGTCCTTGGTACTCCACCCCCATCACCAACCAATAAGATAAAAGCCAGACTAGCTCTTGCTGTTTTGCAGTGGAAGATTTTCTTTAAAAAGAACCACAGCCTAGCAACAAGCGCTGTAAGCCCTCCCTGCTTGGGAGGATCACTGATCTCGCCAGACTGAATAACCCCCCAAAAACATGGTGCAAATCATGCTTTATACTATTAGATAGTGATCATCCCAAAGAGAGGAGGAGGAGACAGGGTGTGCAGGTCAATAGTATTGTAATCAGACCAGAATCGTCTTTGCACTGGAAAAACAAAAGGGTGCCAGATGAGCTTGAGGTAGAAGTTACATGTCGCTACAGATCTTGGATCAGATTACCCTACCAAACCCTAACCTTAATAACTAGGGGAAGAACAATCAGATCCTGTTTCAGTGGTTATGGGCAGTAGCGGTGCGTTGGTGAAATCACTTGGGAAGCCAGAAAAAAAGGCATATTACAACCAATGGGTTGCAATAATTGCATTGTTTGCTCTATAACCTGGTAATTCATATGCCTTGCGACCATGATTTTTAAGTGATAATGCCAGAGAAGCCGGGGTTTGGAGGATATATTGGCACAGGTGTTGTTAGGCCCAAGACGAAGTTGGCTACGAGGACATTATCACTTTTATACAACGGGTTACCAACATATTCTAATAACGATTTACATATTTTCAAGAAAAACATTATTTTTATTCATTCTATTTCATCCTTACACAAGATATAGTCTCGACACAAATCTAGAGTTACTATCCAAGCCGGCTGGTCGTTCGTTCTATCGGTTCAGTTGCCAGAGACACGACCCAGTATTTTTGTCCTGCATCTATGGACACAACCCTGTCATTCGTTCTAAATGTTCTATTGCCATACTGGCTGGCAACAATCGTATCCCTTGCTTGCTAGCTAGCTAACCAACAGTGCAGCCAGAATAACAACAAAGTAGCTGCATTTGCATAAGGTGTTTTCTAGTGACATTTATTTGGATACATCCATAACAATCAGCTAATGAGGCGCTATTTCGCCTGGCATAGAAAATGTGTTTTCTCGTCAGGACACTGTTGTTTAGAGGAGCTAGCCGACAACACAGCTAACACAATCACTTCTGAAACTGAAAAGACTGCAAACTAGCTGCACTTTGTTTAGTTTGATCTGTTTTCTATTGATATTTCTTTGTATATATCCATAAAAATTGATGCTGATTCATGATTTTGACTGGCTGAGAAAAGCTGCCTGCCTGTCTCATCCCAACTACCCACATTTTCACTACTATTCGACAGCTGGAGATCGAATTTGAATATTGAAACAATGTTGCAAATGTCAGAGAGACATACAGCAAGGTTTATACAAATCTCCGCTGTTGAAAACTGAATGTTAGTCTAAAGGAAATGTGAGATAATATCTAGATGCTTTTTATAGTGGCGATCAAGTTTATAAATTGCCTGGCTGAGCTTATGACACAGTGGATTGGCAGACAAATGGAACAGAGTAAATAGGCATTTTGATGTAATAGATTTAGCCTGAGGTAATGTGGTTTAACCAATCAGCATCAGACACACCCGTTGTATAAATAGGCCTAAAGGCCGAGACAATAAGACGACAGTGGCAGAATAAATTCAACCACACCTTTGTTTTATAACAAATCGGATAGCAACCTCTGTCCGGTTTAGTTCACAAAGCATATTGCATGTAACAGACAGTTAAATGACATACAGCATGGTCAAGCAAATGTTTCTGACATTTTCAGACCACAAAACAAGTATTGATTTAGAACCACAGAGTTACCGCAAGTCGCAAAAAAGAACAAGAGCAAGAAAACAGGAGCTGCCTCCACTATTCCAGCATAATTTCAACATCATTAAATCACCTCTGCTTTGTCTAATACAGTGACAAGTAAAAGATAGCAAAAACAATTTAGTCCAATCAACATAAGCTAAATATGATGTGGCTGAGGTTCTGACTTCTGTGTGCATGCCAGGGGCACAGCAATGGATGAATTAATGGATGGATCAGAATGGCTGTTATATTCATTAGCGAGTACAGAGAATTAAGTAAAATCACAAGTCCAAATCCCTATCTCCATTCATGGTTAAGTTAGGAAAGGGCCAATTTTAGCTAGCTAGCTAGCTAGCCACCAGAGGGCAACAACACAACGAGATGCTACAATTCAAGTTGTTTCTGTCAATTGACTTATGCTCTCAAACTCTAAGTTGGCTTCCCTAGACACTTTTTTGGTGCACCAGGACCATTCACAGTGAGCTAGCTCAGTTTAGCTCAACGATGATTGGCACATTCTTTATACTTTTGTTAATCAAGGGAGGCCAATTGCTCACTGGCTTCCCTTGTATTCCATTCAATGCTACGGTCGGCAACAATGTCATACTCGTTTGGACCAGACACCATCAGATAGATGACCTACACGTAACGTAGAGAGACAGAGGGGCGCTGTTTCACTCGCTCGGATGCTTTCTCCGGTGAGATACATTCAGTCTCTTGGGAATTGAAGGAAAATTATGAAACACAGAGAGACGAAAGATAAAATATTTTATTTGTTTTTTTTGGGAAGCCTGGCTTCTCTTGACATCTATGAATACACACCACTGGTTAGGGGTCAGCTCTACTGCTGAAATCTAGAAAGATACTTCACATTGTAATGGTCAGAGGAGATATGAATGCAACATTGATCAAACTTGTTTTGTTAGACATTACAAAATATAGCTTACATTTTTTACAGTGGCCTATAAAATCATGATGGTACCTGATTACAAGTGCTTGTTCACACATGCTTTAGAAATAAATAATTGCTCGTCAATATGCCTATTTACGTAGATTTTGATTATTTTAACTGCTATTAGACTGAAAGACTAGGCCCCAGTTCCCTGTCAGTTGTTCTTGCTGAAGCCCTCATTAACTGGTTTGAATACCAGGTGTCCAGGAAACAGTAACCAGATTTATTAGTTTTCGGCCTTGGTGTCCGACTTAGAATTAATTCCAAACGGACAGCAGATCTGATAAAAACAAATATGCAGACATTTTATTTTGATAAAACCAATAGTGTCAAACAAAGCTGCATTATATTTCTGTAAAATTCAGAAATAGATCTAAAAGCAGCATTTGACAGTCCCATAGTCATCACCATTCCACAATTCAAAGTCAACAGTAAGCCTACAGGCAAGTTGTAATGTAACTGGGCACCTAGAAAACATTGGTACATCAATATTTTGCCAGCGTTAAATTATATTTTACAAAAACAACCTGGTAATCACCTTTATAGGTTGGGGTAACTTTATGGTCTGATATTTAAGGGTTATTGTACAAGTCACAATGCAGGACAGTATTCTTATAAACTTACTTAGAGCTTCAGCACATCCCAGAGTGAAATTCCACCCCTTGAACAGTTGGGAAGCAAAGGGCTATGCGCCTCCCAGTGTCATGGTGAATAAATGCCGCCATCTAGTGTCTATTAGAGCGCAATTGGTTATATATTTTCTTATTTAATATGTTTGTTCAATAACCTTCAACTTTTTGTGGAACCTTACAAAATGTATCAGCTTGTAAACAATATATACTCTTCTTTGTGTTGCAAATGAATGCGTAACATCTAGTGTTTTCTTCATTCCGGCCTGCTATGACCTGCTGGTTAATGTTTGCAGGATCCAGCTAGAGGCAATGTAAGTGGGATTAAACTGCAGCGCTCGTTCAGTACTGACAACAAATATAAAAGCATTGGATTGGTGTAGGCATGGGCTAGAGCTAGAGGGAGTTTCCATATACCAGTAATTTCCTTTCAAATATATATTCTTTTACTCCTGAATTAATTTAGGCTTGCCATAAAAGGGGTTAAATACTTATTGACTCAAGACATTTCAGCTTTTCATTTTTAATGAATTTATAAAAATGTCTAAAAACACAATTCCACTTCGACATTATGGGGTATTGTGTGTAGGCAATTGGTAAAAGAAAATCTCAATTTAATCCATTTTAAATTCAGGCTGTAACACAACAAATCGTGGAAAAAGTCAAGAGGTGTGAATACTTTCTGAAGGCACTGTAACTGTGTGCTAACACTGCATTACCCCTTGCTTATGTAGCACATGGGGATGCGTGAAACTTAGTCCTCAGCCTGAAGTGTCCCCACTTGTGCCGGCGAATAGCTAGCTGTTCGGGTGGTGCCGACTGGTAAATAAATTCAGGAGGACGGTCACGTGTGCTAGCAAGGCAGAGGTCCTAAGTTCGCGCCAGGTATGGGCCGAATCGGAAAGAAGCTGTACTCGCTAAGCAAGCAGCGCAACATCCTTCACAGTGGTGCCGTGTCCCGATCTACATTTGCGCTCAACGCTGGGATCACTGTTAAGTATGTTTGAGGGGTGAATGTGTGAAACTTACTCCTCAGCCTGAAGTGTCCCCACTGATGTCCTTTACACTTACACCTGTCAAAACATCTCAGATCTCCACAAGTGCATAGGGTGTAGAGTTTAGTTCTAGGGGTCGATTTGGGATTGGGATGAGCAATCAAAATTGTAAGAGGCGAAATGAGAGGGTCCATGCCTATCAAAATCTGTCGACTTGGTAATACAGCGATAAGCAGACCGCGTTCCTTCCTGCCTTTGTTAGGGAGGAGACAAGACAATCTTGTCAATATATACAGTATCTCTGGCCATGCTCTGGGCAAACAGGAAACAACCATACCTCTGGACTGTGTCACTTCCTGTCTGTGGTGGCACCTCAAACAAAAAGAAAAGAGTTCATAAATCAACTAGAGCCCAATTCCATTTCTCCCCTTCCCCAAAGTGTTAACTTCTGCACAGTGTACTCCACTTCAATCATTTCTAATTATTTAAAGCATTTGATTGTTCGAAGTATAGGCTAGCTAGGGACTTTCCACCATAAAACCAATACTTTATTTTTTTATGCACTAGGGGGGGCGTGAGAGTGTACTCGGAGAGAAGGGGGAGAAACAGAATTGGGCTCCCCCTTCTAGACAAGCCAATGAGATCTCTTGGTTATTTACAATTGGTTCCACCTGTGACAATAATCTGGCATTGCGCATGGTGATCAAAGGCTTGTGTGCGGCTGCTCGGCCATGGAATCCCATTTCTTGTACTGACGTTGCTTCCAGAGGCAGATTGGAACTCGGTAGTGAGTGTTGCAACCAAGGACAGACGAGCTTGTGTGGCCTACCACTTCGAGGCTGCGTCATTGTTGTTTCTAGATGTTTCCACTTCAAAATAACAGCACTTACAGTTGACCGGGGCAGCTCTAGCAGTGCAGACATTTGATGAACTGTCTTGTTGGAAAGGTGGCATACTATGACAGTGGCACATTGAAAGTCACTGAGAGCTTCAAAACTTGCACTCCTATAGATATTAAATAATTGGATGAAACTTGCCAGCCAACCAGAAAAGCAAGGAGAAGCAATTCAGGCATTCTTGAAAGTCAGTACAATCCTTGTCCTGGAAACTAACATTATTTTTTATAGTTTAAAAAAATGTACTTTGCAGTCGGCGTTTAGAATTCTTCTATGAAATAATGACGATCCGCAAACCATCATTAAAGGTGCATGTCGCCATCTACTGTGCTGGAGTGTGTGGTCAATCACAGTTTACAACATTTCTAAATCCTCCTACCTAACTCAGTACTTCTGAGAAAATAAAAAAGAGCCCTACTAACTTCTAATAGACCCTCCCCAATCCCCGAAATCCCTTCCAAACTACCCCAACCCCGTCCAACCTCAATGACCCTACACTTCAATTCCCTCTCTTCAACATACTTACAACAATATAACGACACATGCTCCATCGTTTCATCGACCATACAATCCAGACAAACCAATCACATGCTTGCCAACCAGATGTAATGACGAGTTCAATGTACAATGTCCTAAGCACAATCGAGAAAACACCACCTCTTCCTTCCTAATCTGACCTTTGAATCTTAGTCCACACACCTTTCTTTGCAGGGCATATAAATGTTGACCCTTGTGCTCAGAGTCCCATCTCTTCTGCCACACATCTATAAAAACATTTGGCCTCACCTCTACACAGTGGAACATTCATATCAATATGTAGTTTCAAAGCGCTTTTGGGTAACTGGTCTATAATTTCATTCCCTTCCACACCCAATCTCACTACTACACCCATTCTCTCAATTCTCCATAAAATAGTAGGTCAGTCCTATTAGATTTACCAGAAGATAAACTATTCAATAAAGACAGAGAATCTGATCATAATTTAATTCTAACAGGTTGTACGTCCAACCAGACACTGGAAGGCAACTATTATCGCCAATAGTTAAACTGAGTATACTGACAGTTAATCTGTTAGTCTTCTACATATCTGCACATCAAATTTAGGAATGCAAACACCTGCTCCTATGCACCCACAATCTGGGTCCTTGGATTCATCTGTGAAAAGCGTTTTTTAAAAAGCATGTAATTGTCAACCAGTTTCCCTATATCACTGACTTCTGACCAATCTTTCATTTTCTCTACCAAGGTTAGATCAACAACAGAATATGGGAGTACCATGGAAGAACATCCCTCCATCACCACAGAAGGGCAAACCTCTAACTCCCTCAAACCACTCTCATCAGCAAGCTTTCCAACTATCCAACCAAAACCACTGCCTTGTCTACTAGTATATTCCCTACTGTCATCTAGAACAGTAGCAGTAGGATGCTCAACCTCACAGCTTTTCAACCGAATGACTTTTTTTGTTGCCGTTTATCCAAAGGCATCTCACCTGCCTCCACTAGTAAGGCACATACATATCCTTAAAGCTATATACTGGATTCTGTCCAGCTTCTGAAGCCAAGTCTTCGCCGTAGTTCCATAAACTATACACCTGTAATCAATTGTTGTCCTGATCAGAGCTCTATAAATATCCATCAACGATTGTCTGTCAGCACCACATTCATAAGATTCACAACCTTCTGACACTTTGTTTCAACATTTATGACATGATCTTTCCATGTATATTGCTCATTGAACCATAGACCCAAATATTTGAACTTAGAAACCCTCCCCACAGCCTGTCCATACAGAAACAACAATATATTATCAGTAACTTTCTTCTTCGAGAAGAGCATACAAGACTTCGCCACTGACAATTTAAAATCCCAGTCAATCGACCATCTTTCAACATCCACTATAGCTTGTTGAAAAGATTTGATCACGAGAAACATTCCTTCCCCTCTTCCAAATAGCTCCATTATCAGCATACAGGGAAGCCCCAATACACTTAACTACATTCAAAAACACATAGTTAATTATAATGTTGAACAAATTGGACTGATAGCACTGCCTTGTGGAATACCATTATCAACTCCATAGGCATCATAAAATGGATCCTATTTGAACTCGAAAAGAGTGATTAAATAAGGACAAAACCCAGTTATATAATCTCCCACCAAAACCAAGTCTTTCCATTTTAATCAGTAGGCCTTCTCTCCACATAGTGTCATAAGCCTTTTCAATGTCAAAAAGTCAGAAGCCATAACTTCTTTCATGACCAGAGTTTTTTCAACTTCATTGCTCACCTTTACTAATGCATCCAAAGTAGATCTGCCTTTATGGAATCCACTTTGACATCGACTCAATAAACCTCTAAGTTCAAGGAAATATGACAACCTATTGAATATCATATTTTCCATCAGTTTACACAAGTTAGTGGTCAGTGCTATTGGTCTATAACTATCAGCACATGAAGGGTCTTTACCAGGCTTTACAAAAGGTAATATTACTGCACATTTCCTACCAGAAGGTATAACCCCCTCACTCCAAATCTTATTAAATAATACCAGGAGAACATGTATGACCTCATCAGGTAGATGCTTAAACATTACATAGCACAACTGATCATGACCTGGGGCTGTATATCCACAGCCTATTACGGCTGAACGCATTTCATGTATGGTAAAATCAGCATCCAAAGAAGAGTCAACAGTATCCCTTTTCTTACACACATTAACATGAGCATTTAAAATCTCACACCTGCGTTGCTAATATACAGTAGCAGTCAAAAGTTTGGACACACTCATTCAAGGGTTTTTCTTTATTTTTTACTATTTTCTACATTGTAGAATAATAGTGAAGGCATCAACACTATGAAATAACACGTATGGAATCATGTAGTAACCAACAAAGTGTTAAGCAAATGAAAATATATTTTATTTTTGAGATTCTTCAAAGTAGCCACCCTTTGCCTTGATGACAACTTTGCACACTCTTGGCATTCTCTCAAGCAGCTTCATGAAGTAGTCACCTGGAATAGATTTCAATTAACAGGTGTGCCTTGTTAATTTGTGGAATTTCTTTTTCTTAATGCGTTTGAGCCACTTATTTGTGTTGTGGCAAGGTAGAGAAGATAGCCCTATTTGGTAAAAGACCAAGTCCATATTATGTCAAGAACAGCTCAAATAAGCAAAGAGAAATGAAAGTCCATCATTACTTTAAGACATGAAGGTCAGTCAATCCGGAAAATGTCAAGAACTTTGAAGGTTTCTTCAAGTGCAGTCGCAAAAACCATCAAGCGCTATGATGAAACTGGCTCTCATGAGGACCGCCACAGGAAAGGAAGACCCAGAGTTACCTCTGCTGCAGAGGATAAGTTCATTAGAGTTACCAGCCTCATAAATTGCAGCCCAATTAAATGCTTCACAAAGTTCAAGTAACAGACACATCAACATCAACTGTTCAGAGGACACTGCGTGAATCAGGCCTTCATGGTCAAACTTCTGCAAAGAAACCACTACTAAATGACACCAATAAGAAAAAGAGACTTGCTTGGGCCAAGAAACATGAACAATGGACATTAAACCAGTGGAAATCTGTCCTTAGGTCTGATGAGTCCAAATGTTAGATTTTTTGTTCCAACCACTGGGTCTTTGTAAGACGCAGAGTAGGTGAATGGATGATCTCCGCATGTGTGGTTCCCACCGTGAAGCATGGAGGAGGAGGTGTGATGGTGTGGGGGTGCTTTGCTGGTGACACTGTCAGTGATTTATTTAGAATTCAAGGCACACTTAAACAGCATGGCTACCACAGCATTCTGCAGCAATACGCCATCCCATCCGGTTTGTGCTTAGTGGGACTATCATTTGTTTTCAACAGGACAATGACCCAACACACCTCCAGGCTGTGTAAGTGATATTTGACCAAGAAGCAGAGTGATGGAGTGCTGCATCAGATGACCTTGCCTCCACAATCACAGACCTCAACCCAATAGAGATGGTTTGGGATGAGTTGGAGCGCAGAGTGAAGGAAAAGCAGCCAACAAGTGCTGAGCATATGTGGGAACTCCTTCAAGACTGATGGAAAAGCATTCCAGGTGAAGCTGCTTGAGAGAATGCCAAGAGTGTGCAAAGCTGTCATCAAGGTAAAGGGTGAATACTTTGAAGAATCTCAAATATAAAATATATTATTCTACAATGTAGAAAATAGTAAAAATAAAGAAAAACCCTTGAATAAGCAGGTATGTCGAAACTTTTGACTGGTACTGTACTTCATCCAAAGTAACCCCATGATGTACCCTAGCAAATGTCTTCCCCAACAAGTCAGCTTTTTCTTATATCAGTTACAACCATTTTTCGACCCACAACCAAAACTGGAATTCGAGCGGACTTGCTTCTTCAACATAGACCATACATCCCCCAGCTCAGTACCCCTGCCTATTGTAGAGCCGAACTGTCTCCATGCATTTCTCTTGACAGACTTAATGACTCTACGTACTAAAGCTCTCTTTCTTTGGAAATCAACCAGATCCTCATGAGTCATATTCCTACGCAACACTCTGTAAGCCCTATTACTTTCTCAAATAGCCGCAGCGCACTCTTCAGTCCACCCACTTTACTCACTGGTACATATAAATTCGCAGCACTCAAAATCAGAGGTCACAGAGGCAGCACATACATCACCCAGCCTCTCAAAAGACAACTGTCCAACAGACTTTAAGCAATGATCACCAAACTTTTCCCAGTCTGCTTTATGAAAGCCCCAACTTCTGAATGGTACTCTACCTGGAATAGTAACATCACAGTTCACGAAATCGGGAAATGATCAACTCCAACAGTTGAATCATTGATTACATTCCATTCACACATACAGTGTAAGTAGGAAGTTTACATACACCTTAGCCAAATACATTTAAACTCAGTTTCACAATTCCTGACATTTAATCCTAGTAAAAATTCCCTGTCTTAGGTCAGTTAGGATCACCATGTTATTTTAAGAATGTGAAATGTCAGAATAATAGTAGAGAGAATTATTTATTTCAGCTTTTATTTCTTTCATCACATTCCCAGTGGGTCAGAAGTTTACATACACTCAATTAGTATTTGGTAGTATTGCCTTTAAATTGTTTAACTTGGGTCTGTCACACCCTGGCCTTAGTTATCTTTGTTTTCATTATTATTTTAGTTAGGTCAGGGTGTGACATGGGGAAGTTTGTGTGTTTTTTGTATTGTCTAGGGTGTTGTATGTTTTAGGGGGTTTAGTAGAGGAGATGGTTTAGTGTTCAGTGTAGGTGTCTAGGAAAGTCTATGGTTGCCTGAATTGGGTCTCAATTAGAGACAGCTGGTTATTGTTGTCTCTGATTGGGAGCCATATTTAAGGCAACCATAGGCTTTAGCTTTTTGTGTCTGTGTTTATGTGTAGTGGTTGTGTCAGCACTATCTAGATTTATAGCTTCACGGTCGTTTGTTGTTTCATTTTTCTTCTAAAAAATAAATAAAAGAGAAGATGTATTTTCAACACGCTGCGCCTTGGTCCTCTCTCAGTCCCGTTGACGATCGTGACAGGGTCAAACATTTCAGGTAGCCTTCCATAAGCTTCCCACAATAAGTTGGGTGAATGTTGGCCCATTCCTTCTGACAGAGCTGGTGTAACTGAGTCAGGTTTGTAGGCCTCCTTGCTCACATACACTTTTCAGTTCTGCCCACAAATTTTCTATAGGATTGAGGTCAGGGCTCATGATGCCATCTATTTTTTGAAGTGCACCAGTCCCTCCTGCAGCAAAGCACCCCCACAACATGATGCTGCCACGCCCGTGCTTCACGGTTGGAATGGTGTTCTTTGGCTTACAAGCCTCCCCCTTTATCCTCCAAACATAACGACGGTCATTATGGCCAAACAGTTCTATTTTTGTTTCATCAGACCAGAGGATTTTTCTCCAAAAAGTACAATCTTTGTCCCCGTGTGCAGTTGCAAACAGTAGTCTGGCTTTTTAATGGCGGTTTTGGAGCAGTTGCTTCTTCCTTGCTGAGCGGCCTTTCAGGTTATGTCAATATAGGACTCGTTTTACTGTGGATATCGATACTTTTGTACCTGTTTCCTCCAGCAACTTCACAAGCTCCTTTGCTGTTGTTCTGGGATTGATTTGCACTTTTCGCACCAAAGTACGTTCATCTCTAGGAGACAGAACACGTCTCCTTCCTGAGCGGTATGACGGCTGTGTGGTCCCATGGTGTTTATACTTAAGTACTATTTTTTGTACAGATGAACGTGGTACCTTCAGGCGTTTGGAAATTGCTCCCAAGGATGAACCAGACTTGTGGAGGTCTACAAATTTTTTCTGAGGTCTTGGCTTATTTCTTTTGATTTCCCATGATGTCAAGCAAAGAGGCAATGAGTTTGAAGGTAGGCCTTGAAATACATCCACAGGTACACCTCCAATTGACTCAAATGATGTCAATTAGCCTATCAGAAGCTTCTAAAGCCATGACATCATTTTCTGGAATTTTCCAAGCTGTTTAAGGCACAGTCAACTTAGTGTATGTAAACTTCTGACCCACTGGAATTGTGATACAGTGAATTATAAGTGAAATAATCTGTCTGTAAACAATTGTTGGAAAAATGACTTGTGTCATGCACAAAGTAGATGTCCTAAACAACTTGCCAAATCTATAGTTTGTTTACAAGAAATTTGTGGAGTGGTTTAAAAACGAGTTTTAATGACTCCAACCTAAGTGCATGTAAACTTCTGACTTCAACTGTAGACGCAGAGTTAGAAGCCATTGCGAGGTCCAGTCAGGATGTAACCCCTCTAACATCTTTTGTACCACATCCGCCGTGAAGACATACTAACGCTTGTTTCCATCTTATCTCCCACAATATTAACATTAGTATCTGCATGTGTGCTTCCCCATAAACTATTATGTGCATTAAAGTCACCACACCATATCTCTCTAGAGCCCAATTCTCCTGATATTTCATCCAACATCGCTACAGATAGTTGAAGACAAGGGTTGTACAAATTGTGCAACTTAATATCTCTACCTGCACTGTAGATTTCCACCATCACACATTCAGTTATATTATAATATACAACACCTTCTCTTATGAACGTAGCACAACCACCACCTTGTCCGAATTGATCTATCACATCTGACTGAACAATAACCAGAAATAATAAAATCAAGATGTAGTCTAAGCCATGTTTCTAAAACACATGTTAGCAATAAGGCTTCTGGCATTCCAATGAAGGATAAGAAAAACCATAACTCTACTTATCATACTGAGACATTCCATCAGTAGTATTATTAGGAGTCAACATATCAACAATCATGGCGACAGTAACATCTGTTACTCCTAAAAACTGTTGCCGCTTCCACAATAATCTTCAACTTGACAGTTATTCTGTCCACAAACGCTGTCAGGTTGATGTTCCCCTCCACACTTGGCACATTTTTCTTTCCTTTACACAGAGTCGCTACATGTCCCATTCTTTGGCATTTAAAACACCTTAATGGAGCTGGGGTAAACTTTCTAACAGTGAAAGCCAGGAAGCCCATGTGTACTTTCTTAGGTACAATCTTCTCAAACATGATTAATACAGACAGGCTTTCACTTCTCTGACCCTCTTTCTTACTGAACAGCATTTTGGCTTCAACCATTATGCCCACCTCTACATTTTATTTTATATAATCTATGGACATAGAAAGTGAAACCCCAGAAATGGACCCCCCCCAGCATAGCCAATGCTCCAGGGACATGACTTGTGATTTTTTCCCCTATGAGTTTTCATTTTCAGAATCTTCCCTTGCTGAACATGGTCAGCACAAAATTATAAACAGTCTACCATTACCAATAAATCGGGCTAATGTGACTTCCCCTATCTCTTTCTTAACGGCATTGGTTGATCGAATAGGGTGTAAATGAGACCCCGTGGTCGCATCAAACATGATTGCAACTTTCCATTAAGAGACAAAATTTATTTTGTTTTTCACTACCATTACAACCTCTTCACGGTCTCAACACTAGAACTGTCACGTGCTATTCTTTTTTATTTTACTTTTCACAGCAATCCATCCTGGTCCATGACTTTCATCATCCCCAACCATACCATCAGAACTATCATCCATGTCGACCACAGTCCAGCACAGATGTCTCTAAAACCGCCTACCATATAGAACGATGGATTCTATTCCGCTTCCTTGTATGAAGTCGAACCTCACGCGTCCAAGTTTACAGGGGCTTTAAAATTACCCATGACATCACGTGCCCTGCGTATCTTCAAAATGATTCAGTACAATGATTCAGTTTCCATTATTTGTCGCAATAAAGTTAGACAAAATAAAAATCAACCCGTTGAACGAACAAAAATGTTGTCGATATTTAGAAAGTTTCTCCTATATCTGCCGTTTTCATTACACATCGCAAATGTTTTTTTATTGCGACATTGCTTTTGTCGAATAAACCCGGGGTCAATGGACACCTGCCTACTGAGTAGGCTGATACCCCATTTTATGGGTGCACAATCCATAGGTCAGGCTGTACAGTGCATATAAGTAGCCAATGCCCCCAATGCTATTCTGATTTAAAACACATCCACAGTACGATTTTAACTGATGTTTACATTTTGTTTTTCAAATTAACATATAATAGTCTTCTGTTTGATTTCTATAACACTATTCCAACCTTGTTTAGCATTATCTAGTACAATTGTGGCATGATTCCACAATTTTTATCCGTTTGCATCAGTTTCAATGAGGAACTTTTATTTTGAAGGCGAGCCGCCGATTCCACAATTGTTCCTCACGCTAATGTTGTTCACCACACACGTATGAACAGTGGCCTACACACACAGGGCTCTTCCGGCTGTAGATAATCCTCCTCCCTTTTCCCTGCACGCATTCCAAATGAAATCATGAAGGGATTGTAGGCTACTAGGAGCAACGGGCTTTGACAGCAGCTAGGAAAAACTGCGAGCAGCGACCATTCAGGAGATATTAATTCAGGAGATAATTGTTAGGTTATACAGATGGATAGGCTATTTACACCGTTTTAAGGAACCGGTTCGTTTGACGAGTGGATGCGCAATTTTAAACACTTCCTTGAAATGTCACAGAATGTCATCATCGCCAATTTTGAATCGCATATCTTCCTTGGCTTCGTGAAAGAAATTTAGAGAGAAAGAAACGACGATTATTTTCACAAGCAGTTTACTCTTATTCTTTCAAGCAGGATGGTTTCATACAGTTTAATATTCACTTTGGTTATTGCTTCGGCATGGAAAGTTATAGGTGAACCACAAACTGTGCCTTCATCCGCAACGCAGTTAAATTCAACACCAACCCCCCATGGAGGGGATTTGTCAAATAATAGCACAGATCATGCACAGACCGAATCAAGAATTTCTTCAATATTACAATATCTTCCTACTCTTAAAAATATTGTAATTATTATCTGCGTGTTAACAGCTGTTCTCATCACCTGCTTGGTCATCAAAGTGATCAGGTAAGCTGATTTATGATTACACCATACCAATAACTATAGCCAACTGAATTATCCTAATTAAATAATCATTGTGTAATATGCTATACTAATCTTATAAAACAACTAATTTGAGCATTCATAAAGATCCTCCTTATTGATTATGTCATGCAGCATGTAATAGTAAAGTTGGCAAGTGGGGGATGTGTTCTCTCTATTGCAGCAACTATCATATTGTGTCAGTAATTGCTGTTGGGAATATCTAAACGTTAAAATATCTAATATTAAAAACCACTACATTACGCTACATCAGCAATGCCATAATCACTTCCCACACCAGGTGGCCAGTAGGCCTTAACCACAATACACTGCTTTAATCCTGTCCATATGGCAAAGCAGCCATGTCAGGTTCTGCTTGGTTCAAGATGAGAAACTACTGCACACCTCTTGTCTCATTATCACAACCCTTCCCTGGTTTGTCATAGATCTGGAAGGAGAATAAGGAAAACACGAAAGTATGACATAATCACTACACCAGCAGAGCGAGTAGAGATGGCTCCTTTGAATGAGGAGAATGAGGAAGAAGAGGACTCCACCCTCTTTGATGTCAAGTACAGGTAGGTAGGTCTGTTATGGGTCTACTCGTATCAGTTCCAGGCATCCTAGTCCCAACATGACCATGCTATCCAATCCCTGGACAGCAGGGCCTCTGATTTTTGAATAGATTAAAACCTAAACGTCCCTTATCTATCTTCAATGGTTAATACAATTATATTTGAACTTACTCAACCAATTGTCCATGGGGTTGGTTCTTATATAGGCCGGAATTTGAGACAAAATATCCAAAGGAACGTAACAGAGAGGAAGTAGGTCTACAACAGAAAGTCTGTTTAATAATACGTTCCTTTTGATATTTTGTCTCCAATTCTGCCCAGTATAAGAACCCACGCCACGTACATTTATTTCAGGGTAATTGATTAACTCATTAGATTAAAGTTATAGATATGTTTTTGTCCCATCCATGAATGTGAAACTTTCTCAGAGGTAGGTTCTGTTTGTAATGCAAAAAGGATGTGCACATAGGCTCTTCTTCATACCATCTCAGTTTAAAAACATAAGGCCAAAATTAGAGCATACAGAAATGTGTTATATTGGCTTTCTTGTGGAATCTCCAGTACTTTCATTGCCAGTGCTTAAGCGTAATTAAACATTTTACAAGGTTACAATAATTGTTTTCCCTTATATGTTTCATCATTAAAGGTTTTCTGTGCGGAACAGCCACACACATTGCTTTTGCCGTAATTGCACATTTAGAAAATGTTTGAACCTGGGATATTTAGATTTTAGACTGCCTGCTTAATAAATACTAAATTACGATGAACATGAATGTGGGGAACTGTTTGAGCTCAAATGTATCCGTTCAATATCATCCATTTGACATGGTTTGGGAAGTTCTTAATGTTGACTGAACCTATGGTATTACTTCAGGGTAAAGTAATTACTAGCTATAAGCTAAGAAATAACACGCAACAATTGTAATTACATAGTAATAACAAAAATGACATTTCTGTTTCATTGTGATTCAATAAAACAAGAACCACTATGTAATATTTAGTACCAGCTAGCCTAGAACCATGTTACCAAATTCTTTGAAGTACTACAAAGTATCCATTGTTACTAAAATACCAGGGGAAATGGAAACAGTACTGTACAATAAAGTCACATGCTTTCATGTGTTGCAACATTTCAATTGTTAACATTAGGGTTCTCCCTTCCGTCCTTTCAATTGTTCTTTGACACGGTCCCAACTTCCTGTGATGAAGATATGGGCTCCTGTTTACCTGACATTCTATGCTTATAAGTCAAACTCTCCCATACCCAGTTTACAGTAGACTTACAAAAGCAAACAGAGGAGTGGTAAATCAATAGCTAGTATTTATAAACATTGTTGTTCTCCTGTAAGAAGGTTTATTTGAAACCTGGTAGCTTGTGTTGATTGAATAGGAAGCCAGGTCTGTCTGATTCTACACTATTTACAACTTAGAACCATTTCACACCAAACTATAAATGCACATTTCTATGTAGGCTACTGTAATTATGTGTTGTCATTTGTTTTTTAGGTGAATGCCAGCATTAAACAGAGGATGTTGGATTTTAATCCCACCATTTTCTCCAGTGGGAACACAACCCAAGGATATGTGGCCTAATGCAGTCTCCTGATGTTTGGTAACTTCTGTCAAGTTTCCGATCTCACCGATATTTGCAGAAAAGGTTACCTCTGTGGTCTGGTATTCTGATTGTAAACATGCTGTATTTACAATCCTTTTGTACACATCAGACACTTCCAACGCAGAAGGTTACTCTTCAGAGGGATGTTGCCAATAGATTGTGAATTGGGACTAGCTCAGTAAATTTGAATCTTCTTTAAGCTAAAACAAAATACATAGAGAACGTTTGATGGCGTTTGCTGTCTGCAAGGCAATCCTTTTGCCGTCCTGTAATGGTATATTATTCACTGTAAAAATATAAGATACAATCCTCAGAATAATATTTTATATAAATACTTATTTACTCGTCTGGTGCAAATATTATTTTAATTGTCTTATTATTCTGTTATTCCAAATATTACACTAACCACTCAAATGTGCATACACTGTATAGGGTGCACTGGTTTGGGTGCATATTTTTTACTGTATGTGTTTGAGAGTCTCCCATTTTGCTGCTATCTCTAACCTGGGGTTGGATAAGGTTGCTAAGGCATATGTTTGGTCACAATGACAAACAAGTATATTGAAGAACAGGTCATAGAATATACTTTGTAGGATTTTGGAAATACATGTATGTTTCTCAAAGTTGGATTGTAAAATATATCAATGTATATTTGAATATACAAACAGTATCTCATCTTTTTTTTACCATTATTACCTTGCCAGACATGTTCCGAGACCGGGTCATTGGTGTGTTCTAGTGAATGTAATTACACATAACAGGCAAATCCTGGTATTGCTTACACAGGATTATTAAAAATGGTAACCGTAACCCAGGACTTTCGTGGCATGTTCCACATTTACTCAGAACTTGTGGAATTAATTATTTGATTTGTTCTATGCCACAATGATTGGCTTTGCGACGAGACTGATTTGTGATAGATATTTATTTTAAGTGAAGCAATAATCATGGATAACTAACTACTCTTACAAAATGAATGCTTTTAAGCTGTTGATAGAAGAAATAGTGTGAGAAGAGGGGGTTATGACTGTTGTAATATAAATGTATCCAGATTACTTTCAAATGAAATTGGCACCTACCTCTTTCCTGTAATAATTAAGAAAGTTGAAACCCCAAACAACGTCACACCATTTAGATAGTGGCAGTATAATAAACTGACCAATGGACTGGCAAACTTTGTATAAAGTGCATGGTTTTTCTATTTCAAAATAGAAGCAATTGAACAGCCAATGTGTATGTACAGTGCCTTTTAATTGGACCATACATCAGTAAATGGAGTGCTTGCTTTCACATTCAAAAGCTTTACATTAGCCTACCCCTACAATTGAAACACATTGTTGGACAAAAGTTAGCCATCAACTCAGGTATTTCAAGGCACCTGTGACTTGTCTCTCTAAATAGTCTAAAACATGAGGAATATTTTTGATTGAAACAAAAGTACATGTTTAAAGAATCAGTTAATATAAAGAAATAACTCAAACAATCATTCCATCCTTAGATAATGTGGTCTTTAGGTCCTCTGGAAATGTTGTGTAGTAATATAAAAAACGTGTTGAATCCCTAAAGTCACCTTGTCTGTTTAACCAGTTTTGTTATCTGAGAGTACACAGTCAACTAGAGTACATACGGGGGTTCCCAGGAAACTCTAATTCATTCCATTTGAGCTATCTGATAAGTAACACCATTAGGGGAACTTAAAAGGTTCTGTTCAATCTTCCTATGCCACATTGTCAGAGAGCACATTATGATTTGAAGCTGTTAACTTGTATTCCATTTAGATTTGTATTTTTCAGCCTGCAGTTAAAATAAATTACTGTTAAAGATTGACAGTAAGATTCAAGTTTTCCATTGTATACAAATATGAAAAACTTGAGTCCAGTTTGGATTATTATTTTATGTTTCAGTCATCAGAGGATTTTTATTTTGGATATTTTGAGTGTGATTTAGTTAATGCTGTGGTTTTCAATAATGTACAGGTAGTCTTGTTTCTTTGATTGTATTCTTGATATATTTCTTTTAGATGTATTGTTGCTAGAACATTTCCACCTTCCTCATTTCTCTCCTCTGCAATTGATCTCTTCTACAATATCCTCTCTAAAAGGATAATAGTGTGAATGTTTCTGATCTTCAGTGCAGTGTTTGAATGTACAAGTAATTTATTTTGGGGTTTATGTCTCGTAACAATGTTAATTTGAACTTTATTGAGAACTTTTATTTGAAATGAATATTCTGGTTAAGGCAGCTTTTCCTCTTGTAAATGCAATCAAAGCTGTCATACTATATCTAGATCATTGTTAATTACCCTCATCCCAACTAAGCCAAAAAAGCCTAAGTGAGAGAACCATTGTTTAATGTTTCTTTTGAAGAATATAGAAAGCATGTCTAGCTTGGTTTTTCTGTCACAGAAAATGTCATTGTAGAGTTAACTACCCACTGGCTGGCTCCATGTTTTTTCCCCAAATAAAAGTACTCTCCCTCACCATCAACCATCTCCTGTCTTGGTCTTGTTGAATAATTTTACTGAAGTGTGACATTTGCACTTGGTCAGTATTAATTTTTGCTAAGCCCTTGGCTTTTGTAGTTCCATATGAAGTCATGGTTGTATATCAGCAGTACTCTCCAGCCTTCTATTGGGAGCATATCACAATGTTATACACCTTTCTGCAAACTTTCCTCCTTCCTGTAACATACACACAGTTCCTTTGATACTACAGATGTACTTTCTATGCGCTTCCTGTTTCAATCACTGTAAAAGGTAAATGAAATTAGCCTATTTCAATAAAGATTTCATCGTTTTAGTATGGTGTCCTTCCAAAACAAAAAGCACTTTCAGATCCAACACAAGAATTTGCATAAAATACATCTTAACAATATGCTGAGGATATATAGCTCAGACAGGAAAAACCTCAATATAGAATACCAAAGAATAATCATGAACACATTTTGACAGCAGGATATGTAAACATCTCTTCAGAATGTCCCATAAGCTGTGACCCCAAGGCCGTTTCAGGGGTAATTAGTTTAGTGGTATTGGTCACATACTGTTTCTATTTTTGCAAAACACAGACTTTCTTTTATGAAAAGATACGTTCATTACTCCGGAAGGCCCACCGACATCTAAAGTAAGACTACGTCTATTTTTAACTGGAAGTGTAATAAGAGCAACATGTAGTTCTACAGAAGCATCATGTCAAAACAACATTTTTCTACAGACAGATCACGTGTGAGAGCACGAGGCTGCTTATTGGACTTGAGTAAGCCACACTGAATATTTCTAATAGTTCTTGCTCATATATATATTTTATATATTCTCATCCCATTCCTTTACTAGATTGTGTGTATTAGGTTGTGGAATTCTTAGATATTATTTGTTAGATAGTGCTGCACTGTCGGATCTAGAAGCATAAGCATTTTGCTACACTCGCAATAACATAACATCTGCTAACCATGTGTATGTGACCAGTAACATTTGATTTCTAGTAACTTCTACAGTGTCTTCAGAAAGTATTCACACCCCTTGACCTTTTCCACCTTTTTTTGTGTTACAGCCTGAATTTAAAATGTATTACATTTAGATTTGTGTCACTGATCTACATACAAGACCCCATAATGTCAAAGTGAAATTGTTTGAATATTTTTTTTTTTATAAAGCTGAAATGTTGTGTCAATAAGTGTTCAACCCCTTTCTTATGGCAAACCTAAATAACTTCAGGAGTAGAAATGTGCTTAACAAGTCAGATAATAAGTTGCATGGACTTACTCTGTATGCAATAATGGAGTTTAACATCATCTCTGTACCATACACATACAGATAATTGTAAGGTCCCTCAATCGAGTAGTGAATTTCAAGCACAGATTCAATGACAAAGACCAAGGGAGGTTTTCCAATGCCTCACAAAGAAGAGCACGTATTGGTTGATAAAAACAAACATACATTAAATATCCCTTTGACCATGGTGAAGTTATTCATTACACTTTGGATGGTGTATCAATACACCCAGTCACTAAAAAGATACAGGCATCCTTCCTAATTCAGTTGAGGGAGAGGAAGGAAACCACTCAGGGATTTTATCATGAGGCCAATGGTGATTTTAAACCAGGATTGATCAAAAGCATTGTACTCTACAATACTAACCTAAATGACTGAATGAAAAGGAAGCCTGTAGAGAATAAAAATATTCCAAAACATGCATCCTGTTTGTAATAAGACACTAAAGTGAAGAAAAAAATTGCAAGGAAATTAACTTTTGTCCTGAATACAAGGCATTAGGTTTATGGCAAATCCACACTTCATATTTTCAAGCATGGTGGTGGCTGCATCATGTTATGGGTATGCTTGTTATCGGCAAGGACTATGGAGTTTTTAAAAATACAAATAAAATAAATAGAGAAACAGGCAATGTCCTAGAGGAAAACCCAGTTCAGTCTGATTTCCAACAGACACTGGGAGACAAATCCACCTTTCAGCAGGACAGTAACCTAAAACGCAAGGCCAATTATACACTGGAGTTACTTACCAAGACAGCATTACATTTTCCTAAGTGGCCTAGTTATAGTTTTGACTTAAATTGACTTGAAAATCTATGGCAAGACTTGAAAATGGCCATCCAGCAATGATCAACAACCATCTACACAGAGCTTGAAGAAAAATGTATAATGGGCAAATATTGTACAATCCAGGTTTGCAAAGTGCTTAAAAACTTACAGAGAAAAACTTTGCTGCCAAAGGTGATTCTAACATGTATTGACTCAGGAGGTTGAATACTTATCTAATCGAAAGTGTTTTTTTTCCCCATAATATTTTTTTGGTGGGAATTTTGTGTAGATCGTTAACAATTAAACAATTCAATTAATTTTAATCCCCCTTGTCACGATCGTCGTAACTTTGAGGAAGAGTGGACCAAGGCGCAGCGTGAGAGAAATACATCTTCTTTAATGAAGACCAAAAAACACTTAAACGAACAAAAACAACAAACTGACGATCGTGAAGCTATTCAAACAAAGTGCTGACACTAAACACTACACATAGACAATTACCCACAATAGCCTAATGCCTATGGCTGCCTGAAATATGGCTCCCAATCAGAGACAATGAATGACAGCTGTCTCTGATTGAGAACCATTCAGGCAACCATAGACATACCTAGACACCTACACTCAAACACAAACCCATATACTCTACCAAAACCCCCTATACCATACAACCACCCAAGACGAGACAAATACAGACAAACATCCCCCCTGTCACACCCTGACCTAACCAAAATATTACAGAAAACAAAGATAACTAAGGCCAGGGCGTGACACCCCTTTGTAACACAACAAAATGTGGAAAAAGTCAAGGAGTGTGAATACTTTCTGAAGGCACTGTATTAACAGAGGAATGTTCCTGCCATGGAGGCAAAAAAAATCTGTTTCTGGGAGATCACCAGAGTATTGAGCATCTTGCCAAACCTTTGAAACAACTTTTAGAATTAAATAACTTTCTTTAACACAGCTGCCTTGAGCTAGGGGTGCAGATAAGCACATCGACATTCTGCAGACTCCTAAATATTTACACACATTCCATCTCAAACAATTCTATGTCTTGCCTGCGTAACCAAGATGTTCACATTATTTGTTGATAACAAGTCGTCTGCCGACGATATTCCATTGATGGAGATCAGATGAGGCTGGTGGGAGGAGTTATAGGAGGACATGCTTATTGTAATGGCTGGAATGGAATAAATGGAAATTAAAAACACATTAAACATATGGAAACCACATGTTTGACTCTGTTCCATTGATTCCATTCCAGCCATTACAATGAGCATGTCCTCCTCTAGCTCCTCCCACCCTCCTCTAATGGAAATACACTGCCTTCAGAAAGTATTCAGACGCCTTGACTTTTTCCACATTTTGTTAGGTTAAAGTCTTATTCTAAAATTTATGAAATTGTTTTTTTATTATAAATCTACACATGATACCCCATAATGACAAAGCAAAAACAGTTTTTTAGAAATGTTTGCTAATTTATATATATATAAAAAAGGGAAATGTCACATTTACATAAGTATTCAGTCCCTTTTTTTCAGTACTTTGTTGAAGCATCTTTGGAAGCAATTACAGCTTCGAGTCTTCTTGGGTTTGACGCTACAAGCTTGGCACACCTGTATTTGGGGAGTTTCTCCCATTCTTCTCTGCAGATCCACTCAAGCTCTGTCAGGTTGGATGGGGAGCGTTGCTGTACAGCTATTTTCAGGTCTCTTCAGAGATGTTTGATCGGGTTCAAGTCCAGGCTCAGGCTGGGCCACTCAAGGACATTCAGAGACTTGTCCCGAAGCCACTCCTGCATTGTCTTGGCTGTACGCTTAGGGTCATTGTCCTGTTGGAAGGTTGAACCTTCGCCCCAGTCTGAGGTCCTGAGCAGGATTTCATCAAGGATTTTTGATACCACCATGCTTCACTGTAGGGATGGTGCCAGGTTTCCTCCAGATGTGACGCTAGGCATTCAGGCCAAACAATTCAATCTTGGTTTCATCATACCAGAGAATGTTGTTTCTCATGGTCTGAGAGTCTTTAGGTGACTTTTGGCAAACTCCAAGCGGGATGTCATGTGCCTTTTACTGAGGAGTGGCTTCCGTCTGGCCACTCTACCATAAAGGCCTAATTGGTGGAGTGCTGCAGAGATGGTTGTCCTTCTGGAAGTTTATCCCATCTCCACAGAGGAACTCTAGAGCTCTGTCAGAGTGACCATCAGGTTCTTGGTCACCTCCCTGACCAAGGACCTTCTCCCCTGATTGCTCAGTTTGGCCAGGTCGCCAACTCTAGGAAGAGTCTTGGTGGTTAAAAACTTCTTCCATTTAAGAATGATGGAGGCCACTGTGTTCTTGGGGACCTTCCATGCAGCAGAAATGTATTGGTACCCTTACCCAAATCTGTTCCTCTACACAATCCTGTCTCGGAGCTCTATGGACAATTCTTTTGACCTCGTGGCTTGGTTTTTGCTCTGACATGCACTGTCAACAGACAGGTGTGCGCCTTTCCAAATCATGTCCAATCAATGGAATTTACCAAAGGTATACTCCAATCAAGTTGTAGAAACATTTCAAGGATGATCAATGGAAACAGGATGCATCTAAGCTCAATTTCGAGTCTCATAGCCAACGGTCTGAATACTTATGTAAATAAGGTATTTCTGTTTTGTTTTTTATATATTTGCAAAAAATTCTAAATACCTGTTTTTGCTTTGTCATTATGGGGTATTGTGTGTAGATTGCTGAGGATTTTTTTTTCTTAAGACAAATAGTAAAACAACAACAAAACAAGCACAACTTTCTGAATATCTGCACAGCATTAGCCAACATCAACACAAGGTCTTTTAACACACCTATACTTGGAAATGGTCTTAAGAGGCAAATTCCTAAGAAGAAATTGTCAAACCCCCAGGGAACCGTTCAGGAGTTTGCTGTTCAAGAGTTTGCTGTTGGCTGTTCCTGTGTAAACAGTAGTGTGTGACCAGCTGGGTGTGTTCCCTGTCTGACTGTTATCGCTTAAACATTTTGCATTCCAGTTGAGTGCCTCTATTCAATATTACTACAGTGCACCGCCTCAGACTAAGCAGTAGGTAAACTAATAATAGCCAATGTCTGCCCTGGATGACTTGAGTCCCGTGGCTTTAAGAGCTCTGTAGATCATCTGTAGGACCATTTAATAAGCTGTGAAGCTGCTTAAACATCTGTTATTTATTTTGGTTATTATTTTCTATCTTTTCCAACATTGGTGATTTAATCTCAGTGATTGCTGCATGCAGCTATTTCTTAAACACTACATTCAACCTAGGCCTACACACTACATTCAACCTAGGCCTACACTATTAGGCTACTCTTTAAATAATACAATTCCCAATTTAAGGTGAGAGCTAACAAAACATCACATGTAGTTGAACCCATGTTCACTAATAAACTAAATGTGTAAAACTAAATGCACTACTATTCATAGTTTCCTTATGAAGAAGTGCTTCCATCTTGTGGCTCAATCAGTGCTCTGCAGGCTGGTGCTCCTTCCTTGGATCTGTCTGATATGATGTCTCCAACAGTAGTGATGAAGTAGATTTATCATATAATTCAAAGGAATAATTACAAAAATATCAAGACAAACATTATTGATAACTTAGTAGTTAAATTTACAATCACAAAGCCCTTGGAAGTTTTTTATAAATGTTGTAATTATATACATTTTACAAAACACATTCCATGTAAAAATAAAAAGTATTCTTGTTGAAAAAAGCAAATACCAACATAAATGTGTTATTTTTTAACAAATTAAAAAGTGTGTGTTTTAGGTAAAATGTTCACAGGTTACTGTAGAAATGTTAAAAACTCTTCAGTGCTCTCTTGTAGGACAACAATGTGAGCCCAAATAAGATATGCAGTATCCTGCATACTGTCGTTCAACTAAATTCACAGCTACATAAAAATGTCCTAGAGTTTAATACAGATAGTATTTCCTCTGAGATGTCCGTGTCTGACAGACATCAACTGAGCAGGAGGTATTTTCCCAAAAGCGTAAGGGTCATTTTGATGGAGACATACAGTACATTCCTTGCTGTGTTTTTAGATTATGTTCCTACACCACAAGAGCCAGTGTGGAGACGCAGCGCCCCCTGTCTGTGGAGTGAACTCAGGGTCCTGAACTCCAGTGGCATGGTGTGCGGACTAGCATGGGACGTGTACTCGTAGGTCAGAGTGTCATAGTAATGGTACTTCACTGGTTTCCCCTGTGAATCCTGAGGGAAAGGCCAGAAACCGTACAGGTGGATCTCCTCACAGAAGCGAGTGGCCATGGTGTACATCAGTAGACCAGTAGTGGGTCTCTTTATCTGGATGTTGTTGGTCAGCCAATACCTGAAGAATGGAGCAAGATAGTTATATAACCAAGCTAAAGGTATTTTAAGGCACTCAAGAGGTACCTGACATCTGAAAAAAATACCTAAGAGGAAATCTTTGGAATCTTTATTTTAGGATAGAGCTATTTCTCAGTGTTCAATATTTTCCTTTGTATCTGGAAAATAAATCTACAGAACCTATAAAACTAGTGGACACTTGCACACGCCAAGGTCCTATGACAGATAACACATAGCAAGAATACAATTGTGTTGAAGATTATCTGAAGCCCTGATAAAGAGGATGTGTGCATTGAAGCCAATATCCATTAGAAAGCACTGAACCCTCTGCATTCTTAGCACTACAATGGCAGTCCACTCACCCTTGAATAAGCCCGTACAATAAGCACCCTTTCTCTCCCTATGTGGTGTCTTTCACTCAGCTCTCTGGGTGGATGTATGCTGAGGCGCCAGTGGGCTCAAGAAGAGGAACAAAATTGTAATAAGAGAGACAGGTCTTGGGCCTGCAGTCACAATGCAAGCCCCATCTGGTCCTCTCACTCACAGGCCCCCAGCCCAGCATGGCCTACCTGGACTTCAAGATACTCTAAGAGGAGCCCAGTGACCTAGCAGTGGCCTATGACTTGCAGGAGGTCAATGGTGGAACTATCTAGTACTCAGAGAAGCAGAAACCCAGGGGAAAGTATTCAGTTTGGCATTTATCAAGCACCACTGTAGCTAAAAGGTCATAGACATGTACTGCATTTCTAACAGCGTTTTCCCTGCATTTCAAAACATTTATTGCCCTTTCAGAAAAGATTCAAGGCTTTTTGTCAAAATACACTACAAAAAAATAACACTTCTGCTGGCTAGCTGTCCTCCTGCAAATTCAACAGCAGGCAGAGAGGCCAGCAGCAGTAAGTTGGTCACCAATGGCCTGTTGAGTAGTTCTAATACTCTGTTTAGAAATAGCAGGGGACCTGTGAACTGCTGCTTAATTAGTGGCTGCCAGGCCCTGGATTGTGGAGCTTACAGGTGTACAGACTACGAACTTCAGTGTCACAAGAGCACACGCGTTCCCTCCTTGTCTTACCCTCTGACAGCATGGAGAAGGCGCAGTGAGGGGAAGGCGGTGTGCACATCCACCGTGTGCAGCAGGATGAGACGGATGGCCCACTCCACCCTCTCCTCTCCTCCCTTGGCCATGAAGGCTGGGATCCACAGCACGCTGCCGCTGAGGCCCCGGAGCCGCTGCAGGAAGCGCTCCCTCCACTCCTCACTGGCCAGGTCCTGGAAGGCCCGCTGCACCACCGACGGGTTCATGGTCACCAGGTTGGTGCGCCGCCCCACATCCCCAGCATACTCCTCCACTGGCGCCAGATTACATCTGCAAAGATACATTTATCTAAATTATTCTGCTATCACTTAGTCCATTTGATTAGTCTTTCACAAATATTAAGGTCAAACCACAGAACTCATGAATTGGCCCAATCCTACTGTCCTCCATAAACTCCATGAAGATTTGTAAACTCCACATACACTAATTTAGGTAGCTCTGACATTGTTCAACATACACTTGAAGTGACTAAGGCTGACTAAGCACATAATTAGTCACATAATTAGTCAGCCAAGAACAACCCTACACCAAACACAGCTAGCTCAGGGGTGAACTGCAACTGAAAACCCTAATGAATGTATTCCATGTGTCATCCTGCTGTGTGTTGGTATCGTGTCCAAAGAAGGTTACTTGACTGACCTCAGGAAAAGTAATTACTACACTATACCAATGCACCGAGAGATAATGACCCAAGGGGAAATAAAATGTCCTGTATCTATAAAAATAAATAATGTGAGGCTGTGTGAGAGCCAGAGTCGGGTTTAACTGAGCACTGCTGTGAGCAGAGGCATTATCTCCCTACCTGAATACCTCAGCAAATCCCTCATCACTCCCTTCCAGCTAACGGCCCCTACTAAGCTGTCTTTCTCTGCAAACCCATCCTGACCTGTCTTTCCGTTTCCCTGTTGATCTGACACTCCAGCAGCAGGGAGGTTGGGGATTTACTCTTCCACCATAGAGGCATACAGTATGGCTCTGCATATCCAGACGGTAGATCAAGTTACACAAGGAGGATGGGGAAAAACACCTTCCCAAAGTAATGAGGGACTTCAAATATCCCAATCTCATTACAGCAGTACAAATATATCAGCAGAAATCCACTGCCTTGCTACAGTTTTGCAATTGTTGTACAGGAATCAAAAGATACAAGATATACTATGATTCCCATCCCAAAAAATCTGTGAAATATTGATATGGTTTCGCACATTTCCCAATTCCCATTCGTTCAGATGCCTCTCTTCATCAATAATTTATGTCATATGTCAAACTCATTCCACAACTGGGCCGAGTGGCTGTGGGTTTTCGCTCCTCCCTTGTTCTTGATTGATTAATTAAGGTCACTAATTAGTAAGGAACTCCCCTCACCTGGTAGTCTAGGTCTTAATTGAAATGAACAACCAAAAACCAGCAGACACTAGGCCCTCCATGGAATGAGTTTGAAACCCCTGATTTATGTGCTCTACTTTCTAATTACCCATACTCACGATGCAGTGAAGGCATTTTTGCCTGGTCACAGAAAGCTGCTGTGTTGTGCACTGAAGTCCACAAGCGAAGGGAAAAGATGACAGGAGGAGAGGGCGTAGATAGTTGCGAGAAGGAATTATATATACAACGAGCAGTGATCATGCTGTTTTTATGTGGCTGTTATGAAAGTGAACTGTGTTTGCGTGTGATCAGTGGTGTATTCATTCTGCCGATTCTGTTGAAAAGCGCTTCTTAAATGGAAGCAAACTGTATCGGGATAAACATGCCTGAATTTGTCCAATAAAAACTCTAATTTGTAACTGTTGGACTAATGATTACACCCTAGATCAGCTAGATGCAGGCAAGAGTGTGCAAGGCGGTATTGAATGTGTCAAAGTCTGTCACCTTGATTAGTCAAAAATCTCTCGACCTGTGCACCTACATTGTAAACTTGTAAACATTGTAAACTTTTATTCATAGGTTAGGTTGTAGCAACCTCATGATGGGTATAGGGAAAATTGGTCTATCATGTAGTAGACTAAACCTATCGATGTTACATTGAGCTGGGTGAATGGAATTTGAATGACAATCATCCAATATGCTGTAATAGAAATAAAGCCATGCTCATTAAAAAAAAATCATCCTCCCTCATCTCAAACGGCACCGACCGCCACTGTCACAGTGCCTTGCTGTAGTGTGGACACAGTTAGGCAACCTTGGATTTCTTCCCCCTATAACATCTGTAGTTGTATAATTGCTATGCATAGCTGTACTTTCTCTGTTGCTATACTGAAAGACAAAGCAGTTATATAGCAATAAATAACCCACTCACAGAAAGCCGTTTGCTGACACACTAGCACAGAGCAGCATTGACGGATGGTTTCAGACAGACATTCTCCCTTGGTAAATGAGTGTAGCAGTCCTAGGAACAAACGGCAGTGCTTCTCTAAAGCACCTCATTACATTTCGGGTGGATAGCAGTAGCTTTTGAAAATGTCACATTTACCCAGCAGGTATTTCATTGCTGTAAGTACTGCTGCTCATTTCTAAAAGTAGCAGGCATTTCAAAGGTGTGGAGAATATGTTATAGAGCAGTGGCATTGAATCCTCAATGTAAAGTATTTGTGAAATCTAAGGGACTGTGCTTACATAAAAGTTATGAGTATAAAGATGTATAGTGCTTAAATAGAGAGAGCCTCATTACTATCCTGAATATTCCACTGCAAATTCAATGATAAATTAACTCATTCACTTCTATACACAGCAAATTGGCCCGTATTACCTAGTCTTGATTTCTCAGTGTAACATTGCTAGTGTTGATTCAGCTGTAAAATTATGTTAACACTCATTCATGTAAAAGAATCCCAGTGTTGATGTTAATAACCAATCTTCAACCAAAATCACGCCCCAAAATTATCATATTTACCAGAATGCTCTATTGCAGGTAGATTTTAACAATTGTTTGTTTCAAATGTTTCCATGTTTTTGCATGTACATTGATTGATGAATTAATATTATGCGTCTCGAATATAAATAACATACATTTTTCTAAACAAATCCAATCAGTTACTGGGACTTGTTGCACCCGTTACTGAAATGGTTGTTCCAGTTTAGATGCTTTACGTAGTCTCATATTTTAGCCTTCCCAACCCGGCAGTCATTCTAAATGCAGGTTGCGAGTGAATACAAATGAAAAATGTTGGATATCCCCACTCTGGCTGAATTCCAATAGGAATTACACATCACTTTGCAAGCCAACATAATGTTACTTGCAGGCCTGGTGTTGCCTGTGAACCATGATTTTCAGCCCACTGTATTAGGATAAAACTAAGCCCTCAAAATAAGGCCTTATGAAATATGTGTTGTATTGCGTTAAATATTTTAATTTAATGATACCATATTCACTTAGTAGGCCACAGGACCAAAAATGTAAGAATGCAACAACCATGTCTCTGTCACCAGGGGTGCAACTTTCACTGGGGATGGGGGGGACATATCCCGCCCAAATTCTGAAATTTGATTTTTGTCCCCCCCAGTTTTATAATTGGAATGTGATACAAAACGATGCAATGGTGTGCTTTAGGATCATGTGAACACCTCCGTAAAATCGGGTAGGTTGTTTGGAGTGTTTATCCGACTGGATAAAAAAATATATATTTATGTCCCCACCACTTCTAAAACCAAATTTGCACCCCTGTCTGTCACTAACAAATACAGTCATGGGTGGTAACTCTACAATTCACTTGGAAGGCAAAGCTCTGTGGGAAATATGCAAATAAGGCTTTACACTAAGCAGTGTGTTAATTTAACACTGAAAAGTGAGGACCGGTATAGACACTGGACTAGTGTTGAATTTAACACTGGAGAATTTACTGTGTACAAGAAGATAATTTGATTAAATGGAAATAACAACACTATATTGAAACTCACCTGCATCAATTAATTTCATGCAATAGCTGTTATAAAAACCAGGGGTGCAACTTTCACTGGGGATGTAGGTGTCCCCATCACATTTTTAAATGGCATTTTTGTCCCCCACAGTTTTATTATTGGAATGTGATACAACACGAGGCAATGGTGTGCTTTGGGACCATGCGGACGCCTCCGAGCGGTCGGGTAGGCTGTTTGGAGTGTTTATCTGACTGGAAAAAATAAATAATAATATGCGCCCCTGATAAGAACCAAAGAAAATAAAAGTTTATTGGTCGTGTACACAGATTTGCAGATGTTATCGCAGGTCCAGCGAAATGCTTGTGTTTCTAGTTCCAACAGTGCAGTAAAAAAACAATACACACATAATCCAGAAAAAAAAAAACATTATATAGGTTGAGCCATTAGTAGAATACGGTACTGAGAGTGTACAAAACATTAGGAACACCTGCTCTTTCCATGACATAGACTGACCAGGTGAATCCAGGTGAAAACTATGATCCCTTATTGATGTCAACTGTTAAATCCACTTCAATCAGTGTAGATGAAGTGGAAGAGAACGGTTAAATAAGGATTTTTAAGCCTTAAAACAATTAATACATGGATTGTGTTTGTGTGCCATTCAGAGGGTGAATGGGCAAGACAAAAGATGTAAGTGCCTTTAAACGGGGTATGGTAGTAGGTGCCAGGCGTACCAGTCTGAGTGTGTCAAGAACTGCAATTCTGCTGGTGGTTTCATGCTCAACAGTTTCCTGTGTGTATCAAGAATGGTCCACCACCCAAAGGACATCCAGCCAACTTGACACAACTGTGGGAAACATTGGAGTCAACATGGGCCAGCATCCCTGTGGAACGCTTTCAACACCTTGTGTAGTCCATGCCCCGATTAATCAAGGCTGTTCTGAGGGCAAAAGGTTTTGTTTTGTACACTCAGTGTAGATAATGTAGGTATTCCTCTTGTCCAGATGGGATAGGGCAGTGTGCAGTGCAATGGTGATCTGTATGGGCCAATATGGGAATTGTAGTGGGTCTAGGGTGTCTGATAAGGTGGAGGTGATATGGTTCTTAACTAGCCTCTCAAAGCACTTCATCAGATCAGTTCCTTTCCCTGTCTTGTGTACAGGAACAATTGTGAACATCTTGAATCAAGTGGGGACTACAGATTGGGATATGGAGAGTAAACACTCCAGCCAGCTGGTCTGTATATGCTCTGAGGACGCGGCTAGGGATACTGTCTGGGCCGGCAGCCCTGCGAGAGTTAACCTGCTTAAATGACTTACTCACGTCGACTACAGAGAACGAGAGCACATTTTACCTGATAACAAAGTCATAGGAGTCTATCTCTGGCCCACAGCTGCTGTTGAGTAGGATCCCAGAGTTCCCTATGATGGCACAGCGCCTGTGGTGCTGGTTCTTCATGGGGGATGCAGTGGGCAGCAACTGGTATAGGTTTTCTGAGATATTGGTAGTGCTCTGACGATCAAAGATGTAGTGGATGATATCGCCAGGTTTCAATGTGCCCTTCAGAATAGAGATGTCCCTCTCTGGGTCAAAGAACCTCAGGATGTTCTTCCTATAGAAAGAAAAGAAGTTATCCATGAGGGAATACCTAGCATAGAGGAGTGTGAGATCTGATGGAGACCAATGCAGAGGTTGGCCTACCTGATGAGATTGGAGAGGGTCCTGTTGAACGTCCAGTTATCTGTAGAGAGCTTGGTGGTATTATTCAAGTATGAAGGAGAAGCAGGTCTCTTGTCCTCCCCTTCACTGACTAAAGGTTTAGGATTGACCTTCATTGCTACATTTCTACAACAGGACAGAGAGGCATTAATCCTAAATTAAGGGCAACATGACTTTGATACATGTGATATAAGAATTAATGTCATCACTTAAAAAAGCAGTGTGAATGAACAACCATGTCCTGTGTGTAAAGCCATCAAACGTGTAATGAAAGCCTTATAGTCCATTTAATGACATCATTAATGAGACTTATTTTCAAACCCCAGGGAGTGCCCCATGGTGGCGGTGGGGTTATGGTATGGGCAGGCGTAAACTACGGACAATGAACACAATTGGATTTTATCAATGGCAATTTGAATGCACAGAGATACTGTGATAAGATCCTGAGGCCCATTGTCGTGCCACCATCACCTAATAATGCACGGCCCCATGTCGAAAGGATCTGTACACAAGCTGAAAATGTTTCAGTTCTTCCATGGCCTGCATACTCACCAGACATGTCACCCATTGAGCATGTTTGGGATGATCTGGATCGACGTGTACAACAGCGTGTCCCAGTTCCTGCCAATATCGGCAACTTCGCACAGCCATTGAAGAGGAGTGGGACAACATTCCACAGGCCACAATCAACAGCCTGATCAACTCTATGCAAAGGAGATGTGCCATGCTGCATGAGGTAAATGGTGGTAACTCATACCATATACTGCCTGGTTTTCTTATCCACGCCACTACCTTCTTTGAAGGTACACTATATATACAAAAGTATGTGGACACCGCTTTAAATTTGTGGATTTGGCTATTTCAGCCACACCAGTTGCTGACAGGTGTATAAAATCGTGCACACAGTCATGCAATCTTCATAGACAAAGATTGGCAGTAGAATGGGCTTACTGAAGAGCTTAGTGACTTTCAACGTAGCACCGTCATAAGGATACCACCTTTCCAACAAGTCAGTTTGTCAAATTTCTGCTCTTCTAGAGCTGCTCCGGTTAACTGTAAGTGCTGTTATTGTGAAATGGAAACATCTAGGAGCAACAACGGCTCAGCAACGAAGTGGTAGTTCACACAAGCTCACAGAACGGGACAGCCTAGTAATGAAGAGCATAGCGTATGCAACACTCACTACCGAGTTCCAAACAGCCTCTGGAAGCAACGGCATCACAAGTACTGTTTGTCGGGAGCTTCATGAAATGGGTTTCCGCACACAAGCCTGAGATCACTATGCCCAATGCCCAGCGTCGGCGGGAGGAATAATGGTCTGGGGCTGTTTTTCATAGTTCGAGCTAGGCCCCTTAGTTCCAGTGAAGGGAAATCTTAACGCTACAGCATACAATGACATTATAGACAATTCTGTGCTTCCAATTGTGTGGCAACAGTTTGGGGAAGGCCCTTTCCTGTTTCAGCATGTCAATGCCCACGTGCACAAAGCGAGGTCCATGCAGAAATGGTTTGTTGAGATCGGTGTGAAAGAACTTGACTAGCCTGCACAGAGCCCTGACCTCAACCCCATCAAACACCTTTGGGATGAATTGGAACTCCGACTGCGAGCCAGGCCTAATCGCCCAACATCAGTGCTCAACCTCACTAACGCTCTTGTGGCTGAATGGAAGCAAGTCCCCACAGCAATGTTCCAACATCTAGTGGAAAGCCTTCCCAGCAGCAGCAAAGGGGGGACCAACTCCATATTAATGCCCATGAATTTGGAATGAGATGTTCGACGAGCAGGTGTCCACTTACTTTTGTTCGTGTAGTGTATCTATGACCAACAGATGCATATCTGTATTCCCAGTCATGTGAAATACATAGATTAGGGCCTAATGAATTTATTTTAATTGACTAATTGTCACGATCGTGTGGCGGATTGACGGACCAAAATGCAGCAGTTGGAAAATAAGCCATCTTCTTTTATTAACACCACGAAGATGAACACGACACAAAACTCTATACAAACTAACAAAACGACCGTGAAGCTACAAACGTTGTGCACATACATACAGGCTACAAACGTTCTACATAGACAATTACTCACAACCAATGAGAGCCTATGGCTACCCTAAATAAGGCTCCCAATCAGAGACAACCGAAATCAGCTGTCTCTAATTGGGAACTCATTCAGGTAACCATAGACTCTCCTAGATAACTAACCATACATAGACAACGCTAGACATCTACACTCAACACAAACCCATATACTACACCCCATAACCCCTTTACCATATAAACACCCAACACCAACAAAACATAAACATTCCCCATGTCACACCCTGACCTAACTAAAATAATAAAGAAAACAAAGAATACTAAGGCCAGGGCGTGACACTAATTTCCTTATATGAACTGTAACTCAGTAAAATCTTTGAAATTGTTGCATGTTGCATTCATATTTTTGTTCAGTACACATCAGAGATTGTACATCAATTATGTGATTTATTAATTATTTTAATTAGATACACACAATTCTGTAATCCATGCAGCTTTCCCAAATCTCATAGGTCTTACATGTTTCTATGGAAACAAGCAATTTAATGTTTTTTATTCAGGTTCATTCTCTTGCCTTAGGGCAAAACCCAATCATAGGGTAATGAGATTGCTGATATGTTCATGTGTATTAAGTCTGTTAATTATTTTACATGTCTGCAAGCATATGAGCTCTGAAGGGTAGCAAATAAAAAGCTAGAATAACAGAATTGATGAGTATTACAAAATCAGGAGGCAATGGAGGAAGGGTCAGACCAGCCTGACAAACCTGTTTGGCTTGGGAATGAGGCTGTGCAAGTACAATTCTCTGGAACCTCCAAGATTTCTAGACCAAGAAAAAAGTAATTATAGCCACCATCAGAATAATGCACAATATTGTTTGTATGTGTATGTAGTGTATTGTTAAAAGAATTATAATAACTGTACAAAAAATATTATTAGTTAGATGAATGGAATCGTGCAGAACATGAAGTGTGAGGGGCAAGAGCTGGTTTAATCAAATTCCAGGCATATAACTCAAGCTGTCAGAATAAGGTATATGGCTATGCTCTTAATGTGTATTTAGATGAGCAGTAGGCTCATCACGCTGACGTGAACATGAAGGACAAGAGCATGCATCAAAATGCAGTCAGATGGTGACACAGAACAGCCATTACATTGATATAATACTAGAAAATGTGCGCTGAAGGCCATGCTTGTCATTAAAGAGGTATGTAGGCAATGTGTCACATGATCCCTGGTAGGGCGAGATATCTCAATGTCTCAGGTATCTTATGTACCTGAGGGAAAAAAACAGGACATGCCAACTGATCTACCAATCTGACTGTTGCCCAGTCTGGATAAAAACGTGTAGTCGGTCAACATCCCCTACACATCCTGTAAAGATCAACCTGAATGCTATATTAACTGTACTCTATGAGTAGCATGGACTACTGTTCAAGATATACAACATTAGATACATCATCATTGCCTTTTATGACCACAATCTCAACATAATAAAGAAAAGACGATAAAATCTCATCACATATCTGCTTCAAAAACCCAACTCTCACGGGGTGTGTAAAACTATAAAGCTCCAGAAAATCAATTAGAGCAAGCACTCAGTACCATAATACTATTGCTCCACTAATTGGAAGGTGCAAATGGACAGTGAAAATACCAATTAGGTATGTGCAATTGCATCTTGTGTCAGTTATTACAGAGACAAGGAAAATCACTAATATACCAGGCGGCAGACCAGGAGCTAGGAGCATTCAATCTGCTGAAATGAATGTGACAGGCCTAGCTGTGCTATCTGGGGAGCAACACAGCTATTCTATTGTTCTTGGAATGGAGATATGCACTAATATAGGCAAGCTCCTTCATGAAACATTTGTAATTCATTGGTTCTGACCATGTAATTACCATATAAACATAATTATTACTGTGTAATTACCACCATAAGTTTGTTAATAAATACCTGGTCATTTCTGAACCGTAAGACAAAGTACTGCATACCAACTGTTCCAGCTGCTTAACATTTACAGCCTTGAGACTTGTGCTATCATTCTCTCCAGCCCCAGAAGTGTCCAAGGCAGAACTGTTTGCAGCACATGTATCTTCCAAGCTTCAAGAGTTGTATTTGTGTAATAGAGGATTTCTGCTGCAGGGCTCAATTATGTCTGGAGAAAGGCAAACTGTTTCTTCTGTCACCAGTCTGTTGCTCTCTCAGTAACAAATCAAACAGTAATCTCCTATCTGCACAGCCACCCACCAAACAGCCCTCTACCATGACATGACTGGAGCTGGAGTGCAAACAGGATACGCTGAAGTGTGGAACAAAACCACCAAGCGCATGCCATTTGTCACGAAGCCCTGGGGTGTCTCAGCTCAGCCTGATGATGCTATTGATTCAAGGTTTGATGTGGAAAGAAAAATGGGCTTCCAATTATTGGACTGGTTCCTTTTGATACAGTGGTCTGTTCTATTGTGTTAGTATCTCTTCTAAAACAGTGACTATACAGACTGTTTTTATTATGAAAATGCAATAGAATTAGAGCAAAATCCAGTTGACACAGCTGTTAGAGAGTACAGTATTCTTCACTGAAGAGAGCTAACAGTGTAAAGTTACACCTAAAACTATCTGATTACCAGCACATTGTTTCTCCCCCCCAAAAACTCCCCTGGTTTTGTGGAAATTAGTTAATCCATGCACCCCATAAGTTAAGTGGCAAGAGTACACGTATACAAACATGCGCACGCACGCACGCACACACACACACACACACACACACACACACACCTAGGATCTGAAGGTAGTCCTTAAAGATACTATAGCCTACTGTATAATGCATGGAGGATACACTTCACACAAATTGCTCTTTGGAGATACAGGTATTGAGCGTCTGTTGAACAGCTGTCATCAATTGCATTATTACACTGGGATATCACAAACAAAGGAACAGCTAAAGTGAATGGTTCGATTAAAAACCAAAGACTACACTCTTTGAAAAAAGGGTTCCAAAAGGGTTCTTCGGCTGTCCACATAGGAGAACCCTTTTCGATTCCAGGTAGAACCATCTGTAGAAAGGGTTCTACATAGAACACAAGAGTTCTACCTGGAACCAAAAGGTTCTACCTGGAACCAAAAAGATGTAAAGGAATAGGAGTAGAACGTATCAATACATGCACAGGGGCTTGTAACCTTGAAATGCACAAAAATCTACATGCATCCTACTGAAGAAATGTAAGAGGAGCGCTCAACATCTTCTAAAGTTCTAAACTGAATGAGTGAAGATAACGCTGAATCTAGCAATTTTATATGAACATAAGATAATTATATTTATCTGAATAATGCATTTTAACATCTAGATAACACGTGCAACAAAATGCATGAACAACTCGAATCAGAATCCACCGCTATACTTACGCAATTTCTTTCTCGACTTCAGCAATATCAGCAATGATCAAAAATAATACCAGCACTGTTACAATTCCAAACATCAATGTTCGTAATTCTAACTGCATGACTGAGAAGGTTGAAGAACTAATCGAAGCTACACTCAAAAAATCCAAATCGATTGCATATATTATCCTTTTAATCGCTGACATTGATAGATTGTACGCAATTAAACTCAATTATGTCCACCAAAATTCTTCAATGTTCATTTTAAACGAAGACCATTTGTCTACGAACAAATCCCAGGTTCAAGTCCTTTTATAACGTTTTTTCTTTCTCCCTTTTTTCCCAACAGCAGCGGCACTGTTTTCATTCTCACCCCAATTCCCCCAGTCAAACTTTCAAAGCTTGTGCTTGAAACTACAAGGGATTGAGATACGAGCAATATGGAAAAGATTTAAACCTTAAAGGTACAGCACGCCCTATGGCTTTCTACAGTAGGGTAGCCTATATTTGCTCTTGGAGGCTTAGGCTATAGGTTGCTATAATTGGCTGCTATCTATTACCATTGTCTGGGCATCATTGAATTGTGATTGACTATTGTTGTAGAACTAACTGATAACCAGGTTCAAGGGACCACCTGACATTATTAGGCTACCATATGTCATCAAATTAATATTCAGTGTCTATGTTTAACCATTCATCATATAAAGATAATTGTAATAGACACAAAATAATAAAATATGTCATTGCTGTCTTTGTGAGGTTAGGTTTGTTGAGATAACATTTTAAAAAATCTAATTTTGTATCATAAAGATGTTTATTGGGTTCCATTCTGGTGTCATCCTAACATAAATTATCCTTTGTATAGCTGGTTGTCCTGTCTGAGTCTGATTACTGTCCTCGCTCCAATGCAAAACCTTTCCGCTTTCAACTTAATGGTAGTCATGTTGAGTCAGTGAAAATTGTGTTTGTCAGGCGGATGGATGGGTGAGTGATTGAAGACCTAAGGGAGGAATTAAATAGCGCCAGTACTCAGTTAAAAAGCATGTGCATTTACTGTACATTTTATCACTTTACTGGCTCATCGTACTGGTACACTGGGGCTCTTTCAGCACAGCATTCCAATAAATCTGTCTAGTGACATTGGAAATGGATTTCTCAATAAAACCTTTTAAGGATTTTTTTGTTTGGAGTGACATGGGTTGTGTGTGGCAGTGGTACTAAGGTAAATGTATATGATTTTCCTACAACTGTGAATCAAATCAAATCAAAGTCAAATCACATTTTATTTGTCACATGCACTGAATACAACAGGTGTAGAGCTTACTGTGAAATGCTTACTTACAAGCTCTTAACCAACAATGAAGTTCAAGAAAAAGTTAAGAAAAGATTTATTAAATAAACAGAGGTAAAAAAAAAATAAGAATCAAAAGGTAACAATAAAATTACATAACAATAACGAGGCAATGTGCGGGAGTACAGGTTAGTCGAGGTCATTTGTAAAGTGACTATGCATAGATAGTAAACAGACAGTGAGTAGCAGCAGTGTAAAAACAAAGTGGGGGAGTCAATGTAAATACTCCTGGTGGCCATTTGATTAGTCTTATGGCTTGGGGGTAGAAGCTGTTAAGGAGCCTTTTGGTCCTAGACTTGGCGCTCCGGTACCGCTTGCCGTGCTGTAGCAGAGAGAACAGTCTATGACTTGGGTGACTGGAGTTTTTGACAATTATTTGGGCCTTCCCCTGACACCGCCTAGTATATAGCAGTTGCCATACCAGGCGGTGATGCAACCGGTCAGGATGCTCTCCATGGTGGAGATGTAGAACTTTTTTATGATCTGAGGACCCATGCTAAATCTTTTCAGTCTCCTGAGGGGGAATAGGTTTTGTCGTGCCCTCTTCACAACTGTCTTGGTGTGCTTGGACCATGTTAGTTTGTTGGTGATGTGGACACCAAGGAACTTGAAGCTCTCTACCTGCTCCACTTCAGCCCCATCGATGTGAATGGAGGCCTGTTCTGCCCTCCTTTTCCTGTAGTCCACGATCAGCTCCTTTGTCTTACTCAAATTGATGGAGAGGTTGTTGTCCTGGCACCAAACTGCCAGGTCTCTGACCTCCTCCCTATAGGCTGTCTCATTGTTGTCGGTGATCAGGCCTACTACTGTTGTGTCGTCAGCAAACTTAATGAGGGTGTTGGAGTCGTGTTTGGCCACGCAGTAGTGAATGAACAGGGAGTACAGGAGGGGACTAAGCATGCACCCCTGATGGGTCCCAGTGTTGAGGATCAGAGTGGCAGATGTGTTGTTGCCTACCCTACCACCTGGGGGTGGCCCGTCAGGAAGTCCAGGATCCAGTTACAGAGGGAGGTGTTTAGTCCCAGGGTCCTTAGCTTACTGAATCAGATCACATGTGCACATCCCACAAAGTATTTCTAAAAGACAGAAAAAACTTTTCCAAACTATTCTCCCTTTTCAGCATTCTGATATCGGCAGACAGACTGTCAACACTGTACCACCTTGGTTTCTATGTCAGGTTTTGCTTCAAGTCCACCACTTTGAACACAAACTTTTTAAGATAGTCAAACCGGGGGCATCCAAAAATGTTATCTGTTGTCTGTTATGTAGTGGAAATAACAACACTGACCGTGATTTAACGTCAGTCATAAAATAAATTACCCATCTCCATATATTTATATTTCATACTGTCATAAGATTAAGGACAAACAAAATCTATCGACATGTGTAAAATGCACAATCACTCAAGTAGAGCCAAGTAAATGTTTCAATAGCAGTCATTTTGGCAGACTCCCAAACAACACTTTTACTTTTAGAGTGATCGGTTTGTATGTATCAAAAGTGAAGATCAGATATTGGGTAGCAGCTAATGTTTGTAATCAGGGGGGGGGGGGGGGGGGGGGGGGTGAAATACAGGGGAGCCAGGGGGCCTCAGCTCCTTTGAATGAGACATTTGCTCCCCTAAATGCAACAAAAGTCAAACTTTGTGGGGTCTCCAAATAATGCTAATTTAACCATTCGCCTATTTGTTTAATATGCAGTGGAAAATATGTTTTACAGTGGTAAATATGAAAATAACAGCTTCCAAATGAAACGAACACCCCTACCTCTCTGTCAGGGTTTAAACCATTTATTTCTACATGGCTGCACAAACCGTCTCCCTGTCCGCTGCATTTCGGCCTGAGCTCCTTTAAACGCATCTTTTTCCCTTTGTACTTGCCATGTGTCCTTGATAAAAATAGCCTTTATTCCAATGCATTAGATTTATCTGTTGATTTATCATTGTTTGCTTTTGTCAGTCAGCTGTTTAGAGCGCTCATTGCTTTGTTTTTCAAGTGCACATGGGTACTGGTGTTCTTTGCGCCTTCAGTGGTCAGAAAAAGTAGACCATTTATTTAGCTTTATTATTTTTCCATCAATATTTGCTTTCTTTACTGGATCAGCTGATGATGGTCACCAATATCATTAGACAGCTAGCCTAATGTACAGCTAGACACCAATGTGCATCCAATCCATCCAACGTTAATGACAGTAGGCCTATATTTGGCTCTTTCGGATAGAAGCATTCGATTTTGCAATGGCATAGGCTTACAATATTTTGGATTTATGTGCCCTTGAGAACTGTTTTCTTGGCGAAATGTAATTAAATGTTACAGTGCATTTTCTGAGATCTCCAAGATCCAGGAATCATACAGGGTTTAAGTTCAATGTTCTAATTGAATTGTTAAAAGATTAATAATTACAAATAACAATGTCATAAATGTTATTCATGTAAGGAAAGAAAGTTCATGTTTTAAGTCACATGATCTGTGAAGACTCCAAGCATTCAACTCATGAATTATGGAAAAATCATGAACTAAGGTGCAAACGTGTTTTGATTCAAATCGTGTATTATATTGAATGTAAGCTACCTGTTCTGCGTTTGTTCATGTGTGTAAAATTGCCTCTGCTACCGGCAGTGGTGTAGAGCTAGTGGAGGGTAAATGCAACTAAACACAGTTTACCCACCTTTTTCTGAAAAATGCATTGAAAGTATAGCTAGCGTTACTTTTGTTTTACCACAACCGGCAATCAGAGTTTTCCCAGCACCTATTTTTTTACCACTACATCACTGCTTACCGACCAATTTGAAGTTCATGTCATTAGGAAGACTATGGTGTTTTGTAACAGATGTCTATTTCCATTTATCAAATGGTGCAAGTGTACATACATCGCACTGTTTGCATTATTTTGGAGTGGCTGAACATGCAGAGATAGCCTACTTTTTGAAGTGATTTGTTTGACAATCAGATGAAAGCATCATGAGTGGTTGTGTTCATGCCACATTAAAAAGTCATTCACTTTTACCATTAAATTATGTCTTTATTGTTAGACTTGCTGTCTCTTTTAATGTGTTCAAACATGAAAAGATTATTGGAATCACATGGTTCGGGATTTAAAACATAGCAAAAAAGGCTGTCCAGATTAGATATATTTTATGTGTGTTTTTGAACTTGGTGACAAAATATTGCAGGCATTCTCCTTATTCTTCTCATTCTCTATGCTTATTGTGGTAATGTGAATTAGCCAAATAGATAACTTAAGGCATTGTAGCTAAGGACGGTTCATTTCTTTGCCTCCATTGTATTTCACGCATGTCCATCCAATTGTACTCCGGGGAGCAATAGGCATTCATTTCTGTTGCCTTCAGAGCACATCTGATTTCATGAGGTACTTAGTCCCATGGCTGTAAAGCAGACTTGGATTCAAGAATCACTAATAATAAATGGAAGACATTGCCTTAACCACATACTGTAGCCAAAAAACAGAATGAGGAGTTCTTCGCTGCATCTCAACACAGTCAGATATTATTCACAGCAGTGTGGTGTAGTCATGGATGCCAAGGAAAGCCAGGCTTCCCCCAAAAATCTACAATTTATTTTTTTCAAAACATAAAATAATTTATCTTTCTCTCTGTGTTTCATAATTGTTCTTCAATTCACAAGAGGCTGAATGTATCTCACAGGAGAAAGCATCTGAGCGAGTGAAACAGCGCCCCTCTGTCTCACTACGTGTAGGCCATCTATCTGATGGTGTCTGGTCCAAACGAGATTGACATTGTTGCCGCCCGTAGCATTGAAGGCAAGGAAAGCCAGCGAGCATATATCCTCCCTTGACAAAAAAAGTATAAAACTGCCAATCAGCGTTGAGCTAAACTGAGTGAGCTCATCTGTGAATGGTCCTGGCGCACCCAAAAAGTGTCAAGGGAAGCCAGCTTGAATTTGTCGTCACTCCTTATCAAATCCCATCGAGAGCATATGTCATTGACAGAAAAACTTGAATTGTTGCATATCGTTGTATTGTTGTCCTCCGGTGGTTAGCTTAAAGCCAGCTAGCTAAAATTGCCCCTTTCCTAAATTACCACTGGATGGAAATAGGGATTTACTTATTTTTCTGTACTGGCCAATTATTATAACCAGTGGCGATTTTAGCATGTAGATCTTGGTGGGGCCCCCCAAAAATGTGGGTTGCATTCCAGCAAAGCTACAACACAACACTAAACAATGCATTAATTGCACTGAAACGGTGACAAACGGTGCCCACAAACTGTTAGGGACTACATAAAGCTGTCCCAAAAGCAGTCCCAACAGCAGTCCCAACACTGCTACGTCTGGCAGCGAAACATTTAATTCAGCCTCATTTACTACTCTTTAAAAAAAATAGCTGATATGGCTGACTTGCTTAAACAAATGCGGTTTCTACTGACAGTTGAGATGTACATTTTATGGCATAAGGGGATGGCAAGTGGATAAGAGGCGATCCAAAATTTAGATTAAGACATTAATGAGCAAGCTAGGACGGACGATGTCAATATAACTATTTGTTCAACAGCACTTTTGAAATGTACAGCAACAGAATTCAGGACATGGGCTGTTCTTACAGTATTCTATCTGTATACCAAGTAAGAACCATAGGATAATTAAAGGGGGCATATAAGCAGACAATGAAAGTTCTTACAATATTCAATGATTACATTTCTCAAAAACAGGTTATAGGCTACATGTGAACCACCAAGTCAGAACAGTAGGAACAATTAAGAGGTGAAAAATTGACAAAATTATTAGGGTGAGGCACATGGGCTACTAACAGCTTACTACACAACACACACTTAGTATTACTTTCTTAGCTACAGTATACATATCTCCCTGGCATATTATATCCAGCATACAAGACAGTTGTCTTGAACTCACTAAAGTCAGATTTTGCAGTTCCGAGTTAACAGTTGTTTTGAGCGCGACACAAATCATGCTTCATTGACAGCATAGCCAATGTTGAAGGCTTATAATTTTAAACTAGGAAAAGAGACCTTTAAACTTAGACTTGGCACCACACAGCCACCCCACTGATTAGCAGGCTAATGATTGCTTTGCAATGCTTGAGGTTAGCAACTGATTCCTTGAATTTACGATTTCCAAGTTGTTGTGTAATGTTTATGTCCAATGGCCGATGAGCACCGATACGTTTTATCTATAATTTCTCTTCATTATTTCTCTTCATATGACAAGGATTAACATGGATTTGCCAGTAGATTGTCGACTTGATTCATGATGATGATTTTTTTATTTTTTTATTTCACCTTTATTTAACCAGGTAGGCAAATTGAGAACACGTTCTCATTTACAATTGCGACCTGGCCAAGATAAAGCAAAGCAGTTCGACACATACAACAACACATAGTTACACATGGAGTAAAACAAACATACAGTCAATAATACAGTGAAAAATAAGTCTATATACAATATGAGCAAGTGAGGTGAGATAAGGGAGGTGAAGGCAAACAAAATATATATATAAATAAAAAAATATACAAAAAGGCCATGGTGGCGAAGTAAATACAATATAGCAAGTAAAAAATAACACTGGAATGGTTGGTTTGCAGTGGAAGAAGGTGCAAAGTAGAGATAGAAATAATGGGGTGCAAAGGAGCAAAATAAATAAATACAGTAGGTAAATGAATGCTGATGAATGCTAGCTAAGATTTTGAAAGTAAGATGTTGCCATGATCAGTCCAATTGTAACGATCTGAGTGTCGGGAGGTGCGAAGTCAGACGCAGGAACAGCAGAGCTTCAATATGTTGAGTCCTTTAATACTCAACTTGAAAACACAATGTCCAACACGGACATACTGGGTGTCACATACAACGGTCCAACGACACGAATAAACGAACCCAGTCCACAATAATAATATCCACTCCCGAAATCCAAAAGCCACAATGAAACAATCCCGCACAAAGAAGCGTATGGGCTGGCTGACTAATAAAGCCACACTAATTAACAATTAACTGAACACAGGTGATACAAATAAACACATAAGGAGGGGGAGGAAAAAAGAGTCAGTGGCAGCTAGTAGGCCGGTGACGACGACCGCCGAGCGCCACCCGAACGAGAAGGAGAGCCTGCCTCGGTTGAAGTCGTGACACCAATCAAAGCTACTATAGATATATTGTGATTTGATGTCATTTAATCTGTGGCCAATGACCTTGAGCCTTCTCGGATGGGCACTTCTAATGTAACTCTATGGCAGCACCCAAGGGACTAGAATTTTCTAGCTCACCCTTAGACTTGGCGTTGACGTAATGTCCTCATGAGTGACAGAAAACTGAGCCAATCACGGCGCAACGCTCCGTATTTTCTGCTGGCTTGCTCCACCACCACAGAAAGCACTGAGCTAGGTTGAAACACCTGCATTTTGGAGCTGCCTTACTCAAGAAAACAAAAAAGAGACCATGTTTGTATGCAGCATTATTAACTCAATGATATATTTGTTTTTACATTGTTTGCAACCTGATATGTGACACGTATTAATGGCAAAATAACATGGACAACATGTGGGGCTGTGCCCCACCTGCCCTGAATGACGGGTCACCACTGATTATAACAAGATTCTGATCCAGCCATTAATTCATACATTGCTGTGCCCCTGGCCTGAGAGGATGGAAGTTCAATATGTAGCTAGATGTAGAAGGCTAATGTTAACTAGCTAACGTCGCCCATGAATGGAAGTTAGGCTAGCGAGCAAGCATTTTAGCCAAGTAGCATAGAACAACAAAAACTAAAAGCGTGTACTGTATGACATGTTTTGTCAACATGAAAGAGAAGAGGATGGCATTGGCATTTCTCTACAAGTAGGGTGAGTCAACATGTTTTTGTACTTGCACGAACGCGCATGCATACACACACACACACACACACACACACACACACACACACACACACACACACACACACACACACACACACACACACACACACACACACACACACACACACACACACACACACACACACACACACATCAGAACCATGGACAGCCACATCATATTTAGCTTACGTTGACTGGACTAAATTGTTTTTAGTATCTTTTAGTTGTCACTCTATTAGACTAAGCATAGGTGATGATGATGAAATGGTGCTGGAATAGTGGAGGCAGCTCCTGTTTTCTTCGCAACTTGTGGTAACTCGCTGTGGTTCTAAATCAATAGTTGTTAAGTGGTCCGAATATGTCGGAAACATTAACTTGGTTGATCATGCTGTAGGTCATGTACAGTTGAAGTCGGAAGTTTACATACACCTTAGCCAAATACATTTAAACTCAGTTTTTCACAATTCCTGACATTTAATCCTAGTAAAAATTCCCTATCTTAGGTCAGTTAGGATCACCACTTCATTTTAAGAATGGGAAATGTCAGAATAATAGTAGAGAGAATTATTTATTTCAGCTTTTATTTCTTTCATCACATTCCCAGTGGGTCAGAAGTTTACATACACTTAATTAGTATTTGGTAGCATTGCCTTTAAATTGTTTCATTTGGGTCAAACGTTTCGGATAGCCTTCCACAAGCTTCCCACAATAAGGGGTGAATTTTGCCCCATTCCTCCTGACAGAGCTGGTGTAACTGAGTCAGGTTTGTAGGCCTCCTTGCTCGCACATGCTTTTTCAGTTCTGCCCACAAATATTTCATAGGATTGAGGTCAGGGCATTGTGATGGCCACTCCAATACCTTGACTTTGTTGTCCTTAAGTCATTTTGCCACAACTTTGGAAGTATGCTTGGGGTCATTGTCCATTTGGAAGACCCATTTGAGACCAAGCTTTAACTTCCTGACTGATGTCTTGAGATGTTGCTTCAATATGTCCACATTATTTTCCTCCTCATGATGCAATCTATTTTGTGAAGTGCACCAGTCCTTCTTGCAGCAAAGCAGCCCCCCATGCTTCACCCCCATGCTTCACGGTTGGCATGGTGTTCTTCGGCTTGCAAGCAACCCCTTTTTCCTCCAAACATGACGATGGTCATTATGGCCAAACAGTTCTATTTTTGTTTCATCAGACCAGAGGACATTTCTACAAAAAGTACGATCTTTGTCCCCATGTGTATTTGCAAACCGTAGTCTGGCTTTTTTATGTCAGTTTTGGAGCAGTGGCTTCTTCCTTGCTGAGCGGCCTTTCAGGTTATGTCGTTATAGGACTCGTTTTACTGTGGATATAAAAAATGTTGTTACCTGTTTCCTCCAGCATCTTCACAAGGTTTTTTGCTGTTGTTCTGCGATTAATTTGCACTTTTCAGACCAAAAGTAAGTTCATCTCTAGGAGACAGAACGCGTCTCCTTCCTGAGCGGTTTGACGGCTGCGTGGTCCCATGGTGTTTCTACTTGTGTACTATTGTTTGTACAGATTAACGTGGCATTTGGAAAATGCTTCCAAGGATGAACCAGACTTGTGGAGGTCTACAGTTTTTTTTCTGAGGTCTTGGCTGATTTATTTTGATATTCCCATGATGTCAAGCAAAGAGGCAATGAGTTTGAAGGTAGGCCTTGAAATACATCCATAGGTACACCTCCAATTGATGCAAATTATGTTAATTCGTCTTTCAGAAGCTTCTAAAGCCATGACATCATTTTCTGGAATTTCCCAAGCTGTTTAAAGGCACACACTAGTGTATGTAAACTTCAGACCCACTGGAATTGTGATACAGTGAATTATAAGTGAAATAATCTGTCTGTAAACAATTGTTGGAAAAATTATTGTATCATGCACAAAGTAGATGTCCTAACCGACTTGCCAAATCTATCGTTTGTTTACAAGAAATTTGTGGAGTTGTTTAAAAACTAGTTTTAATGACTCCAACCTAAGTGTATGTAAACTTCCGACTTCAACTGTAACTGTCTGTTACTGTTCATGCAATATGCTTTGTGGACTTCACTGGACAGAGGTTGCTATCTGGTTTTGTGATAAAACAAAGGTTTATTCTGCCACTGTGTCTTCTTATTGTCTCGGCCTTTAGGCCTATATATCACAGTCACAAGGCATATGAACTAACAGGTTATAGAGCAAACAATGCAATTACCACAACACATATGTAGTAATATGGCTTTTCTTTATGGGGCTTCCCCAGTGAATTTACCCACACACCGATACAGGTTCAGAGTATATTTTCTGGGCCATATCTCAACTATGCAAACCTCTCTGAATCAATCTGTGACCTCTACAGTAAGACAATGAACATCAACCTGTCGTATATTAATATTCCTTTAAATATGAATGTATGGATTTAAGTGTGTCGCTAACAATGGTAGTTCCATCTTACTTACAGTTTCAAACTGTCATGTTTTGTGATGCTGTGTTTGATTCACAAGGTGATGCATTCATTAGTTTGACAGCACCGGATGGAACGAACAAGCCTTGAGACAGGAGACTTGTCATGCATGGATGTTACTTGCAAAATATATATTTTTTAAACAATGATAATTGCGTTTGTGGGGTTTTGGTGTCCTTAGCATTCTCAGTGTGATACATTTCGAGGAGTGTGTTTGTAACTGAGGTGCCTCTGATGCTGCAACCAATGTCATTGGCATGCATGAGCATCTCTCCTTTGTTGAAGCGTCTCACTGTGGTGTCTGACATGATGATGGCTAAAACCCACAATGGAAGACAATGTTGGGAGAAATGGCACAATGGCTTTAAAAGACTCCCAGGAAACATTTTACATCAACAATGGGTTGGAATTAGCAAAAATACTCAATTTTTTAGAGCTGCAATCAGTTGCTTTTAGCAGTGAACTCCAAGTTGAGAATATGATGATATTGTTCTTCAAGGTTATGCACTGTGAGTGCACTCCCATACTGTAGCTCTTGACATTTGTCCTGTATGTTCACAAATATTTTGAAGCTCTTACAAATGGTAATTACAGAGTGATGTTTGATTACAAGAACACTTGTCATAGTTACCAACATCATTAATTATTGTCATTATAAGATCAAAATAAATGTTTTAAGATGAATTTATGTGTAGAAAATTTGTGGAAACCAACACTTTGTAATTCTGTAGTCAATGTTAGTATTTGAATAATATCCTAAAGATGAAATGGAATTGGTATTTATTTCTATTTTTTTTTTCATGTGGGTTATGTTGGTGGTTTGCAATCATAAAGACCTGGCACTGCTTTAATAGGCTACACCTGAGGGATAGACTGTTGGATGTATATTATGTACATCTGCTACATTACGAAGTTGTTAGTTTGATTTATAAAATAAATGCTATGTACTTTAACAAACTAAAGGTGCAGGTCTCTGGAGAAATCAGTTTGCGCGACGAATCCCCAAATGAATTATGTGCAGTGTGATACAATAGCCAGCCGGCTGATGGATCACCACATGAAACAAAGCATAACAGATGCAGTGTAAACACGCACACACACACACACGCACACGCACACACACACACATACTGTACAGATAAACAAAGCACAATTATTTGCCTTGTTTGATTTTGCAGCATCTTGAGACTGGCATTCAATAATTGCATACTCAAATGGTTGGTGATTTATCACAGATTTCTTATGCTTTCCCTCTCTGTTTCCTTTCTTTCTCCTCTTAGAATAAAATGTTTATTGCAGTGCTAGTGCTGTCAACTATGTATGCATTTTTATATGTATCTTTATATCGCAACTCTCTGTTGCACAAACTGTCACTCTCAAACTGTCACACTCGCACAAACTGTCACTCTCAAACTGTCACACTCGCACAAACTGTCACACTCATCCCTATCAACGACAAACAAGACCAGACCCAGAAAAAAATTGGGTTGCGGTCAGACTGCAATACACAGATAAGTATTGAACACAACACTGTTACTGCTAAATCTGTGCCAGCATTGGTTTCAGACATTTGTCACTGGTTTTAAACACATGCAAATGTGCTTTGGGATAAGATAGCGCGTCGCCTTGTAAGAATCGACAGCAGGGAATGTGTCTTTTGTCCTGCTGACAGATATCTTGCTTTTTCCCTTGGATGTAAACCATTGGCTTTGTACCACAGTAAACAACTGCATGCAATCAAGGATGTAATCAAGGATTACAATGGACATCCAACGCTGTGAACATCCAACACTCTGGAATAATATGGTCTCTGAGAAATTGACTATAAACAGAAAGCAACATCAAACACATCCCGTAATGTTGCAATCTTTAAAATGTTCTATAACTTCCTTGGTTGTTCTTTTTATGATCAAGGGCTGTAAAAGCATAACTATCAACATGCACACCGTGAAATTGTGAGCCCATTTTGTAGCACAATGTTTTTTTACTTGAATTAAGAGATAGAGGTAGAACACTGCACACGCAGGAAGGATGGAAAGCCTTAGAGGGATGTAAAGACTGTTTCTCTTGTTTCCTCCAGCCAGTGGCGGATAGGACAGGTGAGTGGGCTGATAGTTCCTGTCTGTGTCTGTGCTACTGTATTGCCAAGCACTCGGAAGGCTGGAGTAGTGATGATTAGCTCTAGGCCTCCTCTTAAAACGCTGCCTTGCACTTTTTTCCCCTCCACCAGTGTTAACTCAATTCATCTGGTATGGCTTAAAAGAAAATTTAAGCCATATCAATATGGCTGTGTTAAGACAGGCAGCCCAATTCAGATTTTTTTTCACTAATTGGTCTTCTGACCAATCAAACCATCTCTGAAAGAGATCTGATGTGAAGATATCTGATGTGATTGGTCAAAAGACCAATTAGTGGGAAAAATATCTGAATTGGACTGCCTGTCTAAATGCAGCCTAACCCTAATCTACCAAGCAGACCAGATAAATGCACTGCACGGTTGTCCGTTCACATTTTCAAAAGATACTCAGCAAGTACAAAGCACCAACATATGCTCTGGGAAAGCTATTTTAAACACTAAAACATTTAGGGTAATAATGGTGCTGTTGAGCATTATGAATCATGTGTGTCTATACGATGAGCTCTTTTACAGCATCTGGATAAATCAGCACAGGTAGCTAATAGTGATATCAAATTCTGACTGAAACCGATATCAAGTATTGCTCAATAATTTTAGGACCTGGACATCAGTATACGTATAGAGGACTGATTGAGTGCTTTAGACACATTAAATACAGGTAATGTATTTACCTGCCTACACGTACATTTCTTGTCAGTACATCACTGGGGCCACGCTTCCTGCCATCTAGGACCTCTATACCAGACAGTGTGAGAGGAAGGCCCTAAAAATTGTCAAAGACTCCAGCCACCTTAGTTATAGACTGTTCTCTCTATCGCACGGCAAGCGGTACCAGAGAGCCAAGTATATGTCCAAGAGGCTTCTAAACAGCTTCTATCCCCAAGGCATAAGACTCCTGAACACCTAATCAAATGGCTACCCAGTGTCACGCTCGTTTAGAGATGGATTGGACCAAGGTGCAGCGTGGTAGGAGTACATTTTAATTTATTAAATGAACACCGAAAAACAACAAAATACAAAACGAACGTAAAGTTCTGCAGGCTACACACCAACTATGCAAAATCAAGATCCCACAAACTAAAGGTGGAAAAAAGGCTGCCTCTGATTGGGAACCATACCCGGCCAACAAAGAAATAGAAAAACTAGAATGCCCACCCAAATCACACCCTGACCTAACCAAATAGAGAAATAAAAAGGCTCTCCTAAGGTCAGGGCGTGACAACCAGACTATTTGCATTGTCCCCCCCTCTCTTTTATACCACTGCTACTCTCCGTTGTTATCATCTATGCATAGTCACTTTAATAACTCTACCTACATGTACATATTACCTCAACTAACCGGTGCCCCAACACATGGACTCTGTACCGGTACCCCCCCTGTATATAGTCTCGCTATTGTTATTTTACTGCTGCTCTTAATTACTTGTTACTTTTATTTCTTAATCTTATCCATATTTTTTTTTAAAGTGCATTGTTGGTTAGAGGCTCGTAAGTAAGCGTTTCACTGTTGTAGTCGGCACATGTGACTAATAACATTTGATTTGATATTTTCCCTGTAAAGAAATACAGTGAAAATGACACCATGTCTGGATTATTTTCAAAAAAATAATTTTATTTCCAGAGTAAAATAAATTATATTTTGCCATACAAAAAAGTGTAAGAAAAGGGACAATGCTAAAACCTTTGCTGTAGAGAAACTGTAAAATAAGTTAGGTGTGCCATCAGGCCTTGAGGGTCTTCAAAAAAATATGTCAAGGGATAACAAAATAAGAATGCCTATTACCTTGTTGTAGGATTATCAGCCATTGCATATAAATTACTCCCAGTACCTTTTGTGTGACTTCACATGCAGATTCTGCATGCTCTGAGGTAACAAGCAGTTCTGCTCTGCCCTACGCAAAGCACTGGTGTAGTTGGCTTTGAACTTTGTTTCTTATTCCTCTCTTGTTATGACATTGGCTCCCATTTTATGTGTGATGCATATCACAACTAAACATTTTTTAAATAATTAAATCTCAAATTTCTATATTATCATCTCAGTTTAGTTAATTCTAATACAACATTCTGAACCTCACATATACAGTACAAATATATAAACTTGAATCTCCATTGTTTAGCTTGAAGAGATGTCTTTCTGTGTGTGTTATAATGACATGTTGATTTTCCAATCTTTGCTTTTCTACTATGGCGCAAAAGCCCCCCTCAAAACATAAATAATACTTCTTATCTGGATAATCCCTCATATTAAGACATATTAGGGTTAAATAAACTAAGCAAATAAAACATGTAAATAGAAAAGAAAAGAAACGTTTACAACATTCAGAAAGGACTCTGCAAAAAGACAGATTTATCTCTTTCACAATGATAGAAATGTATATGAATAATATAACATTTGAACCCATAGAAAGACAAACTCAATTCTATGTTTATAGTCGTAAACAGTGTCTGTGTTCCAGTAAGAGTACTGTTTTTGTACAGTGTATGCTGACATTAACACCATTTCAGCTACTACCACTGAACTTCATTCTGATACTGAATGCATACAGCAACGTTAGACCATCGTCCTATAGAAGCGCTCTACTTTCTCCACTATATAGTACATGAGAAAGCTCTCTGTTTGTTTCATCAAAATAAAACGTATATTACGCAACACAGAATGACACATCTCTTTATTTATATATTCTTGGCAACGTGGAGAAACGTCCTATCATTTATACTTATGTCTTGGTTCCATGGTGGAAGGGAACGAAATGTAACACATAGTGAAACTGACCAAACATGTCCTGTCATTTTCTGTGACTGGATCCATGTTATACTCGAGCGGGTAGAAGTATGGCGCCTATAACAGTAGCATAATATTGACCATCTAATCACCTAGGAGCAGGACAGAGCCAGACAGTAGTTGTCTTCTACTAACAATCACAACAGAGTTCACTGGTACTGAACTATACCCTTGCTGATAACACCTCTACAAACAAAATGGCCTCTATCAAAAGTTACCAAGGAGAAGAGAGCAGCAACAGTCTTCCAGGGCCTGTATAGGACTTCAGATAGAAAACATTCTAATGTTTAATTAAAAAAAATATAAAGGAGGATGATCGTCATTTATGATCTTATTTAATAATGAATGTAGCAGATAGTCCTTTGGATGGTTCAGAAACTATAAAACCGACTCCATGTTTTCGCACAACTCATGGTCCTCTAGGTTGTATATAAACGTTGTCCTGTTTGGGTTCTGACTCCCATCCTTCATGTTGTCCATTGTGAGACTGGAGGGGAACAGTTCGGTTGGTGTCGTATAGCCCTCATGATTTTTGATGTATTTCTTATAGTTTCTGCGTAAACAGTACCAGGTAGTGGTGTACAGAATGAAGGCGGTGATCTTAAGACCAATGGCCAGGCTCACATACAGATGTCTGTAGGCGATATTGTCGTACAGCAGGCAGGCTCCCTTATCCCCACACTCTGTACTCCAGAAAAGGCAAGTTGAGTCAATCCCAGCACCAAAGATCAGAGGAGGGGGGATGAATCCTACAAAACAGGTGAGGAGAGGAATACATCAGCAGCACAAGCTTTTCATCTCTACAACTGGAGAAATCAATACTTGAGCCTTAACATTACACCAGTACTGGTCAACAAACTGTAGCATCTGAAACCCCAGTATGTTTGATTTATAAACAAGGTAATGTAACAGTGCAACCTGACTTGTTCAGATGTAAGTGTAATGGTACTATAACTTACCAAGTAGTCGCAGCAAGAGAAACAAAACTCCAAGAGCATATGATTTCAGCTCAGGGCTCACAGTCCTAGGGAAGAGAAGGAGAAACAGTATTTGTTACACACAGGAAAGAGAAAGATATCTAAGTAAAGTAAACCCTCTCTACATTTTGACTGGGTTCTATTGGGCTTGTTATGGCATGGTGTTAAGGTGAATTCCAGTGGTGTTACCTAATGAGGATGATGACGGAGGGTGTCTGAGCCATGGAGCCGATCATACAGCAGGCACAGATGACACAGAGGAAGGTGAGGAAGGCCTCCTGGCAGCCTGGACTGGGACACTTCCCTGGGACAGCTGTGGCCATCTCACTGTCACTGGATATACACGTACACCCTGTCAAATTCTGAAGACAAGAGAATAGGTATTTCAGCATTAGTATTACTTTGTGACAAGCCAAATGAACACAGATACAACGCGGCATTCTCACATCTCTTCCATCTCTCTATATGTAGGTTGTTGGGGAAATGTAAAATTACGAATGGTGGCGACTCTGCTTGTGCAGTGATAATAACAATCCAGAGATTTCATATGTAGAAAGGTCACTGCTCTGACTACACACAGTAACACAGAGAAAATACCTATGATTCATAAAAGTGAGAGGAGTGTGATAAAGAACATTCATCCACAGCTTGCTTCGGTTCACAGCATGTGGCGAAGCATCTAAATACAGAGTAACTTGTAACGATGAATACCATCTAGATGTAGGATCTCTAGATGCAACATTGCCATTGAAAAGCTATGGATTTGTCACAGTTTGATGTGCATGAAGGCCATGATGGAAGTCACTTTGGTTTAATTAAGGGTAACATAACATCAAATCAAATCAAATGTTATTTGTCACATACACATGGTTAGCAGATGTTAATGCGAGTGTAGCGAAATGCTTGTGCTTCTAGTTCCGACAATGCAGTAATAACCAACAAGTAATCTAACCTAACAATTCCACAACTACTACCTTATACACACAAGTGTAAAGGGATAAAGAATATGTACATAAAGATATATGAATGAGTGATGGTACAGAACGGCATAGGCAAGATGCAGTAGATGGTATAGTGTACAGTCTATACATATGAGATGAGTAATGTAGGGTATGTAAACATAAAGTGGCATAGTTTAAAGTGGCTAGTGATACATGTATTACATAAAGATGGCAAGATGCAGTAGATGATATAGAGTACAGTATATACATATACATATGAGATGAGTAATGTAGGGTATGTAAACATTATATTAAGTGGCATTGTTTAAAGTGGCTAGTGATACATTTTTACATAATTTCCATCAATTCCCATTATTAAAGTGGCTGGAGTTGAGTCAGTATGTTGGCAGCGGCCACTAAATGTTAGTGGTGGCTGTTTAACAGTCTGATGGCCTTGAGATAGAAGCTGTTTTTCAGTCTCTTGGTCCCTCCTTTGATGCACCTGTACTGACCTCGCCTTCTGGATGATAGCGGGGTGAACAGGCAGTGGCTCGGGTGGTTGTTGTCCTTGATGATCTTTATGGCCTTCCTGTGACATCGGGTGGTGTAGGTGTCCTGGAGGGCAGGTAGTTTGCCCCCGGTGATGCGTTGTGCAGACCTCACTACCCTCTGGAGAGCCTTACGGTTGTGGGCGGAGCAGTTGCCGTACCAGGCGGTGATACAGCCCGACAGGATGCTCTCGATTGTGCATCTGTAGAAGTTTGTGAGTGCTTTTGGTGACAAGCTGAATTTCTTCAGCCTCCTGAGGTTGAAGAGGCGCTGTTGCGCCTTCTTCACAACGCTGTCTGTGTGGGTGGACCAATTCAGTTTGTCCGTGATGTGTACACCGAGGAACTTAAAACTTTCCACCTTCTCCACTACTGTCCCGTCGATGTGGATAGGGGGGTGCTCCCTCTGCTGTTTCCTGAAGTCCACAATCATCTCCTTTGTTTTGTTGACGTTGAGTGTGAGGTTATTTTCCTGACACCACCCTCCGAGGGCCCTCACCTCCTCCCTGTAGGCCGTCTCGTCGTTGTTGGTAATCCAGCCTACCACTGTAGTGTCGTCCGCAAACTTGATGATTGAGTTGGAGGCGTGCATGGCCACGCAGTCGTGGGTGAACATGGAGTACAGGAGAGGGCTGAGAACACACCCTTGTGGGGCCCCAGTGTTGAGGATCAGCGGGGTGGAGATGTTGTTACCTACCCTCACCACCTGGGGTCGGCCCGTCAGGAAGTCCAGGACCCAGCTGCACAGGGCGGGGTCGAGACCCAGGGTCTCGAGCTTGATGACGAGTTTGGAGGGTACTATGGTGTTAAATGCTGAGCTGTGGTCGATGAACAGCATTCTCACATATCACATCCTCTTGTCCAGATGTGCAGTGTGGTTGCGATTGCGTCGTCTGTGGACCTATTGGGTCGGTAAGCAAATTGGAGTGGGTCTAGGGTGTCAGGTAGGGTGGAGGTGATATGGTCCTTGACTAGTCTCTCAAAGCACTTCATGATGACGGAAGTGAGTGCTACGGGGCGGTAGTCGTTTAGCTCAGTTACCTTAGCTTTCTTGGGAACAGGAACAATGGTGGCCCTCTTGAAGCATTTGGGAACAGCAGACTGGGATAAGGATTGATTGAATATGTCCTTAAACACACCAGCCAGCTGGTCTGCGCATGCTCTGAGGACGCGGCTGGGAATGCCGTCTGGGCCTGCAGCCTTGCGAGGGTTAACACGTTTAAATGTTTTACTCACCTCGGCTGCAGTGAAGGAGAGCCCGCTAGTTTTGGTAGCGGGCCGTGTCAGTGGCACTGTATTGTCCTCAAAGCGAGCAAAAAAGTTACTTAGTCTGTCTGGGAGCAAGACATCCTGGTCCGCGACGGGGCTGGTTTTCTTTTTGTAATCCGTGATTGACTGTAGACCCTGCCACATACCTCTTGTGTCTGAGCTGTTGAATTGCGACTCTACTTTGTCTCTATACTGGGACTTAGCTTGTTTGATTGCCTTGCGGAGGGAATAGCTACACTGTTTGTATTCGGTCATGTTTCAAGTCACCTTGCCCTGGTTAAAAGAGGTGGTTTGCGCTTTCAGTTTCACGCGAATGCTGCCATCAATCCACGGTTTCTGGTTTGGGAATGTTTTAATCGTTGCTGTGGGTACGACATCGTCAATGCACTTTCTAATGAACTCGCTCACCAAATCAGCATATTTGTCAATGTTGTTGTTGGACGCAATGCGGAACATATCCCAATCCACGTGATCGAAGCAGTCTTGAAGCCTGAAATCAGATTGGTCGGACCAGCGTTGAACAGACCTGAGCGCAGGAGCTTGCTGTTTTAGTTTCTGTTTGTAGGCTGGAAGCAACAAAATGGAGTCGTGGTCAGCTTTTCCGAAAGGAGGGCGGGGGAGGGCCTTATATGCGTCGCGGAAGTTAGTATAACAATAAGCCAAGGTTTTACCAGCCCTGGTAGCACAATCGATATGCTGATAGAATTTAGGGAGTTTTGTTTTCAGATTAGCCTTGTTAAAATCCCCAGCTACGATGAATGCAGCCTCAGGGTGTGTGGTTTCCAGTTTACAAAGAGTCAGATAAAGTTCGTTCAGGGCCATCGATGTGTCTGCTTGGGGGGGAATATATATATATAAGAGAATTCCCTTGGTAGATAATGCGGTCGACATTTGATTGTGAGGAATTCTAAATCTGGTGAACAGAATGACTTGAGTTCCTGTATGTTGTTATGATCACACCACGTCTCGTTGATCATAAGGCATACACCCCCGCCCCTCTTCTTACCAGAAAGATGTTTGTTTCTGTCGGCGCGATGCGTGAAGAAACCAGCTGGCTGCACCGACTCCGTTAGCGTCTCTCGAGTGAGCCATGTTTCCGTGAAGCAGAGAACGTTACAATCCCTGATGTCTCTCTGGAATGTTACCCGTGCTCGGATTTCATCAACCTTATTGTCAAGAGACTGGACATTGGCGAGTAGTATGCTAGGGAGTGGAGCGCGATGTGCCCGTCTCCGAAGCCTGACCAGGAGACCGCCTCGTTTGCCCCTTTTACGGCGATGTTGTTTAGGGTCACCGGCTGGGATCAGATCCATTGTATTGGGTGGAAGGTAAAACCCAGGATCCGCTTCGGGAGAGTCATATTCCTGGTTGTAACGATGGTGAGTTGACGTTGCTCTTATATTCAATAGTTCCTCCCGACTGTATGTAATGAAACCTAAGATTACCTGGGGTACCAATGTAAGGAATAACACATAAAAGAACAAAATACTGCATAGTTTCCTAGGAACGCGAAGCGAGGCGGCCATCTCGGTCAGCGCCGGAAGACATCAGGGTATCTGTATGGTACATGGGAGCATTGGAGACAACATATTGTACTGGTCCACCATTGCTCATAAGACAGAACATTGTGTCCTTTCCAGGGATTCTATTTCTATGATGGCTGCTCTGTTCTTTAACGATCTAGCATTTGGGCTGTGGTGAATGCCTCTATCTATCACAGGACATAATGGGAGATGCCTGTGCTTACTGTTGTAGTGCAGCCTGCAAAGCAGGAGGACAGGTAGGTGACTCCGTTGGAGCCGCACACTGGGCTGACTGAGGAGGTGTAGCAGTTACAGTTACTCATGCAGGGGACCTCTGGTTTCTCGCCCACCCGCAGTGTCCTGGAGAGAGAGGGAGAGAAAGAAAGAGAAGGGAGAGAGATACAAACAGCTGTTCAGACTATACTGTGTACATATAGGAATGCTATTATGTCCCTAAATAAACAAGTTAAACAGTGCAAAGCACATTTCCAGTTGGTGAGTGTAGGGTAAGTTGAGCCAAATGGGAAGTTGAGCCATCTCTGTTTCTAGGAAATCATAGACAAATGAATCATTTGACCAAATATTTAGAAAGGGGTCATAATTTCTTGGAGTTTGTGAAGGGAGAAACCACAAGGACAAATTGGTAAGCAAGTTAAGTCTAAAAAACAGATTTTCACAAAGTCAAATAGATTTTTTGTGTTAGATTGTTCTATAAATCAGTTGGGGTCTCTATAAGCTTCAATATGAGGTCCTAACCCTAGCATGAAAGTGCATCCTTGTAGCTGTGTTGTCTAATATAGTCAAAATGTTTGCCTTTGGGTAAATTGAGCCAATGGCCATGGGCTAATTTGAGCCAATGGTTGAGCAGATGGCAAGTTGAGCAAATTGAAGTGTTTTCTTCCCAGGCGTAATGCAAGGCATTATGAAATTAGTAGCAAAATGAATAGGAAATATAGTCAAGATGTTGACAAGGTTATAAATAATGATTTTTAATTGAAATAATAATTTGTGTCCTTCAAACTTTGCTTTCATCAAATAATCCTCCATTTGCAGCAATTACAGCCCTGCAGACCTTTGGCATTCTAGTTGTCAACTTTTGAGGTAATCTGAAGAGATTTCACTCCATGCTTCCTGAAGCACCTCCCACAAGTTGGATTGGCTTGATGGGCACTTCTTATGTACCATACGGTCTAGCTGCTCACACAACAACTCAATAGGGTTGAGATCCGGTGACTGTGTTAGCTGGCCACTCAATTATAGACAGAATACCAGCTGACAGCTTCTTCCCTAAATAGTTCTTGCATAGTTTGGAGCTGTGCTCTGGGACATTGTCCTGTTTTAGGAGGAAATTGACTCCAATTAAGCACTGTCTACAGGGTATGGCATGGCGTTGCACAATGGAGTGATAACCTTCCTTCTTCAAGACCCCTTTTACCCCGTACAAATCTTCCACTTTACCACCACCAAAGCACCCACAGACCATCACATAGCTTCCACCATGCTTGACACATGGCGTCAGGTACTACTCCAGCATCTTAAAAATGTTTCTGCGTCACACGAATGTTCTTCTTTGTGATCCGAACACAATGCATAGTCCGGGTAGCCATTTGATTAGCTGTTCAGTAGTCTTATGGCTTGTGGGTATAAGCTGTTTAGAAGCATCTTGGTCCTAGACTTGGCGCTCCGGTACTGCTTGCCATGCGGTAGCAGAGAGAACAGTCTATGACTTGGGTGGCTGGAGTCTGATAATTTTTCAGTCCTCATTTTCCTGTAGTCAACAATTATCTCCTTTGTCTTGATTACGTTGAGGGATAGGTTGTTATTCTGGCACCACCCAGCTAGGTCTCTGACCTCCTCCCTATAGGCTGTCTCATCGTTGTCAGTGATCAGGCCTACCACTGTTGTGTCGTCTGCAAACTTAATGATGCTGTTGGAGTCGTGCCTGGCCATGCAGACGTGGGTGAATAGGGAGTACAGAAGGGGACTGAGCATGCACCCCTGAGGGGCTCCAGTGTTGAGGATCAGCGTGGCAGATGTGTTGTTTCCTACCCCTACCATCTGGGGGGGACCGTCAGGAAGTCCAGGATCCAGTTGCAGAGGGAAGTGTTTAGTCCCAGGATCCTTAGCTTAGTGATGAGCTATGAGGGCAATATGGTGTTGAACGCTGAGCTGTAGTCAATGAATAGCATTCTCACGTAGGTGTTCCTTTTGTCCAGGTGGGAAAGGGCAGTGTGGAGTGCAATAGAGATTGCATCATCTGTTGTTCTGTTTAAGCGGGAATGCAAATTGGAGTGGGTCTAGGGTTTCTGGGATAATGGTGTTAATGTGAGCCATGACCAGCCTTTCAAAGCACTTCATGGTTACGGATGTGAGTATTACGGGTCTGTAGTCATTTAGGCAGGTTACCTTAGTGTTCTTGGGCACAGGGACTATGGTGGTCTGCTTGAAACATGTTGGCATTACAGACTCAATCAGGGACATGTTGAAAATGTCAGTGAAGACACCTGCCAGTTGGTCAGCACATGCCCGAAGCACACGTCTTGGTAATATGTCTGGCCCAGCGGCCTTGTAAATGTTGGCCTGGTTAAAGGTCTTACTCACGCCGGCTACGGAGAGCGTGAACACACAGTTGTCCAGAACAGCTGATGCTTTCATGCATGCCTCAGTGTTGCTTGCCTCGAAGCGAGCATAGAAGTGATTTAGCTCGTCTGGTAGGCTCGTGTCACTGGGCAGCTCGCGACTGTGCTTCCCTTTGTAGTCTGTAATAGTTTGCAGGCCCTGCCACATCCGATGAGAGTTGGAGCCGGTGTAGTACGATTCAATCTTAGTCCTGTATTGGCACTTTGCCTGTTTGATGGTTCGTCTGAGGGCATAGCGGGATTTCTTATAAGCGTCCGGGTTAGAGTCCCGCTCCTTGAAAGCGGCAGCTCTAGCCTTTAGCTCAGTGTGGATGTTGCCTGTAATCCATGGTTTCTGGTTGGGGTATGTACGTACAGTCACTGTGGGGACGACGTCATCGATGCACTTATTGATGAAGCCAAGGACTGATGTGGTGTACTCCTCAATGCCATCGGAGGAATCACAGAACATATTCCAGTCTGTGCTAGCAAAACAGTCCTGTTGTTTAGCATCTGAGTCATCTGACCACTTCTTTATTGACTGAGTTACTGGTGCTTCCTGCTTTAGTTTTTGCTTGTAAGCAGGAATCAGGAGGATGGAATTATGGTCAGATGAGGGGGCGAGGGTTGCTGATAATGGGTCTCTGTACGCCTATGTAGATATTTAATTTGAAAAAAATCTGTAGTTTCCAGCTACAATAGTCATTTACAACATTAACAATATCTACACTGTTTTTATGATCAATTTGATGTTATTTTAAAATGGACAAAACATTTGCTTATCTTTCAAAAACAAGGACATTTCTAAGTAACCACAAACTTATGAACGGTAGTGTATGTAGATATCTTTGTTAGAAAGAATACTATATTTTCCTTGACAGAATGATGCTGAATAGCTCAACTTACCCCACTTTCCCCTACAAGCTATTATCCTGTAATTGTTATTTAAAAAATTTAAATAAAAAATCGGTGAAAACAGATTTAGTAAAACGTATATTCTGACAAATGTTTCCATAGTCAGAGTGTAGCTTTGTTCCCACTTTCATCAAACACCCTGCCCCCAACAGGAGCACTGCTATTACATATGCTAAACCAGTGTATGTACAGGCTGTTCTTACTCGTTGCCATAGGCGACGGTCACCCCAGCGACAGGCCCTGTGTCACAGCCAAGGAAGAGGAAGGAGACGTAGCAGGCGGTGGAGATCAGGTTGACCAGCATGGCCATGCGAATGGCCCCCAGGGCTGAGAGGTTCAGCTTCTTGACCAGAAGCCCCCCCAGGAATATCCCCAGACAAGCACAGGGGATGGCCGTCATACCTGGAGAGAGTTAATACCACCAGGTTAAGCTAATCTCCTTCTCATATACTGCACTGATGCTTCTCATTGTACTGCTCTCTGTCTACTGTGTGGCACCAGGGGGTCTGGGGCTGTATGTATGTGTGTGTATGTGAGAGAGAATGTGTGTGTGTGTCGTGCATGTGCATGCCACTCACCTAGTAGTTGATTGGCTGAAGAGGTTGTGAGGTTAAACTGCTGCTCCAGGTACTTCCCCAGGAAGGCAGCGAAGCCAGCCACTACACCAATCTCCATACAGGCAGCCAGCGTGATGCAGGTATACACTGGGTTGGACAGGAGGTGCTTGGTCACTTTAGGGATCACTGAAAAGAGAAGATCCTTAATATCAAAGCATCACATGGACACAGACATCTCTCTCTTGCTATAAATAAAAATCTGCCAGTTACACTAAACTGGTGTAAGGTTAATATAAAAATCTGAAAACATTTTGTAATTTGTATGTAGAATGTATTTTATTCTTTCCTCATAACTAGTAAAAAGCTACATAATTTCAGTAGAAGAAGAGGATTTAATTCCCTTGCTTTCTTTTCTCATAACAGACAACATATATCGTACACTACCCCAGATGACTTACCAGACAAAACAGTCCAGACTTTACAAAACAGAATCTGGAACTGTGTTTTTCAAATCGCAGTTTTGAGAATAAACATTTTCATAAAATAAAATAATCCTACAGCAATGGGAAATGTGAATTATTATGTGGATTATAATTTATTTTAAAAAGTTGTGAGGGTAGATACATTTTTCGTTAGGGCAAATCAAGTCTGACATTTTTAAGTGGAAATTACTAACCTTAGAAGCCTTTAAAAACCTTGAATATACTACAAGTTTGCATAAAATTCGCAGCAAAAAAAGTGATCAAATGAAGATCCTACATTTGCACCTACAATTGAAGTCGGAAGTTTACATACACCCTAGCCAAATACGGCACAATCTCCGTGGCGGAGATCTTTGAGGGCCATACTCGGCCTTGTCTCAGGATGGTAAGTTGGTGGTTGAAGATATCCCTCAAGTGGTGTGGGGGCTGTGCTTTGGCAAAGTGGGTGGGGTTATGTCCTGCCTGTTTGCACCTGTCCGGGGGTATCGTCGGACGGGGCCACAGTGTCTCCCAACCCCTCCTGTCTCAGCCTCCAGTATTTATGCTGCAGTTTATGTGTCGGGGGGCTAGGGTCAGTCTGTTATATCTGAAGTATTTATCCTGTCTTATCCGGTGTCCTGTGCGAATTTAAGTATGCTCTCTCTAATTCTCTCTTTCTCTCTGAACCCTAGGACCATGCCTCAGGACTACCTGGCCTGATGACTCCTTGCTGTCCCCAGTCCACCTGGCCGTGCTGCTGCTCCAGTTTCAACTGTTCTGCCTGCGGCTATGGAACCCTGACCTGTTCACCGGACGTGCTACCTTGTCCCAGACCTGCTGTTTTCAACTCTCTACAGACAGCAGGTGTGGTAGAGACACTCTGAATGATCGGCTATGAAAGCCAACTGACATTTACTCCTGAGGTGCTGACCTGTTGCACCCTCGGCAACCACTGTGATTATCATTATTTGACCCGGCTGGTCATCTTTGAACATTTGAACATCTTGGCCATGTTCTGTTATAATCTCCACCCGGCACAGCCAGAAGAGGACTGGCCACCCCTCATAGCCTGGTTCCTCTCTAGGTTTCTTCCTAGGTTTTGGCCTTTCTAGGGAGTTTTTCCTAGTCAACGTGCTTCTACAACTGCATTGCTTGCTGTTTGGGGTTTTAGGCTGGATTTCTGTACAGCACTTTATTTATTTATTTAACCTTTATTTAACCAGGTAGGCAAGTTGAGAACAAGTTCTCATTTACAATTGTGACCTGGCCAAGATAAAGCAAAGCAGTTCGACACATACAACAACACAGAGTTACACATGGAGTAAAACAAACATACAGTCAATAATACAGTAGAAAAAATAAGTCTATACAATGTGAGCAAATGAGGTGAGATAAGGGAGGTAAAGAAAAAAGAAAAGGCCATGGTGGCGAAGTAAATACAATATAGCAAGTAAAACACTGGATTGGTAGATTTGCAGTGGAAGAATGTGTAAAGTAAAGATAGAAATAATGGGGTGCAAAGGAGCAAAATAAATAAATACAGTGCGGGGAGAGGTAGTTGTTTGTGTTAAATTATAGATGGGCTATGTACAGGTGCAGCAATATGTGAGCTGCTCTGACAGCTGGTGCTTAAAGCTAGTGAGGGAGATAGGTGTTTCCAGTTTCAGAGATTTTTGTAGTTCGTTCCAATCATTGGCAGCAGAGAACTGGAAAGAGAGGCAGCCAAAGGAGGAATTGGTTTTGGCGGTGACCAGAGAGATATACCTGCTGGAGCGCATGCTACAGGTGGGTGCTGCTATGGTGACCAGCGAGCTGAGATAAGGGGGGACTTTACCTAGCAGGGTCTTGTAGATGACCTGGAGCCAGTGGGTTTGGCGACGAGCATGAAGCGAGGGCCAGCCAACGAGAGCGTACAGGTCGCAGTGGTGGGTAGTATATGGGGCTTTGGTGACAAAACGGATGGCACTGTGATAGACTGCATCCAATTTATTGAGTAGGGTATTGGAGGCTATTTTGTAAATGACATCGCCGAAGTCGAGGATCGGTAGGATGGTCAGTTTTACAAGGGTATGTTTGGCAGCATGAGTGAAGGATGCTTTGTTGCGAAATAGGAAGCCAATTCTAGATTTAACTTTGGATTGGAGATGTTTGATGTGAGTCTGGAAGGAGAGTTTACAGTCTAACCAGACACCTAGGTATTTGTAGTTGTCCCCATATTCTACGTTAGAACCGTCCAGAGTAGTGATGTTGGACGGGCAGGTAGCGATCGGTTGAAGAGCATGCATTTAGTTTTACTTGTTTATAAGAGCAATTGGAGGCCACGGAAGGAGAGTTGTATGGCAATGAAGCTCGCCTGGAGGGTTGTTAACACAGTTAACACAGCCTCCCGGGTGGCGCAGTGGTCTAGGGCACTGCATCGCAGTGCTAGCTGCGCTAGCTGCGCCACCAGAGTCTCTGGGTTCGCGCCCAGGTTGGGCTGGGTTCGCGCCCAGGCTCTGTCGCAGCCGGCCGCAACCGGGAGGTCCGTGGGGCGACGCACAATTGGCATAGCGTCGTCCGGGTTAGGGAGGGTTTGGCCGGTAGGGATATCCTTGTCTCAGTATGTAAAATGTAATAAAATGTATGCACTCTACTGTAAGTCGCTCTGGATAAGAGCGTCCGCTAAATGACCGAAATGTAAATGTATAATCTCCACCCGGCACAGCCAGAAGAGGACTGGCCACCCCTCATAGCCTGGTTCCTCTAGGTTTCTTCCTAGATTTTGGCCTTTCTAGGGAGTTTTCCCTAGCCACTGTGCTTTTACACCTGCATTGTTTGGGGTTTTAGGCTAGGTTTCTGTACAGCACTTTGTGACATCAGCTGATGTAAGGGCTTTATAAATAAATTTGATTTGAAATACATTTCAACGCAGTTTTTCTACTTAGTTTATTAATACTTCTGATCCACTGGAATTGTGATACAGTCTGTAAACAATTGTTGGAAAAATTACTTGTGTCATGCACAAGGTAGATGTCCTAACCGACTTTCCAAAACTATAGTTTGTTAACAAGAAATTTGTGGAGTGGTTGAAAAATGAGCTTTAATGACTCCAACCTAAGTGTATGTAAACTTCCGACTTCAACTGTACCTACCTCAATTACCTCATAGCCCTACAAATCAACTCGGTACTGGTAACCAGTGTATATGGACAATTTGTCCTTTTCAACATTTTTCTCTCTGCATTGTTGGGAAGGGCCCGTAAGTAAGCATGTCACTGTTAGAATGGAATTAAGAAATATATAAATATTAGGATGAGCAATGTCGGAATGGCATTGACTAAAATACAGTAGAATACAGCATATACAAATGAAATGAGTAAAGCAGTATGTAAACATTATTAAAGTGACCAGTGATTCCATTTCTATGTACATAGGGCAGCAGCCTCTAAGGTGCAGTGTTGAGTAACCGGGTGGCAGCCGGCTAGTGATGGCTATTTAACAGTCTGACAGCCTTGAGATAGAAGCTGTTTTTCAGTCTCTCAGTCCCAGCTTTGATGCACCTGTACTGACCTCACCTTCTGGATGATAGCGGGATGAACAGGCCGTGGCTCGGGTGGTTGTTGTCCTTGATGATCTTTTTGGCCTTCCTGTGACATTGGGTGCTGTAAGTGTCCTGGAGCGCAGGTAGAATGCTCCAGGTGATGCGTTGGGAATACCGCATCACCCTCTGGAGAGCCCTGCGGTTGCGGGCGGTGCAGTTGCCGTACCAGGAGGTGATACAGCCTGACAGGATGCTTTCAATTGTGCATCTGTAAAAGTTTGTGAGGGTCTTAGGGACCAAGCCAAATTTCTTCAGCCTCCTGAGGTTGAAGAGGCGCTGTTGTGCCTTCTTCACCACACTGTCTGTGTGGGTGGACCATTTCAAATTGTCAGTGATGTGTACTCCAAGGAACTTGAAGCACTTCACCTTCTCCACTGCGGTCCCGTCGATGTGGATAGAGGCGTGCTCCCTCTGCTGTCTCCTGAAGTCCACGATCAGCTCCTTTATTTTGTTGACGTTGAGGGAGAGGTTATTTTCCTGGCACCACTCCGCTAGGGCACTCACCTCCTCCATGTAGGCTGTCTCGTCATTGTTGGTAATCAGGTCTACAACTGTTGTGTCATCTGCAAACTTGACGCGGCCCATCAGGAAGTCCAGGACCCAGTTGCACAGGACAGGGTTCAGACCCAGGGCCCTGAGATTGATGATACGCTTGGAGGGTACTATGGTGTTGAAGGCTCAGCTATAGTCAATGAACAGCATTCTTACATAGGTATTGCTCTTATCCAGATGGCATAGGGCAGTGTACAGTGCGATGGCGATTGCATCATTTGTGGATCTATTGGGGCGGTAAGCAAATTGAAGTGGGTCTAGGGTAACAGGTAAGGTGGAGGTTATATGATCCTTAACTAGCCTCTTAAAGCATTTCATGATGACAGAAGTTAGTGCTACGGGGCAATAGTCATTTCTTTGGTACAGAAACAATGGTGGACGTCTTGAAGCAAGTGGGGACAGCAGACTGGGATAGGGAGAGATTGAATATGTCCGTAAACACTCCAGCCAGCTGGTCTGCGGATGCTCTGAGGACGCGGCTAGGGATGACGTCTGGGCCGCAGACTTGCAAGGGTTAACACGCTTAAACATCTTACTCACGTCGGCCACAGAGAGCTAGAGCCCACAGTCCTTGAATGCTGCCATCTATCCACTGTTTCTAGTTTGGGTAGGTGTTAATAGTCACAGTGGGAACAACATCCCCTATACACTTCATGATGAACTCAGTCACTGTGTCCGTGTATACGTCAGTGTTATTCTCAGAGAATACCCAGAACATATCCCAGTCCGCATGGTCAAAACAATCTTGAAGAATGGATTCCGATTGGTCAGACCAACGTTGAATAGACCTTAGCATGGGTACTTCCTGTTTGAGTTTCTGCCTATAGGAAGGGACGAGCAGGATGGAGTCGTGATCTGATTTGCCGAAGGGAGGGTGGGGGCAGGCCTTGTAGCCATCCCGGAAGGGGGAGTCACAATGGTCGAGAGTTTTTGATGCGCGAGTACTTCAGACAATGTTTTGATAGAACTTCAGTAATGTTTTCCTCAAATTTGCTTTGTTAAAATCCTCAGCAACAATAAATGCGGCCTCAGGATATGTGGTTTCCAGTTTGCACTAAGTTCAGTGTAGTTCCTTGAGGGCCGTCGTGGTATTGGCTTGAGGGGGAATATACTCTTGGGAGGTAATACGGTCAGCATTTGATTTTGAGGTACTCTAACAAATCATGGTGGGATACAGATGGAGAACAAGTGATGTGCTACACTATATACAATACATAACAAGTGTTAATTTAACTGAACAAATACTAAATGCAATATAAAGGGACAGAAAAAAAATTCCCCCCTCACCTCTGAGCTGCTGAAAGCAGGTGGGGCCGTTGACAGGCTCATGGTTATTGTGTACGACCCCGTTGCTTGACTTGGGCATCTCATTATAGTCCAGGGGCAGAGAGGTAGAGGGGAGCATGGCCTGCTCACTCTCCCCTCCACCGTCCCTGTCCTTCTCTCGGTCTGACAGGGTTTGGGGGAAGCCAAACATGAAGAGGGATGAGAAGAAGAGCAAGGCACCACACAGGAGGAAGCCCCCCCACCAGGCTCCGATCCACCGAGGGTCATCAGAAGTGATGTCCAGCTTACCTGTGCAGACAGAACACTTTTATCAGACTAAATATTGAGAGGAAAACATTGGCCTCTTGACTTATATTTAACTACTGAGGAATTCCAATGTTAGATTCTAGAGGGAGAGTGTTAATTTAACAATTAGATTATAGGCTCAGAATTCAATCATAATACTATAATGTTAATAAACCAAATTAACATTATTTTGGCTTACCTTGAATAACAAAGTACTTAGCTCTAATTATGTGTTGCTAGGTTAATGGACTTCTTAATTGCTTTTCCATAGAACAGTGTTGGGATTGATGTGAGGTTGTATTTCCCAGTAACTCACTGGTGTCGATGAAGAGGAAGTCCACATAGAACTTGGTGCAGAGGGACCCCAGGAGGAAACCACAGGCAGGCCCAAACACCAAAGTAGAGAAGACGATCCCTGGAATGACATAGAGACAAGTAGAGAGATAAGGCTTTATAGTAGTACAGTAGACAACACGTTAACCATCTCATGGATGAAATGTAACAATTCTAAACTCAACCACAAGGTGGTGAACCATGTTCACTAATCCATGGCTTTTTCCAGAGGGCAGTATGGGGCAAGCTTTATAATGCAGAGGGCCGTAACCAAGGGACTATTTCATTGTAAGGACAAATCTTGTAAAAAAAAGAAAGAAAAGCACAACCATGAAAATCTTTCAAACATGTTACTGAAGCAGAGAAAAAATGTTGTGGTATATTTCTCAAACATGTTACTGAAGCAGAGCAAAAATGTTGTGGTATATTTCTCAAACATGTTACTGAAGCAGAGCAAAAATGTTGTGGTATATTTCTCAAACATGTTACTGAAGCAGAGCAAAAATGTTGTGGTATATTTCTCAAACATGTTACTGAAGCAGAGCAAAAATGTTGTGGTATATTTCTCAAACATGTTACTGAAGCAGAGCAAAAATGTTGTGGTATATTTCTCAAACATGTTACTGAAGCAGAGCAAAAATGTTGTGGTATATTTCTCAAACATGTTACTGAAGCAGAGCAAAAATGTTGTGGTATATTTCTCAAACATGTTACTGAAGCAGAGCAAAAATGTTGTGGTATATTTCTCAAAAATGTCACTGAAGCAGAGCAAATATGTTGTGGTATATTTCTCAAACATGGGATTTTTAAAAGCATGGGATTTCTTAAAAATGTGTAAAAATATCATTAAATGTACAAAATCAAATGAATGCTATGTAAATAATTACGCCCCCAAAAATGCGCCAGAGTCAAGGAAACTGTATTGAACTGCACTTAAACATGTGTATCACCTCTGATCCCAACCAGACAGATTTTGACAATCATCAACCCACTGATGCCATACAATAATGAGAGAAATTATTGTTGCTCATACAGTACATATCGAAGAAAAAAAAATACTTGGTATAAAAGAGACCTACTATAAAACAGTCAAAATCTACAAACTGCCCAGCTCTAATAGTGTGGCCAGCTGGAGCAGGACTGTGGGACCACACATCCTCATTAAAGTGTTATCTGTCAGAGAGTGGGTGAGAGCCTGGCACACGGAGTCAGACAGACAGAGGTGGACAAAGAGCCAGCGCTCATGAGGACCTGGGAGGCTTTATTTGGTCACCTAATCTCCTTTTATCTTTCGACACATTGTCTCCTTTAATGTAAACTGATTCATCGAAAGTGGAAACATAACATCACATTTGAATGTGTTAGTGAGCCAGGCATTGAATATTATGGATAACGTGTGTTAAAGCAGTAAGCAGCTCATGGACCAACTGACACTCCCCAGAGCCTCTGGCTGAAGCTCAGGCCAGTCAGGTCTTGTGCTGTGGAGGCTCAGAGCCCATGGCCATGTTATTACTGAAATAAAATTACACTTAGCGTAACACTGAGCTTTGGCAGGTACTGTTTGAAACGCCTGATGGGCAGACAGACAATGGGAGGGGGTTCGACAGGCAGCACTTCACCCAACACAAGTTCATTCACAGCCAAAAAAAACACAGATACTGTAAATGTCAGAAGATAGAAGTGTGTCTCTTTTTCATCAGGCCTGCACAAGATAAAGTATGTTTGCCTTTTCCCACTAGTGCATGGTAGTCAGATTATGCATTATGGGTGCATTATGGGTTTAAACCCTAAAATAGTAATGTTTTAATCCAGCAATGAGTTTACTGGAATTACACTTTACTTTAAAATGTGCGAACAAAGGACAAACAAAATGATTACGAAACAGTGCTATTTCGGTTGAATCTATTCAGTTGTGCAACTGAATAGGTATCCCACTTCCCTTTCTAGAGTGCAGAGAACACTTAAGCAGAGGTGTGATATTACGCCCTGGTTGACTAATTGTGATGATTTAGAGATACACAAAAGCGGTAGCACTCCTTGCTATCCCAGCTCCCTTTGCAGTTGTGCCCCATTAAAGCGAGGGGTGGAGAGAGGAAGGGAAGGGAGCAGGAGCACCACTGAGTGGAGCACCCGCCTGACATTTGCCGTGCTGGCTCCGGGTCAGCCCGAGCACCGATGGGAATCCAGCTCCAGTCAGCATGACAGATGTTATGCATATGCCTCGAGCAGCCAATTAATGAGCATGTATGGAAAAAATGAGTCAGTTTCACCATTCACTAAATTACACTGGCTTAGATCAAAGCTGTATATACTAGGGATGTACCGATATGTCATTTTTGGCCGATAACGATATTTTCCTTGCCAAAAAAAACAACACCGATAACCGATATTTAACATTTTAGCAGCGTTTTAAGCATTCGAGTACAGTTAAATAGTTGAAACACACACACACGCGCGCGCACACACACACACACACTGACCACAAAGTAATTTTTTGGGCATTTACGTATGTCCCCATTACCAGTAAAACATAATCAAAACCTCATTCTTTCACTTACTTGCTGTGCTGTTTCGTTGTTCATTTGTTCAGTCTCAGCAGGATTTCATCATATATCAAGCAGTGAAGTTTCAGCTCTGTCTGTCTGTGGCCTCTCTTCCTCGGTGTGCACTGTCACTATGCCCGTTTCCATCTTGTCCAGCTGTCTGTAACATTTCACATAAACCCTGTTTCTTGTCTGCATCGAAGTAGCGGTCCTTGTACCTAGCGTCGCCATGGTGGCGACACAGTAGAGGCTCAGAGAGAACGCCACCGAATCGCTTGTTCACAGCCTCTAGTAGAGTACTTTTCCACGTTAACCCGACGGTCTGTGTTGGCATTTTTGTTGAGCAGGTGTTTCAACGCCATGACAGGGTATCACGTCTGCTGCAGACAGTTGAGCTTATTTCTCCAGTCAGTTGTTCGAATGGAGCTAGGAGTGTTCATGTTTCCAAGTTTCAAACATGTTCTCAAATGCCATTGAAATGTCAGCAGCGGCATGAGAACCAGCACATTCTTGAGCATGCAATACGACTTTCCTCAGTAGGAAATCCTCGTGGACCCACTGTGCTGTCAGAATCATAATGCTCATGGGGCTGACATCGCTGGTACAAATGTCAGTCGTGAAGCTAATAGCAGTGACGCCCATATCAAGTAGCTCATGGATGCTGTGTTACTCCGGTAGGGCAGCATCTGAAAAATAGAGCACTTGGTAGTGTGTACCGGTGCTCGACCAGTCGGCAAAGGCCAACATCATCCATGACAGAGAACGGTTGATTGTCAAGGGCAATGAATTGCATTATCTTGGCATTAATGGATTTCATCTTTGAGTTGTCTCTCTGAAATGTTCTTACTCTTTCAAATGACTGCTCGACTTGTTGACTGCTCAATCCACACAGCAGGCATTGTGGGCTAGGTTAGGAATGCTGTGTTGCATGTGTAGCGCTATATTTTTCGTGGTGTCATTACGTCATCTATCTAAGTTAGATAGGTATGCACGTCAGTTTTGACATCGGTTTTGCACATCAGCATTAAAATAGACATCGGGCCAATGACGATGTTGGTATTTTTAGCTAATATAGGCCGATTCCAATATGCTTACCGATATATCGTGCATCCCTAGTATATACATGTACATCACTGTGAATACTGACAATGAGACCCTGCTTCCTGAACATACCACCATACCACCCAAACCTAAGTAGGGAATTAACATGCACATTCAAACACATCAGTTTTAGTGTTTTTTGTATTCCATAGGCTATATGTTTCACATTACTGGCTTGTAAGGTTTTTCTCTCAGTTAATGACTGTTTCTCCTAGGCAAGGCACAGCAATAAAGTACTGCACATTGTTCCTGTCATAACACAGGACAAATCAGGTCACTTTGTCTGGATAAAGAGAGGGAAGTCTGGAGTGTTTGCTTAGGGTTGTCAAGCTGGGAACAAAACATATTGCTTCTTCCTGAGACCTAGGAAAAACCCTGGTTGTCTGGGAGGTTGGCAGTAAGGCCAGCATGGCCTGTTGGTTGAAGGCAAATAAGAGACACAGCTACAGTGAGCTCCAAAAGTATTGGGACAGTGACACATTTTTTGTTGTTTTGGCTCTGTACTCCAGCACTTTGAATTAGAAATGATATAATGTATTTGGGGTTAAAGTGCAGACTGTCAGCTTTAATTTGCGGGTATTTATCTATATCGGGTAAACCGTTTAGAAATTACAGCACGTATAGATGATTTCAACGTGATGCCCGAAAAATGATAATATCGGTCCCATGACTTGAATAGGATTTGTGCCACAAAATGTTAGCATGTGGAAACAGTGCCAGGGAAACTAAACCAAAGCATGGATTGCCATCATAGTCCATAGACTGCTTACAGGGTAAGGAAACCAATATGGCATTTTGTAATTCGGGTGAACTATCCCTTTACATAATAACGAGTTACTTTTGCAATATGATTTCCTTTTTTCTTTGTTGGCACAAATTAAAATCACTCCCCCTATCCTACATTCGGCATTGTTCGCGCTCTTCCTGTTTCTGCATGAACGTTGCAGCATGTAGCTGGCATGGCAGCTGGTAGCTAGATAGCTAGCAAGATGGCAGAGACAATAGCCTTTATCGTGGAAGTATTCACATTACTTTAAATTGGTAGAAGAAAAGGACAGATGTTACCCTTCAAATCTTGACTGATGCTACTTGCAGGATTCACACGCAAACACAGGATCATCGGGTTCAGGCGATTGACCCATTTATTGTCTGGTAATAAAGCAAACAACGTAGCTAGGTGATCAAATTAGGCTCAGTTGATAAGAAATTACATTTCTCCAGCTCTGTCTTCACAATAAAAGGAAGGGGCACTACAATTACACAATGTGATCGTATAGTTTTACATAGAACTCTCTGGCCAGTTCGTATGTGTGTAAAACAGTAGCCTCTTGTCCTTGTATTTGAGCTCTCCCTTTACTGCCAAGTTGGTTTTATATTATTTATTTTAAGTATTGTAAAGGAGATATGGCGTCTGTCTTTATAGCCCAGAGTTATTGATTAGGCAATGGACGGTAGGATATGCAAGCCATTCAAAGATAGTCAATTGGGCATAAGAATGAATGACCAACACGTGCAAGGCCTCTTCAGAGGGTTTTCTGTTTTTGGTAACTCAAAAGTAATGTAACTAGTTACTTTTCATAGTAAGTAACGGTGTAACACAACAAGTTACTTTTAAAAGTACCGTTCCCCAACACTGCTCTAGGATCAATCACTTTGTCTGTAGTCTTGAACCAGATTCCAGTAGTCTGTCATCTATTTCTCCAACCAGCTGTAACAACAATTGTTGATCTCTGACTGTGATTGAATAGCCTATAAGTCAATTCCAGTGAAACAGTAACGTATGCACTGAATGATCACTCTTAGCTTCACCATGGTGTCCTACAGTAAGTCATTCCTGACAGACAAATAAAATACTACATGGAACAAAACTATTCCCAAAATAGTACATAGAGTTGTAAAAATGTAATAAAAGCAGGAGAGAGAAAGCAAAGGGAGCAGATTATGCCAATAAAGTTGTCATGCATGCTGACAGCGTTTTCAGGAGAAACTCCAGCACAGTTTCCATCTGTGTATACACTAAATGGCCTGTTGTGCATCAAATTAGTGCTGTGCAGTCACTGTTTCAAGCCTTTCCTTAGAAACAGAGTGTTGTTTCCAAATAGCAACAACGCCACCATTGTTCTCACCACAGGAAACATCAAAGACAAACTCAGTTAGTGATATCACCTTTCAGAGGCTTGCCGGTTAAGGCGTCAGCATGCTTCAGTGCCGAACGAGTGTGCTCGCATACTCCCTTAAAAGCAGCAATAGTACTGTTTGTCCATTTTGAGACACAGTAGACAGTATATGCTTCCTCAAAATAGTCAGAATTAATCTAAGATAACGCCAGAAATCTGTCGTTCATTTTGACGTTTTTGCCGAAGAGATCGTAGTCGCGCAATTTTACATCTAACTAAGATGTTTGGTGCAGTATTTTTCAATGAAAACGAGTCATCTCTCCTTGAATGACAACAAGGAATTTATTGAAGAATCGCTGTGTTCCCGAACAGCCGGAAAAAAACATCACCGAAGTCCAAAACAAACAAAAACGTCACAGAATGACATCATAATATATGCACAAACTCTGTCCAACTGTTTTGGCTGGGAAGCATGCTGACGCCTTTAAAGTAAGTCCATAATCACTCACGTACAGGCTCAAAGTTTAAACCAAACTCTGTTTTCAGAAACACTATCTCCTTGGTAATCACACTCAACTATCCTACATCTGTTGCACAAGACATGTCATAAACCTAATATATTTCAACATTCAATCTTTTTGAAGGACCATGCGTTCTGTGCATCTGATAGTGAGAAAATGAGAGGCATATGATTTTATTTTTATTTCCCCCTTTTTTCTCCCCAATTTCGTGGTATCCAATTGGTAGTAGTTACAGTCTTGTCTCATCGCTGCAACTCCCGTACGGACTCGGGAGCGGCGAAGGTCGAGAGCCATGCGTCCTCCGAAACACAACCCAACCATTCTTGACACAATGTCCATCCAACCCGGAAGCCAGCCGCACCAATGTGTCAGAGGAAACACCGTACACCTGGCAACCGTGTCAGCGTGCACATCCCACCACAGGAGTCGCTAGTGAGCGATGAGACAAGGATATCCCGGCTGGCCAAACCCTCCCTAACCCAGGCGACGCTGGGCGCCTCCCCATGTGTCTCCCGGTCGCGGCCGGCTGCGACAGAGCCTGGACTTGAACCCAGAATCTCTAGTGGCACAGCTAGCACTGCGATGCAGTGCCTTAGACCACTGTGCCACTCGGGAGGCCTGGGGGGCATATGATTTTGCTGTCATCCTGCAGGTTTAAGTGTTCCAGATGAGGAAAATAATGCTGAGACTTAACATTCCATAGCAGTGAACGCAAGACATTGTTAGTGATATGAACCTGGGACAGAAGCTACCCAGCCCTGCCTGAGTCACAACAAACACAGAGCTGCAGGACTTCTACAGTGCTTCTAGCCATTCCCCCCTCATTTTGTCTTATCTGGAAGACATGACATGGCCAGCAAATAGGTCTAAGAGATGTTTTATTTTTAGAGCTGTCAAAAGAAAAGCTCACTCTAAGGACAAGCAAGAACACCCCATGTTTCTCTCTCCAGGCAGGCAGGTGCACCACATGAGCCTATCCCTCCCCTACTGAGGACAAACAGGCAGGCCCCACCTACTCCCCACTCTCTCTCTCATCCTCATCTCAGGACAGTAGGTACAAAAGCAAGTGATCATCTCCCCAGTTCCTGACATCAAGCGGATAGGCCCCCTTTCACCTTTTCCATTTCGCTCTCACTCCCTCCCTCTCACACTTTTCTGAGGAGCTCAGGTTAATACACTCTGTGGGATAATGAATGTGGTGTGGCCGTATGTGAGAGGTTATTTTGCATGGTTCATTTATGAGATTTCCCTCTAGGCCACCACTGACAGGCTTGGTTGCATTTAGCATGGCCTCTGGTTATTCCCCAACCATCTTGTGGATGAATCAGTTCAAATGTTTTCAAACCTCAAGTCTTTCCACTGATCTCAGCACAACTGGAACTGAGCATTGCTAGATGACAGTGATAGCAAGCCTTTTACTCTGTATGGGGAGGTTCCAGTACAAGCAAATGAGAATGAAAATAAGACATGCCTTAAACAAAAAACGACTTTCATTCATTTCAAGTTCTATGAAAACAGTTAAGACAAAACTGCTATATTATACTATGCAAGAGAAATAATGGACATTTTCATTTGATGAAATAAATCTTCATCTTAATTAAGGCCATAACCTGAGCCAAATGGTCTTGTTGGTAATCGTCCAAAATATTTCCCTTAATTGCCTCTGAAATCCCATTTTCTTCCAACAGTCCTGTTATAGAACAAGTACAAAACAAACTAATTTGTTCCTGTTGTACTTTGCTCGAGCATTTAAGTATCCCGTGAATTATACTCTCTGTAGAGCATGTCAGACGTAATTCAATAAAACCGCTGGGCTCTAGTCTTTCTGTCTTCCACTAATTTGCTTAGAGAGCAACAGAACCAGGCTGCACTTCCTGCTGTCTATAAATCACATCCGTTAGTGATATTACTTAACCCAGTGGTCCATCCCACTGACCGACAGCACAGAATGTTAGTCTCTATGCTCTGTTGTAATAAATGCTGCATCTATGAACATAAAACAGGGGAAGGTTTGCATATCCCAAGATAATACCTAGTACTGGGTACTTCCAACGAACACAGATTCAGAAGTTCTAGATATCTGCTGAGGAGGGCTTTTCTTTCAAAGAGGTAGGTTTAATAGAGATGCAATAGAAGTGGCAATGTCATGTCAACATTGTAACCCTGATCTAAAGGCAGGAGAGGCCTTTTCCTCCACTAATGTGTGTATTGAGTCAAGCAAAGTTATATTTTACAGGCACCTGCAGTTTATAGAGCTCCCTCTAATGGACCTTCCTAACACAATACAGACATTAAACCAGAATGCAGGCCATAAAAGACAGTGACCAGCCTTGCACTGTTCCTGGCACCATCTCTCCAGAGCCTAATGAAACCTCTTGAGAAAATGGTTTCAAAGCTATTCAACCCATCAAACACATAAGCCTACATACAAGCACTCCATATCACAGGTGTAATGCTACAATGTATGGCCCAATAGCATGTTCTGTGCACGGGACAGTATGCACACTATGCTATTGGCATATGCAATGAAATACAAAGTGACAGAGTTGTGTAACCATCCAAAATATATTAACCATGTATATTCTAAACAAAGACTATTGGTCATTATTACCAGCAGCATACCACCCTGCATACCACTGCCGGCTTGCTTCTGAAGCTAAGCAGGGTTGGTCCTGGTCAGTCCCTGGATGGGAGACCAGATGCTGCTGGAAGTGGTGTTGGAGGGCCAGTAGGAGGCACTCTTTCCTCTGGTCTAAAAAATATCCCAATGCCCCAGGGCAGTGATTGGGGACACTGCCCTGTGTAGGGTGCCGTCTTTCGGATGGGACGTTAAACGGGTGTCCTGACTCTCTGAGGTCATTAAAGATCCCATGGCACTTATTGTAAGAGTAGGGGTGTTAACCCCGGTGTCCTGGCTAAATTCCCAATCTGGCCTTCAAACCATCATGGCCACCTAATCATCCCCAGCTTACAATTGGCTCATTTCTCCCTTGTAACTATTCCCCAGGTCGTTGATGCAAATGAGAACGTGCTCTCAGTCAACATAACGAAAAAATAAATAAAAAATTACAAGTTGCAGGAAAAGACAAGGAAGTGTGAACACAATAATGGCTGCTGAACCTCAGCCTGTATAGCATATGTCTTAACCCTCAGTTCATTTTCTTGCTTTTCTCTCTGTGCAGAGGGATTCTTTGTTCCCCTACATTAATCCTGCTCAAGTTTACTAAGCATCTAGGAGAGTAATCCTCCAGAGCCCAGTGAGAGTATAAGGACACAGTGCAACGTGGGAGGCCAAACAACTGCCTGCCCACCCCAGGCCATTTTCACAGAGGGCCAGATTGAGAGGCAGAGACCATCCTTAAACTAGTGCCAACTGCTAGGGTTTCAGAGTCTCAGACCTTTTTGGGATACGCTACACTCTGACTGGGTGTCACAAAAAACAACATCACAATGTACAGGACAGGAAGGGTAGTAGGACATTAATACAATGTAACGGGTGTCGTCGTCGGATGAAGAGGATTCGGACCAAAGCACAGCGTGGTAAGTGTTCATTACTTTTGATTTAAACTGAACACTAAACAAAAATAACAAAGTGAATAACCGAAACCGAAACAGTCCTGTCAGGTGCAAAACACTAAACAGAAAACAACTACCTAAAAAACACAGGTGGGAAAATGCTACCTAAGTATGGTTCCCAATCAGAGACAACGATAGACAGCTGTCCCTGATTGAGAACCACACCCGGCCAAAACAAAGAAATATAAAACATAGAAAAATTAACATAGAATGCCCACCCAAATCACACGCTGACCAAACCAAAATAGAGACATAAAAAGCTCTAAGGTCAGGGCGTGACAGTACCCCGCCCCTAAGGTGCGGACTCCGGCCGCAAAACCTGAATCTACAAGGGAAGGTCTGGGTGGGCATTTCTCCGCAGTGGCGGCTCTGGTGCGGGACGTAGACCCCGCTCCACCTCTGGCTTGGCCCACTTTGGTGGCGCCTCTAGTGTGGGGAGCCTTACCGCCGACCCTGGACTGGGGACCCTCGTAGCGGGCTCCGGACTGGAGGGCGTCGCTGGAGGCTCCGGACTGGAGGGCGTCGTTGGAGGCCGTCTCTGGAGGCTTCGGGCTGGAGGCCGTCTCTGGAGGCCGTCTCTGGAGGCTCCGGGCTGGGCGCAGGCACAGGACTCACCAGGCTGGGGAGACACACAGGATACCTGGCTCTGGGAGCAGGCACAGGACTCACCAGGCTGGGGAGACATACAGGAGGCCTCTTCCTTGGTCGAGGCACCGGATACACTGGGCCGTGGAGGCGCACTGGCGGTCTCGAGCGCAGAGCTGGCCCCACCCGTTCTGGCTGGATGCCCACTTACACCCGGCAAATGCGGGACGCTGGCACCGAGCACACCGGCCTGTGAATGCTCGGCCGAGACACAGTGCGCATCACCCCATGTGACAAGTCACATGCTCGCCACGGTAAGCATGGGGAGTTGGCTCAGGTCTCCAACCTGACTCTGCCACTGTTGTAACTTTAATGGGTTACAGAGTTAATGTTTAAGTTAATTCATCGAGCTCTATCTAAAGATATTTGTCATTGTATTAGAATTTGTGTGTTGGAGATTGAGAAAACTACATACATATTTTGTACTGGTTAGTATTGAATTAGGCTTTTGACTGCAAGTTCCAGAATGCCTTGCGACAGGAAGTAGAGAGAGAACGCGCTAGTTAAGTGCAATTGACAAGTGATTATCGTGACCTTTTCCGCTAGCAACTCATTATTCATTGTTCTGTAGAATCTTAAGTTTGTAAATGTAACGTGAACAAGTATTATTGCTAAAAGAAGCTTTCATATCAAACCCGACGTCCCGAGTCATTACTTTGAAGATAGTTAATCTAAAAGCCACACTCCCCGTGTGTTTTTTTTTTTTGGGGGGGGGGGGCTGCCTCTCGGGCTTCCTTGCCAGCCGTGTTCCCTCATAACATTGCCGCTCCGTTTTAGCTGCTGCCTTCGCCTTCCTTTCTGCTTCTACCTGCTTCCAGGGCAGGCGATCCTTCCCGTCCAGGATCTCCTCCCACGTCCAGGATCCCTTGCCATTTAAAATGTCCTCCCATGTCCAGTCCTCCTTCTTACCACGCTGCTTGGTCCATTGGTGATGGGTAGTTCTGTAACAGTCATCGTTGCATGAAGAAGTGGACCAAAGCGCAAAACGACAACGAACAGTTCTGTCAGGTGCAAAACACTAAACAGAAAACAACTACCCACAAAACACAGGTGGGAAAATGCTACCTAAGTATGGTTCCCAATCAAAGACAACGATAGACAGCTGTCCCTGATTGCGAACCATACCTGGCCAAAACAAAGAAATACAAAACATTGAAAAATTAACATAGAATTCCCACCCAAATCACACCCTGACCAAACCAAAATAGACACATAAAAAGCTCTCTAAGGTCAGGGCGTGACATACAACTGCAGGCCTGGACACAAAACAAACGTTAGTTTACTGTAACATTGTTTGTGTTAGGCTTTGGCGGCATACAGTATATACCAAATAACCACGGGATGGTTTTTCAATACTGTTAAAACCATACAAAATATTTATTTGAATGTTTTCAATACATTTTAATATTTGTAGGTACTTTTTAAGTAAATACCTGCAGTCAATTTGTGCAATACGTTAATAAGAGATAAAGCAGATCACGTTCTTCATTTCACCTGACAAATAATTTTACACTATGAAGCTTACCATAGTTCCCCAGAACAGTTGAGCCAGTCACATGTTTGTTTGTAAATAGCACAATGAGAGAAAGCAGGAGCAGGTGAGTCCAGCTGTGCATTGCAGGGGTTTTATATTAAAAGTCAACTCTGTTTTCTTCACTCAATAGTGTTCAGGGTTTCACAGAATAGACATTAGTGGAACACAATCGGCAGAAAATAGCCTCATTTTCATCAGATGACAACAGAAGTGACGCTATTTGGCTGGCAGCCAAACAAGTAAGAGCTTACAATGAAAAAGCAAGGTATTTTTTGCAAAAACGATGCGTGGCCATCATATTTCTAATGTGTATCATAGAAAGAGTGCAGCCAGCTACATTTCCTGATGTTTTGCATTAACCTTGCATTTAATCTAGCATTTTACTGGAGAAAAGTAATCTGGCTACAACTAGAAAAGTACCAGAGAAAAGTAGCTACACATCAGTCAGATCGCTGTCTAGTGATAGAATGCCTGTTTGTGAATTCTCATCTGAGAAGGGAATTGCAACTGAAGCACAAAATGAGTCTGATGCCGAGCAGAAATGTCAAAAATAAGCATTTTACATCAGCGTTTACAAAACGCAGCAAGATATTTCTTATGCATTTTATCATTTTTTCCCGTGTAAAAAAACGCTGAATTCTGTGTTATCGCGACCCCGAAGTTTAACTTGCTAGTTATATAAGTGGCTGAATTAATAAGGTGACGGGGCATCATATTGTGTTAGCTTTCTGCCGTGTTTGTGAAGTCAAAGCCATTTGGATGAGTTATTTGTACAGCTGTCAATATCTTAATTTCCTTTCGTTTTTTCTCCCTTTGTTCTCGGCTGGTCTTCTCCTCGCCCCTCCGATCAGAGCATGAAGGCCTATTGCCCTAGGGACTCAGGACTCCATACAAACACCGTGTACACATGCTGCTCCAGAGCCAGTACGGTTCTTCCTTCAGACAAGCACGCATCAAAACTTTGTTCATATGCACAATATCTCTCGTTCACATTCGCTTGTAAATGTCCAAACTCACCAAAAATGACATTCGGTAGCTCCCACCCATATATGTATTATTTTATGAGCTGGATTGCCTGTCTTTGTAATTTGTTTATTTTATGTTGCACTTGTTAGCATTTAGCTAACAGCCTCCATTGATATTCGCTATTACCTGTGCTAACTTTGTTAGCATTCTGTTTTTTTTTTAATGGGTTTTCTTGCGTTGTTTTAGCGCCCCCTTGTGTACTAAGCCGGTAATACCGTATATTCCGGGATGATAGAAGGACGGTATGACAATATGAAAATCTGGATACCGCCCAACCATAGTTTGCATCAGTAATATCACTTTCTATTGACCTTCAGATAAAGCCATGTGTGTTAAGTACAGTGGACCACTGCTGCCTGGAGTGATTAAAGACCAAGACCTTGGGTAGGAATCTGCTTAGACTGGGCCGTGTGCACACTGGTTCAAAACAAACATCAGATAGCCTAAAGAGAATTTAAACACTAACTAACTTAATAATTATTTATTTCAGCTGTTATGTCTTTCATCACATTCCCAGTGGGTCAGAAGTTTACATACACTTAATTAATATTAGGTAGCATTGCCTTTAAATTGTTTAACATGGGTCAAACATTTCGGGTAGCCTTCCACAAGCTTCACACAATAAGTTGGGTGCATTTTGGCCTATTCCTCCTGACAGAGCTGGTGTAACTGAGTCAGGTTTGTAGGCCTCCTTGCTCACACACGCTTTTTCACTTCTGCCCACATATTTTCTATGGGATTGATGTCAGAGCTTTGTGATGGCAACTCCAATACCTTGACTTTGTTGTCCTTAAGCCATTTTGCCACAACTTTGGAATTATGCTTGCGGTCATTGTCCATTTGGAAGACCCATTTGAGACCAAGCTTTAACTTCCTGACTGATGTCTTGAGATGTTGCTTCAATATATCCACATAATTTTCCTACCTCATGATGCCATCTATTTTGTGAAGTGCACCAGTCCCTCCTGCATCAAAGCAACCCCCACATGATGCTGCCACCCCCGTGCTTCACGGTTGGGATGGTGTTCTTCGGCTTGCAAGCATCCCCCTTTTCCCTCCAAACATAACGATGGTCATTATGAACAAACAGTTCTATTTTTGTTTCATCAGACCAGAGGACATTTCTCCAAAAAGTACGATCTTTGTCCTCATGTGCAGTTGCAAACCGTAGTCTGGCTTTTTTTATGGCGGTTTTGTAGCAGTGGCTTCTTCCTTGCTGAGCGGCCTTTCAGGTTATGTCAATATAGGACTCGTTTTTACTGTGGATATAGATACTTTTGTACCTGTTTCCTCCAGCATCTTCACAAGGTCATTTGCTGTTGTTCTGGGATTGATTTGCACTTTTCGCACCAAAGTACGTTCATCTCTAGGAGACAGAATGCATCTCCTTCCTGAGCGGTATGTCAAATGCGTGGTCCCATGGTGTTTATACTTGCGTACTATTGTTTGTACAGATGAACATGGTACCTTCAGGCATTTGCAAATTGCTCCCAAGGATGAACCAGACTTGTGGAGGTCTACAAAAAAAATTCTGAGGTCTTGGCTGATTTCTTTTGATTTACCCATGATGTCAAGCAATGAGGCACTGAGTTTGAAGGTAGGCCTTCATACATCCACAGGTACACCTCCAACTGACTCAAATGATGTCAATTAGCCTATCAGAAGCTTCTAAAGCCATGACATCATTTTCTGGAATTTTCCAAGCTGTTTAAGGCACAGTCAACTTAGTGTATGTAAACTCTGACCCACTGGAATTGTGATACAGTGAATTATAAGTGAAATAATCTGTCTGTAAACAATTGTTGGAAAAATGACTTGTGTCATGCACAAAGTAGATGTCCTAACCGACTTGCCAAAACTATAGTTTGTTAACAAGAAATTTGTGGAGTGGTTTAAAAACGAGTTTTAATGACTCCAACCTAAGTGTATGTAAACTTCCGACTTCCACTGTATATACAGAACAGTGAAATAAACGAGACGACGTGGAGGCGTGTAGGACTATAAATCTAGAAAATGTTCAAACAATATCCTCTCTTTACACTATATCAACCCTGGCCAAAATACCCTCCCTCCTTCCCTTCTTCCTTTCCTCCAGTAAACTACACAGACGATAGGGTCTGCCCGTAAAAAGGCTTTGACGAGTCTTCTAGGGAGGATCCAAAGGAAAAGCCCTAAATGGAGAGAAGGCATTGGGTTGTCAGACTCAGCACTGGCCGTTCTCTGTGTGCCCAGCAGAACAAACTGACAGGGAATAACATTCACACTGAAAGTGTATGAAATGGATTGGATAGTTCTGTGATGCCCCTAAGGAAGGGTCAGCAACTTGTTAACGCTGAGCAACGTGAGGCGACAAAGCTCAATGTCTTCTAGACATGTCACATATAGTCTACACAATGTGCTCCCTGGTCTCGCCCAACAAGTTTCCTCCTCCCTCTCTCTCTACTGAGTTCAATGTGCACTGAAATAGCACCTTATTGTTCTGTCAAGGCAACTTTTGAAGGGTAGTTTAGGATGGGGGGAATTGTAACTGAATACATTACGAGTGTTAACTTTTCTGACAAGGGAAGGCGAAGCAATGGGGAAATGGGCAGTCGGCCAAACTTCTCTATTCAACAACTGCTAAAGTGACAGTATCTCTCCAACAATGCCTTACCTATGAAGTCATATGTAGTTAAGCAAAACATCTCCACCAAGGTTATTCACATTCTGACAAGGGGAAAGAGATATTGAATTATAGTACCTAAAAAGCAAACTATGACTCCTACCTTGAGTTAGAACGCTGTCCAGTGAAGGAATGCCCTTCAGTGAATTCTCTTCTGAGTGAAGTGAACTGAAGCACAAAATTAGCCTGATGCCGAGCAGAAATTACAATAAGAAGCATTTTATAAGAAGTGTTTCAAAATGCAGCAAGATATTTCTTGTGCGTTTTATAAATGTTTTCCAGCAAGTTAAAGTTATGGGTGGCGTTATTCCCCCTTATCTCCGAGCAGGCAGGCTGTTGCCCTAGCAACTTCAGACTCCACACAGACACAGCATGTGTAAACATCCTGCTCCAGAGCGAGTACTGTTTTTCCTTCAGACAAGCATGGGTCAAAACTTTGTTCATTTGCACAATGTCTCTCATTCACATTGTAAATGTCCAAACTCACCAAAAATGACATTCGGTAGCTCCTACCTCTATATGTATTACTTTACGAGCTGGATTGCCTGTGTTTACATTAAGTTTATTTTCGTTTGAGCTTGTTAGCATTTAGAAAACAGCCCCCATGAAAATTCACTATTACTTGTGCTAATTTTGTTAGCATTCCGGGATGATAGTAGGACGGTATGACGACATCAAATCTGGATACCGCCCAACCATAGTTTGCATCAGTAAAATCACTTTCTATTGACCTTCAAATAAAGCCATGTGTGTTAAGAAAAGTAGACCAAAATACCCTTCCTGCCTCCAGTAAAATGCACAGACTGTCCCTTTCCCCATTGTTATTGGATAATTGTCCTCAAACTCTCCATTTCTACCTGGCATATGCTATGTCCTGCTGCAAAAATACAGAGCAACACTGCAGTGCAATAACTTTGCAACATCTTAGGTATAGTCTATTGCCAAGAACGATAAAGCTAGTAACCTAAATGTTTAGGTAAACTTTACTTCCTTCGAACTTGGACCATTAAAGAGATGGGGGGGGTTTTACAGTTGCTTGAGTCTGTTCCATTCACTGGGGATTGGGTCAGCATCAGGCAAACTGAAACATGGGTCTGTTTTCAGAGCACACCACTGTACTAATAGATGCAAATCACACTGACTTTGATTTATTGTCAGAAGGAGTGCATATACCAGTGGTCACCAACTCCCGATTGACTGGTCGATCTTCAAGATATTCCTCGTCGATCACCAAACATTTCTGTAAAAAACCCAATGAAACAGCCTTGCGTCCTTATTTTTTAATTTTTTTCGTGCTGTTGGCAGTAGGTGCATTTGATTCAACAGCTCTAGTGCCGGGAATGCAGTGTTCCCATTTTGAACCTTTTCATGTGTCTGAGGATAGAACTCCGCCTACCCGGCAGGCCCAGAGAGCAAATCAAGTGCACCTCCAGGCCTACCCTTGGCCAATCAGATAGCTCAGATCACAGAGTCTGCACAGTTTCCTCGAGCCATAGACTGTAACAAGAAGCCTTGATTTAAAAACTTTTAAAATCATGAGTAGAGAGAGACTTAACAAATACAGCAAAACTCTGCTGTTTTTATGAGTAAGTTCATGTTTAAGTTGTTATTCAGCACTGTCAACACATTGTTCAACACTTTTATAAGCCATAAAATGCACTACAACCAGCACTGCTGCTGCAATGAATGAGTATAGCAAAGTGTTTCAATAAGCTTGCGTTGTTATTATTACCGGCTTGTCTCTTTTTTATATCAAGTAAAAAAAATGATTATGATAAACACTCAGTAATTATAGTATCAGGCTGTATCAAAGCAAACGTTCAGTCTAATTTTCTACGTAAGATTCCCATATATTACAATATTAGAAGGTTAAAGGGTTAAAAGGGAATAGTAGTAATACGTTAAAAATCACTCATGAGAATATCAGAGGAAAATAAATCTTAGAGTTTATAACAATTCACCCAGAAACCCTTTAAACCTAATCCAGAATTCCTTAGAGAGCAACTTTCACTTCTGACCCTGCATTAATGCCGTTAGGGCATTTCCTCCACACTTCCTCTCTGAGCTGACTTCCTTGACATTGAACACATAAGATATCAAAAAGTCCAAACATCTCTGCATCAGCTTCACATTTCATCATTTACAAGCTGTTGCTCACACCCTGGTTTTATTAGAAGAATGATTTCTATTTTAAATGGTCTTAGCAGCTCCACATTCAATCCTTTCTGAGTTAGTTATTCATTAATAAGAAGAAGGAAGGCGGCGTGATGCCATAACCTCTGGTGTCAAATGGTAACCCCTAGAATAGTGTGATAATATCCATATTTGTTAAGACTTCAAAAAGTCTAAAAGATGACCACATTTGTGCACTTAAGTCAAGCTCTAATGTAACATTTTTAAAGGAAACATAATGTATGTTAACCTGAACTACACAAGTCTACACACTGAGGGAGCAGGCTCACATGGGGAAAAAATCTGATCCTATTTGAACCTTTTACTGAGTCTGATTTAAACCTTTTAGTGAGTCTGATACGAGGTTCAAGCTCAATCAATTCCATTTGGGCGTGCAGTGGAAAAATAAGAATGTGAACTATGATGAAGGCCATTGACAAAAATGTGTCTGAGACTTGCCGGCGCCAGGGCCTATTGTGATGATTCAATCCCAATTTATGACATTGTCCGGATGGCTGGCCATATGTTTGCTATCACAGGAGTCAAACACACCTTATCCGTGGCTTTCTCTGTGGCGGGACGCTCCAATGGAACACTGGGAGTACGGACACCGTCAGAGGTGTGAAGTCAGATGAAGACTTGAATCATCGTAAATAATGTTACTGTGTGAATTAAACTGACATGTTTGGATTGTTTCAAGACTTCATATAGAGCTGAACATTTTGATATGTTGTATTGTACTGTATGTGTTATGGATTTCTGACACAGAGGTGCGCTCCGATCATTTCGATTGAATTGTGATGATTCAATTCGAAAATGCGTGTGATGTTTGTTTTATTGTTTTGGGCCAAGCAAAGTGATGGTAATTAAAAGATGGGAGTTATTGAGATCGAGTTCCGCCGTAGTTAGGATAAAAAGTGTTGAGTTGTTTCATTCAGGCAGTCATTGTAAAACAATCTATAGTGTGTTTTTATACTTTAGACTTATTCAGATATTTTGTATATTTTGACATTGAAGAGTTCTGGTATGTACTATTTGAGAACTGTATTCTTATTGTATATCTGTAATAAATCTGATAACTTTTAAATTGATACGTACGGTAGTCCTCATATTTCTTTGAATTAGTCTTTGATCTAATGGTCTATGAGTAAATGTTATTACACTACACATAGTGCATCTCTGGGCTAAGGTTAACTCAATCAATTAATGCTAGGACATGATTGCAAGGTATTAGTTCTTTGTCTCTTAGACACTTAATAATTGCATAACGGTGAACCTAGACAAGTGTGACTTATAGTACTCCGAGTGGGGACGATAAGACTTGCTATCTTACTATCCATCGGATACGTTTAAAGGCCTATAGCAATATTTACATGATAATGGATTCAGATTGAATATTATATTATGGTCATATTCCTCCTGCACTAATTTATTTATTTAATATATTTATTTTTGTTTAGTCATTTCCCCCCCTTTTTTCTCTCCAATTTAGGGATTACGATCTTGTCTCATCGCTGCAACTCCCCAATGGGATCGGGAGAGGCGAAGGTCGAGTCTTGCGTCCTCCGAAACAATGACCCACAAAGCCGCGCTTCTTAACACCCGCTCACTTAACCCAGAAGCCAGGTGCACCAATGTGTCTGAGGAAACACCATTCAACTGACGACCGCCACAAGGAGTCGCTAGAGCGCGATAAGCCAAGTAAAGCCCCCCCGGACAAACCCTTCCCTAACCCGGACGACGCTGGGCCAATTGTGCGCCACTCCATGGGACTCCTGGTCACACCCCAGGCTGTAGTGACGCCGCAACACTGCAATACAATGCACTGCAATGCAGTGCCTCCTGCACTAATTTCTGTCATCCTCAGTCAGTGTCAATTCTTAATAATCTACACACATTCACGTGCACCTCCCCCATACGCATAGCCACTTCGATCAAGCCAGCAAGGCGAAGTATAGCCAAGTGCTATCTGAACACGCACCACAATATGTTTTGAGTTTGAGCAATTTCATACATAGAATGGAGAGGTGTGCCTAATTGTGTTTGTTTGTGTCCGATTTCGAGGCTTGACACATAAAACAAATGAAATTCCTCCCAAATGAAATGTTCAACTGTAATTGAGGTTTATATCTTGTTAATTAGATTTTTTTATTTTAATGTTTAACATGAATTGCATTATTGAAGTCACGAGTGTGTCACGAAGTTGATGGGTTTTTTGATCCCCTCGCCACTCTATGAAAGTCATCAGCAACACGTGACAATAGAGGGCTATCCGTACAAGTTGGAAGGGGTGAGGGGCTAGTTTGTGATTCACCATGAGACTGTGCTGCCCCTAGTGAGGGAATTCAGCAGCAACACTGTTTGATAGACAATGATTTCTGATTGGGCTCTCTCTGTCTGCTGCAGTTTCGGGAAGTCTCATGGATATATTGGGAGATTCCTTGTTACTCATTAGCCATGCAAGGTTCACCCAAAGGATAGTTATTCTAATTATAACAGGAACAGAGATCCTCATCCTGTTCAAGGACATGGTACTTAAGAGTAGCCACGCTATCTCGCACAGTAACTTAAATGGCTTCTCTGCCTTTCTGTAACCTACTTGACCATTTTACACAAACAACCAACCTGTCTAAGAACAGACTGAGAAAGAGTCATTGAGTAGTTTGGAAAAAAGCAAAGCAGTGAATTTAGCTGTATTATGTAAACAGAGACAGCGCAGACCAAGCAAACAAGACAAATAACGGACAAACTCACAGAGCAAACTTAGGTGAGGTCTATTTTCATTGAGTACACCGTGTAAGAGAGGATTAGGGGATCTGCATCCTGCCCACCAGCCACAAATAACAGCATTATCCTGCCTGGACTATAAATCCTTCAGAGCATGGTGTATCACAATGTCAACATGTTCTTCTGCAGGCATATCCGCTTCAAACAGAGATAAACACAGGTACATAACTGTACATCTTGCTGATGTGTCCGTATATGCCTCCAGACACATACAGTGCATTCGGAAAGTATTGACTTTTCAAAAAATGTCTTACATTACAGCCTTATTCCAAAATTGATTAAATTGTTTCCCCCCCTTATCAATCTACACACAATACCCCATAAAAACAAAATTTTTTTTGCAAATGTAAAAAATAAATAAAATGAAATATACTATTTACTATTTATTTACTATTTAGTATTCAGATCCTTTACTCAGTGCTTTGTTGAAGCACCTTTGGCAGGAATTACAGCCTCGAGTCTTCTTGGGTATGATGCTACAAGCTTGGCACAGCTGTATTTGGGGAGTTTCTCCCATTCTTCTCTGCAGATACTTTCAAGCTCTGTCAGGTTGGATGGGGCGTGTCGCTGAACAGCTGTTTTCAGGTGTCTCCAGAGACATTAGATCTGGTTCAAGTCTGGGCTCTGGCTGGGCCACTCAAGGACATTCAGAGACTAGTCCCAAAACCACTCCTGCGTTGTGTCAGGGGGACTGATAATGTTGTTGCTGACGCACTCTCTCGTGCGCCCTGTTCCTGAATGTCCACGTGACTGACCACTGTTTATTTTTGTGTTTGGTATTGTCCTGTTCTATCGCACCAGTTGGTTCCCTTCTGGTCTCGTTTTCTTCTTTCCTCTTAAAGGTTGCTTCCTGTGCGCAAAAGTTGCTGAGGTCTGGGGAGGGCGAGGTTGGCTGGGGCAAGTGGAAGTGTGAAACCGTAACCTCTCATGGATTTAAAAGGCATGGATGGTTCAACGTGGGATCCAGCCTGGGTTCTCTACTAGGATCCAGGGCAGTATTTTGTTATGTGTGACTGGTATGGTATTCCGGGGTCCTTGTTGGCTGTGTGCTTAGGGCCGTTGTCCTGTTGGAAGGTGAACCTTCACCACAGTCTGAGGTCCTGAGCGCTCTGGAGCAGGTTTTCTTCAAGGATCTCTCTGTACTTTGCTCCGTACATCTTTCCCTCGATCCTGAATAGTCTAACAGTCCCTGCCAGTGAAAAACATCCCCACAGCATGATGCTGCCATCACCATGCTTCACCGTAGGGATGGTGCCAGGTTTCCTCAAAACGTGACGCTAGGCATTCAGGCCAAAGAGTTCAATCTTGGTTTCTTCAGACAAGAGAATCTTGTTTCTCATGGTCTGAGAGTCCTTTGGGTGCCTTTTGGCAAACTCCAAGTGGGCTGTCATATGCCTTTTACTGAGGAGTGGCTTCCGTCAGGCAACTCTACCATAAAGGCCTGATTGGTGGAGTGCTGCAGAGATGGTTGTCCTTCTGAAAGGTACTCCCATCTCCACAGAGGAACTCTGGAGCTCTGTCAGAGTGACCATCAGGTTCTTGTTCACCTCCCTGACCAAGGCCCTTCTCCCCCGATTGCTAAGTTTGGCCGGACGGCCAGCTCTAGGAAGAGTCTTGGTGGTTCCAAACTTCTTCCATTTTAGAATGATGGAGGCCTCTGCGTTCTTGGGGACCTTCAATCCTGCCGAAAAGTTTTTCCCCCCAGATCTGTGCCTCGACACAATCCTGTCTCGAAGCTCTATGGACAATTCCTTCGACCTCATGGCTTGGTTTTTGCTTTGACACGAACTGTCCACTGAGAACCTTATATAGACAGTTGTGTGCCTTTCCAAATCATGTCCTACCAATTGAATGTACCAAAGGTGGACTCCAATCAAGTTGTAGAAACCTCTCAAGGATGATCAATGGAAACAGGATGCATCTGAGCTCACTCGTGACACTAATTTAAAAAAAATACAAAACTGAAATACCATATTTAGAGTAAAATCACTCCAAGCTGCAGTAGGATGAAAACAGCAGTTTATCAAATGGGACACATTAATCTGTTGGAGCTCTGGGATGTTATCATGACAATAAATACTCTTTGGATCGATAAAATGACCCTGTCTCCTGAATTCATTCACAATATGAGTCCATTGCATTAAGATCTGTGATATTAATGTACTTTGTCTGAGGCTCCCTTTAAAGGAGAATAATAAGTATACAGGCCAGAAGGATTATGTAGCACTTCTTAGAAACGGAGGACGGAAAACAGGGTAAGAGAATGTAAGCAAAGGTAAACACTGTCAATTTGAATTTACAGCTGAATTCCGTTGCACAGTGAGTAGCAGGCACCTATTGTCTATATCAAGTCTTTGCTATGATTAGAATTCACCTTAGGGTTAACATTCTAAACGATGACTGTCATTAACACTTAACAATCTTAACTACAGGGATCTTTGTTCCAGTTTGCGAGAAGGCAGAGCTTGACATCAGCAACACGGCCCTGTATAACCAGAGGCCATTTAAGGACAATAGCTTGCAGTCCTAAACCTCCCCTCCCACTTCACTGATGAAACCCAGCTAAGAAATTGGTACCCAGAATGTTTCTGTTTGGTTAGAGATAACCTTCTGTGAGACGCTGTCTTATCATCCATACACCCGGCTGAGGAACGGGAGGGATGACTGGCTCCGGAGCTGAAAATGAGTCACTGAAGTGTCTTCCTGTGTGTTAATCCCTAAACACTGACCTGTATGACAGCTCACTAAATGTCAGGTGCATAACAGCAGAGCTCTGTCTTGTCTTGTGTTTATCTAGTCTACTGCCTGCCTGCACATTAGAGGAGTTATTTCAAACAACACAGATTACCTTATCGATTGGAGTTAAGCGCATCTTTGTAATGTAGTCATCTGGAAGAGTATACATGTACACTAAACCGCATACTGTAGTTCCTAACATGGTATTTAAAAAATGAGTCATACATCCATGTCATCGTCCATGTTTTTAGTGTTAATTAAATATGTGTTTGTCTATGTGTGCGTGCATACTGTATGCGTGTGTGTGTTTTTGTTTTGTTTGCCTACGTACGTGTGAAAAGGTCTATCTTTGTCCACTGCTAAACGCCGTAAGTCACCAGCATTAGTCTACCTGATCCTGACATGTAGTCGGATAATCTGTGGGTCTTAACCTTGTGTCACCACACACCATTCCAGGTAGGACAGAATCCTCATTAGCCTGAATACCTACATTAGGGAGATAAATTAGGAATCTGTGAGTGTTTGATGGAACTGACACTAGTGCAGTACTCAGTACTATGGGACAGCCTGTTCATTATAGGCTACATATCCACTTACTGCCACACAGTATTCTTGATCACAAGGAACTGCAGTACATTTTCTTTAAAACCTGATATTAAGTAACCTTAATGATGGATTCCTCAATGTGAATTTGACCTGATTGGCATTCATCCCTTTAAATCCGAGAGTGGGTGAAGCAGTGGACTACATTCAGCTTGTCATATTTATTCATTAGTCGTCATTGTGCTTGAGAGCCAACATGGCCAGGGGAGGTCCCTGCTGAGAAATTAAAAGAGAGATATGTCTACAGTCTGTGATTTGCAATTATTTCAATAATGCTAAGTTACAGCCCTTTCATAATGGTAATGATAGCCAGGTCAGGGAGGGAGGGAGAGCAGAAGAAAGAGAGCAAAAAAGAGAGAGAGAATGAGAGAGAGAGAGAGAAGGGCACAGTCTAACAGCCATAGCAACCCTGTATTGTAGGGATTAACACCGGTAACCAGGATCCAGGGATTGTCCCGAGACCACTCTTCACATTTCTCAAAATAAATTATGACAAGATCTGGAAAATTACTACATTTTCTCCCAATGTAGCACTAATGCAATTCCACAAAATACACAACATGCGCAGCAGCAGATTGGCATCATTTTTTATGGCACATTATCCAAACAGGCTGTCGCATGGAAACCTTTAGCCTAGCATATTTACATCACACAAAGTCGCCATAGGTTCTTCCTTTTAAAGTTTTGAGCTTAGCCGCGATCGTTTGTGGTAAATTGCGTCATTCTGTCATTGCACCACACGATCACAAGGGGGAGTTAGAATGCTGATCTATCGGTACGAGGAAACAGCCATTGGGCCTAGAAAAAGCGCAGAGAGAGGAAAACACCTTAGTTATGATCAACTGAATTATGAAAATATTGGAATAAAGTAGGCTCATGCAATTGAAGGCATGTATCAAGCTTGAACTGAAACCCCCCAAATCATATCCAACCATTATACTAATTTAAAGCACCTAGATGATCATTTCAGCAGCGTTTGATTGGAACTGTGCCATCGCGCTGCTTTGAGACAGGTGTGGGGAACTCGTCTAGATAAATCAATCAATGTCCATTTTTGTTTTCACTGAATCTCCGTTTTGATATTTGGCGACAATTAGTCTTGGGAAATGTTAGCTAAGTTGAGGTGAGTGCTAACGATCATCTTTATTCTAGTTTGCTCATATATTAGCTGATCAGAACATTTTCCTAGCATGTTTTACAAGTCTGCTTGCTCTTCACTCGTGTAGTAACCTGTCCTACTCCAGATCAAAAGACAGTAACTCGTCCGATAATCAATCAATGTGATTTAGTTTCACTGAATTTCTGTCTCTATATTTGGTTAGTTGATCTCTGGCTGGACAAGTGGAAGTGGCTAATTTATTTGTTTACTCATCTATCACTGATCAGAAACATTTAACATGCAATAATGTAGCCTAAATCAAGTGCATTATGTATCTCCTGACTCATGTAGTAGCCTTATATAGCCTTGTATAGAGCCTAGGCTATTGTATGTAGTTCTGTCTTTGAGCACTTCTTGTCTATTGATGTTCTGTTGCCCCATAGAAGGAGAGGTGGAGCCAGAGCAGGGTAAAGAGATCAGCGACTGCCTGTAGCTGGTAACAGCTCCTTCAGCAGGTGGCTTGGCCCAATTACCAGGCTAGAGACGCCAACAGCAAGGCTCCTCATTCCTCAACAAGGGAAATATAATGAAGCTGCTTGGACAAAAGCATATCTGCCACAAATAATTCTTAATTGTTCTTAATCCTGAGGAAGTGGATAAATTGATGGGGTTTGCCAAATGTGAAGCTTGTTCAATGAAGAGGGAGAGGTTGGCAGTGATCTATAATGTGGAGAGGGTTCGATTTGGAAGTGAAATATGGAAGTGATATCGTAATGTGGTGAGGCAAGAACAGAATATTTTACCATGAGGCGTTATTGAATGAAAAATAGAAAGACCTACAGCTCATCAAGTTTTGTATCAGGTAATCTTTTTTCTTAGAGACATAGTGATTAAACATAGGGTGTTTCTCAATATGCTAACAATTGTGCTCCACACTCTCATGCTCCAAGTTTGTTCCCCGAAGACGTTCTCTTGAGTACGTTCTTGTGAGGACGAGTATGGAGAATGCATAAAAATGTACATTTGAGAAGCACTGCGCCCTCCCGTGCTACTGCATTACCTTTGACCAATACAGACTAAACAAGATAACTACACTGAACAAAGAAATAAACGCAACATGTAAACTGTGGGTCCCATGTTTCATGAGCTTAAATAAAAGATCCCAGAAATGTTCCATATGCACAAAAAGCTTATTTCTCTGAAATGTTTTGCACAAATTAGTTTACATCCCTGTTAGTGAGCATTTCACCTGGCCAGTGTGGTATATCAAGAAGCTGATAAAAACAGCATGATCATTACACAGGCCACTCTAAAATGTGCACACAACACAATGCCACAGATGTCTCAAGCTTTGAGGGAGTGTGCAATTGGCATGATGACTGCAGGAATGTCCAACATGTTGTTGCCAGAAAATTGCATGTTTATTTCTCTACCATAAGCCACCTCCAACGTCATTTTAGATAATTTGGCAGTACGTCCAACTGACGTCAGAACTGCAGACCACGTGTAACCATGCCACCCAGGACCTCCAGTACCAGCTTCTTTACCTGCGGGATCATCTGCGACCAGCCACCCGGACAGCTTGTGAAACTGTGGGTTTGCACAACCAAAGAATTTCTGCACAAACTGTCAGAAATAGTCTCAGGGAAGCTCATCTGCGTGCTCGTCGTCCTCACCAGGGTCTTGACCTGACTACAGTTCGGCGTCGTAAGCGGCTTCAGTGGGCAAATGCTCACATTCGATGGCCACTGGCACGCTGGGGAAGTGTGCTCTTCACGGATGAATCCCGGTTTCAACTGTACCGGGCTGATGACAGAGCGTGTGTGGCGTCATGTGGGCGAGCGGTTTGCTGATGTCAATGTCGTGAACAGAGTGGCCCATGGTGGCAGTGGGGTTATGGTATGGTAAGGCATAAGCTACAGACAATGAACAGAATTGCATTTTATCGATGGCAATTTGAATGCACAGAGATACCGTGACGAGATCCTGAGTCCGCCATCACCTCAAGTTTCAGCATGATAATGCACGGCCCCATGTCGCAAGGATCTGTAGACAATTCCTGGAAGCTGAAAATGTCTCAGTTCTTCCATGGCCTGCATACTCACCAGACATGTCACCCATTGAGTATTTTGTGATGCTCTGGATCGACATGTACGACAGTGTTTTCCAGTTACCGACATTATCCAGCAACTTCACACAGCCATTCAAGAGGAGTGGCACAATATTCCACAGGTCACAATCAACAGCTTGATCAACTTTATGCTTAGAAGATGTGTCGCGTTGATGTGTCGCGCATGAGACAAATGGTGGTCACACCAGATACTGAATGATATTGTGATCCATTCACCTACTTTTTTTAAAGGTGTCTGTGACCAAGAGATGCATATCTGTATTCCCAGTCATGTGAAATCCATAGATTCGGGCCTAATGAATTCATTTCAATTGACTGATTTCCTTATATGAACTGTAACTCAGTAAAATCTCAAAAAAATGTGCATGTTGCATTTATATTTTTGGTCAGTGTACATAATGCAAACATAAGCTTGTAACTTCCTAATTATCAACTAGCTAGCCAGCTAGTTTTAAATGTAAAAAAATACCTATAAGAATGTCGTTATGAAAGGTAGATGGCCAACGTTAGCTACAAATTATTTGTGGGTAGCTAGCTAGCAACCAATTCTTTGTCACTTAGCCTGCGATCACAGCAAACTACAGTGGATATTTTAGGCAGGAAAACATGCCAAAGTTAACACAGGGTGTATTTATTAACGTTTCAAGATAAAATATTGTAGTCTGGCAACATATGAGACGAGAATGTTTTCAATACATTTTGTCGTCATATTACGTCAACAATCCTGTTGTTAAAGCTTGCATCGATCCATGTTTCAAAATATGTACAAACGGTTTATTCACCCGAGAAGTGTCCTTCGTGCTTCGTTTCGTATTCTGTAATTTGAACTCATACACCGACCATTGCGTGCTCCAATGTGCGTGCTCAGAGCACGGTAGTCTGCATATTGAGAAACACAAATAGTAAACTCCTGTGAATTCATTGAAAACCTAGAGAATACAGGATGCCAGCGAGAGGGACCTCCTTACCCTGGCTATTTAATAAAGGTTGATTCAATCTACATCTGATTGTTTGTAATAATCACTTCTTACGCTATTGATCCAAGTCCATTTAATTAGGCAATGTTATCCTGCGCTCCACGTCAGCATTGATACAGGGATAAAGTGCTGAACATGCTACTGGGTAATCCTAGGAGCCCTCAGAGCCACTACTTATAGACCACTCAATCAGTGATGCTGGGGATTTGTGCTAATGCCAGGAGAGGAGAGTGAATCTGCACATTTTGAGCACTAAGCACAAGGTCAACCTAACCTCAGAAAATGAACAGCTACGGTGCATCCAGAAATAGTGTGGATCTTGCATTCTTCTAAAGAGGAAGGGCCAGTTCCTGGGCCTTTATTTATGAACACTTCTCTATGTCACGGTGTTGTGATTGGAGGCTCGCCTCTCAGATCAGCCTGAGCCTTCTGACAGCTGCCTCCTTCCCAGCAGGCATAGGGCCAGAGCCGACGGCCGTGTCAGGGGAAAGGCTGAGCATCTAAATCTAATAGTCAAAACCAGCTAGACAAACAGGCCTTTCCGTGGCAATGGCTTGCTGATGTTGTTGTGTTTATGATCTGCCTCCGCCTACTCTTATTCCCTTGTCCCTCCCCTGACCGGAAAAAAATCCCCTTTTTAATCAGCGTCGACAAGGTCTGACCCAGATTTCCTTGAGAAGGTCGCACGATGCTGGGTGTACTGAGGCCACAGTGATTGGAGATAGAGAGGGAGATGAGGAGGTTATGATGACCACCCTCTGCCTAGTCCAACACACATCCACTCTACCATCCCTAAGCATTCAGACAAATAGATAGGCCAGGCTATACAGTAGCAGGGTTCAGATTGGTACAGGAGGTGCCGGGCTGGGCCGGGCCGGAGAGGGGTGGGGTAATTTGGGGGGGGCAGTGTCTCTGGGTGGGCAGTGGACCAGGCCACTGGCCCTACTCTCTGGTGCTGCAGATGGCGGGCTGTACTGTACGGTGAGTGATATGTTGAGAGGCAGGCCACGGGCGGCAGGCAGCACACTGCTCTGGTGTTACCATGTTAAGGCCTCCCTCTGGGGCTCTGGGCCACGTCTGTTATCCAATGTTCAGCACTTTATCCCTGTATCAATGCTGACGTGGAGCGCAGGATAACTGACCCACTTCATCCAGAGGTCTGACATATTTTGAGGCTTCCAAAATCAACCTTCACGTCCCTCTCTGGTGAGCCCAGCTGGAAGGAGCGGATGCACAATGCTCATCTGGCTAGCCTAGCGCCCGTGAGCCACACTGCAGCATCTAGGCTGGGTAATGTGCTCAAAATTCTTAGAGGTCCACACTCTCCAAAACAGAGCTAAACCAAGGCACATGGGCTGCAGCATGACTGGTCCAGCTCTGCCCTCTGCTCTGATGAAACTACGCTGCCAAAGCACACAAATGGGTCAGTGCTCATGGCTGCAGAGACCCTGTTAACACCAGTGCAGAAACATTCTCTAGTTAGTTAACTGTAACACTTCCTGGTTGACTAGACTCCAACGCAAATGATAGGAGCAGGTGCAAGAACTATGAGGGAAATGACAGTATCTGGCACATAGACAACTCTTTAGCATAATTCTCTAGCATAATTCTCAGGACTGATAAAGGACATGCTCAGCTTTTAGATACATCGCTACAAACATTGGCGATAACGGTGCTGTATTATATTGGCATCAATAAAGATACTGTAAAATACTTGAATAAAGAAACCATATAGCTCTTATCCCTCACCTTTAGCTAAAGTTTCCAAAGAGCACTGAGACATCACTGTTTGGGTGACAAGTTTATGCCCTCATTTGTCATTTATTCATGGCCACTCAGAAAGTATAGCCTTCACACAATGTGGTGTCACATCGGGGTCAACAGGAGAACGCAGGTTCATATAGCGGAAACAGGCCTTACTATTGTAGCTAGCCCAGCCTTAATCACATACAGAATCTGTGTATTAACAAGTACACAGCAATCCTGGGTCCAGATGCCCAAACAGCACACAAAGGAATTTAGTGACACCATATGATATTTAACTAAGAACAGCCAAATCAGACACATAACAACAGCGTTCTGCCATGGACAGCAGTAATGACTGGCTGGTATAACCATAGTGTTGGACAACTGAAGGATAACATGAGGAAGGCCCAAATGGAAGTTGCTACAAACTACATTAGCCTGTTCCTGCTTCACTGATATAGAGTACAGGAGATGACTCACTAGCACTGCATGGCATTTGTTTTGCTACATCAGCAGACAGCATTGATAAATGCTATCATTAAGTTTAAATAACGACAGCAGATTATAAGATCCGCCCACTATAATTTTACTACGACGCTTAATAATGGCTATCACTTATCAATCAGTGTGGTACAGGTTGCCATTTACCAGACTGTGTGCTCTTTTGGGTACAAGGTCTCCCGCATCTAATTGCATTAAACACATTATGTGATTTCTTTCCATGATTAGATTTTCCAATGCATATGTAGCTGTATTTCTCTGCACTCTCCAGACATGCTAGCTTGTTGTTGAGCAGTTAGATCCAATTGACATGGCTCAGTAAGGCCACTGTACTCTGACATGGTGTATAGCTACTATAGCGGTGCCTCTGAAGCATCCAGGGAGTTATGCTGCCAAGCAAGTGATGCCAGGCCTGCTGTCAGGCAAGTGGAGGGACAGGTCCACACACCACAACGATGAAGAGAACTTCTCTGCTGCCTGTTAATGAATCCATGTTGTTGATGGTGTTGCTAGGGCACACTCAGCTTGGAGTTTATCGCAGAGATGGAAAAACACATTTAGAATCTAATCCTTCAAGATGACATTACAGTGCTGAGTTTAAGTAGCTTATAAACACACCTTGAAGCCACTGTTTGGAGTCATAACATTTTTGCAGAATGTTGACGGGTCTCTCGAGGATCAATGTCACTGCAACAACTACAGATGGCTCCGTACAGAACCAAAGCTGAAGTGTCCATCCTACCCTGCCTTTCTAAAGTCTTCGAAAGCCAAGTGAACAAACAGATCACCGACCATTTCGAATCCCACCATACCTTCTCCGCTATGCAATCTAGTTTCCGAGCTGGTCACGGGTGCACCTCAGCCATGCTCAAGGTCCTAAATGATATCATAACCGCCATCGATAAAAGACAGTACTGTGCAGCCGTCTTCATCGACCTGGCCAAGGTTTTCGATTCTGTCATTCACCGTATTCTTATTGGCAGACTCAACAGCCTCGGTTTCTCTGATGACTGCCTCGCCTGGTTCACTCACTACTTCAAAGACAGAGTTCAGTGTGTCAAATCGGAGGGCCTGTTGTCTGGACCTCTGGCAGTCTCTATGGGATGCCACAGGGTTCAATTCTCGGGCTGACTCTCTTCTCTGTAAATATCAATGTTGTTGCTCTTGCTGCGGGTGATTCTTTGATCCACCTCTACTCAGACGACACCATTCTGTATACATCTGGCCCTTCTTTGGACACTTTGTTAACAAACCTCCAAACGAGCTTCAACGCAATACAACACTCCTTCCGTGGCCTCCAACTGCTCTTAAATGCTAGTAAAACTAAATGCTCAAGTCGAGCCACACTAGCCAGAGGAAGCTAGCTGGCTGATTATAACGTTAGCTTTGGACAACAGGGTTAAGTAGCTGGCTAGCTATTTATTTTCATGAACTGAAGTTCAATTTCAATAGGCGAACAACAACTGGCTACCTAGCTAATACTTACTCACAATGACTCCTAAATCATTGCTAAGAATAGTGAAAATGACTGCAGTTTCTACTGGTCATTGTTTTCAGGCTGGTTGTATTTGTGCTAGCTAGGTACCAAGCTAAAGCTAGCTAGCTACCCCAGAATTTGCAGTTGAACAAATAATGCTTTATTACCAACGCGGTATTGTAAACACATCTTCGTGGCCAGTGTTTGCTTGTTTGCAGACTTTTTTGTACAGCTTTGACAGTGCTACTGATAGTAGTGGTGAAGCTTGGTTTGCACGTACAAATTCAGAACACACAACATTCTATAATAGAACTGTGTTATTTGACGTGTCACATTAAAAGCTTATTAAATGCGTCAAATAGTGTTATTTGACGTGTATCTTTTTGACACGCAAAGATCCAAATGGCATTCCATAGTATGTCGTGAAGCTAATAGAAGTGACGCTATTACTAAGGAATTCCGGTAGGGAACAGTAACGTTAGTGTGTACCGGTGCTCGACCAGTCGCGAAAGCCAACATCACCCACGACAGAGAACGGTTGATTGTCAAGGGCAATGAATTCCATTATCTTGGTGTTAATGGATTTTGTCTTTGAGTTGTCTCGCTGAAATGTACTCTTTCAAATGACTGCTCGACTTGACTGTTCGATCCACACAGCAGACATTGTGGGCTAGGTTAGGAATGCTGTGTTGTAGGTGTAGCGCCAAATTTTACGTGGCGTCATTACGTCATGTACCTACGTTATATAGGTACGCACATCAGCTTTGACATCATTTTTTCACATCGCCGTTAAACTAGACATCGGGTTGATACCAATGTTGGCATTTTTAGCTAATATCGTCCGATTCCGATATGTTCACCGATATATCGTGCATGTTAAATAAAACAAAAACCTCTCTTGTCTTCATAATGATCATCATACAGTATGTAAGCATGTCCTTTTTTCTCTTTGGACATGTCTTGAAGTGACTTATCCCAGGACTTTTTGAAGTAAAGTCTTGAGTTTTAATTTCAGAAACTGTAACGTAAGGGGCTACTGTGGGAGTGTCTGCCAGTAAGCACAGGCAAATTGCATTAGGCTGCAAAACTGTTCAGGTAAGAATTGCACATTTGTGGCTTTCCAAAGGGGTGGGCACTTGTCTTGTCTTTGGCCATAATTTAAAAAAAAAAGGACCTTTGTGTGTTCCCCTCAGTAGCTAGTCTGTCATATATAGTTTGGATTGATTTTATGACAGATCCCAGGGTCGGGGTGTGTCTCTCTGTGTGTGTGTGTGTGTGTGTGTGTGTGTGTGTGTGTGTGTGTGTGTGTGTGTGTGTGTGTGTGTGTGTGTGTGTGTGTGTGTGTGTGTGTGTGTGTGTGTGTGTGTGTGTGTGCGCGCGCGCGCAACCTTTGCCTGCACAGCTTTGTGTTGGCCATGGAGAGACTGGAGTACTTTATATGCTGGAACATACAGAGCATTCTTCCCTTCTCCTGCTCTGCTCTGCTGGGACCTCAGACTGTTGCCGTCGGTACATGAAGCCTCAAACGTCAACGTTTAACACCAGAGTGCTGATAAATGGAATTGCATTTAAAAAGGCCACATCTTTGACAGACGCTTCTGTTCAAATCTTCTTTCACTATTCCTATCTTTATCAATGACAATGCAGGAAGCACTCATTTAAAATAGAAAAGATCTAGGCCTGATCAATCTATTATGGCCTCTCCCCACATCTAGGAAAACATTTCTGAAACCTGTGAAGTTAATATGATATTAAATTAGCTGATGCAGAGCAGTAATACCAATTTTCCAATCATCAAACAATGATCTGTTACAGACCCCAGATCCTAGATATACAGCCTTTTACACGGGTGGCAAAAAGCACATCAATAATTGAGCCGATCATGACCACTTCATACATTGACACTGAATAAACAAATGTGATCCTTTCAGTCTGCAGGTCCTCTCATGTTACAGGAGACTACCCAGGCTTGAAAAAGCCTTAAAAGCAGTGAGTTGGATGGGTAGGGTTAAGACCTAATGGTTTTTGGAGGGAGCGTCATTGCTGAACCACTGTATATGTATGTGCTGTATGGTTTTGCAACCTGAGGCCCTGTGGGAAGAGCCATAATTACAACTATACGGTGAAAGAGCAGTGGGAATGGAGGGAGATCCTGTTGACTAACTCTCTAATCATATTTGCTCCCTTCGGCCCAATTGAGTGCCTACGTCTAGACATGGAAAACAAAATAATCTCGTAAAACACAGTGTTTATCCGCAGCACCACTTTTAACATCAAGTCGTGATGGAAGCAATTTCACCCCTACCTAGAATAATCCTTTCAACCCTTAGTATTGCAGTTGAGGAAAAGAATACAATGTTCATCGCTCAACATGATTGGATCCACAAGTTCAACAGTGACAGATCCCAAAACTGAAAGTAAAACCAACTGGATCAGCAGTGGTCAGACTCTAACCTTCAAGCAGGCCTACTTCTCCTGAAAAGTCAGGCAGTTTGAGAACACTCTGTAAGTGCTGCTATATAAAAAAAATGCTAACATCGTTTCAATCTGTTTTTATCTGCCGATTAGTACTATAAGTCCTGCCTGGCAGGGAGAGACAGCCCCAGTCCTTCTGCCCAGGCCAGCCCTGTCTCCGAGTCAGTAGGAGCTGGTTTTCACATGTGGTATGCATGTGCAGTCGGGCTGCTCAGACGCACCTCATGGCTAGCTGGTTGGCATTCCTGCCTCACTCTGTAATTATGGCTTTACTCCTACAGACCACTGCTCTCTCTGCTCCTCTCTTCTCCACAGCCCACTCTCACATTTTCACAGACCTTCCACTGATGTCATACTGCCATTACCTGAACAGTTTATACCCCTGGCTAATTAAAATAATATGCTATGCATGAGGCTATAGGCGGCATCTGCCATCATCTTCAACATCACCATCAACAACAAAAGCTTGTGATGATGAACAATTAGAAATGAACATATCACAGCAGAATATAAATCTGAGCAGAGACTTCTACCAACGGTGTGATAGTAGTAGTATATTAGTCTAATCACCACAGTCTCACCTCACACCCTGTGTCTCACTGCATTATACAATGAACTGCAGATGAATGTTCATGCCTCCTGACACATTGATGTACAGTATGAACCTGGTTGTGTCAGAGTGAGAACACAGAGATACATTTCACAAGCAGTGTTCAAATAGGGCATACGTCTTCATCACCCATCACAAGGATCATATTGTATACTGTAGTTCTGCTCTCTATTTCTGCAGGAGTCCCATTGTCACTCATTGCTCTCTGACTGCCTATAGGCCAACTACCACTTCTTCCTGCTCTGTCAACCGTTTATGCCTTTTAAATGCACCGCACTGATCCATCCATTTTATGGACAGTATGTGAGGCTGTTATTTCAGGTTATCCTTTCAGCAGTAATGCATAGTAGTGAAATATAAAGAGTCAAATCTCCCATAGCGAGCATGTAGTGGAATTATTCAGGCCGGACAGACGAAAAACAGACAGACCCCTTACGGAAAAACCACATGAATTTCACATGAAGTGTTCCAAAAACACTTTTGTACCTGATTTCATGTGAAATTTTACGTGAGATCATGTGAGTTTTCTGTAAGGGACAGACTGACGGCAGACTAGGAGGCTAAAGGGTAATCACTATGCTGACAGTGTCTGTTTTAATCATTAAACATACAGAATCAATTAGGCTACCATAACACCAGCTACTAACCTTCATCATGGGCCTTTGGGATGTATTAAGCTCATATAAAACAACATATTCAACCTCCCCAGGCATGTACAGTACAGTATGTTGGGGTGATTTTTCTTTACTAATGTATCTATGGGTGTGTTTGGCCTGCATTGATCAAAAATAATATATTTCTGTATCTGAAAATATAGAAGCATCTATTTCAGCTTTTTGAGACTGGTTATTACAAGGCAGTGGAAGTCAATGCTGTCATGCTGAATCAGGACTGTCTTGCAAAAGTGTTAGAAAATATATTGCAGAGGAAAAATACTGCTGAACACAACTTAAGTACAACTTTATCTGATTACTGTCACAATGTGTACGTTCCCTGCATATATTGTTTCATGAATAATCATACAATACATTCATAGCCACGGGAGGATGTTGGGGGGGGTGCTGCGAATAGTTTTTTTGGGGAGGACTATAAATGCCCGTGGTACAGACAGCTATATCGGTCCGCTAATACAGGAATAGTAAAGGCCCAGTGCACTTCTTTTGTGGAAAAAAATGTTTCTCCCAAAAATACATAAATATTCAGATTTTTCATGGGGGTGCTACAGCAAATAAATCTTACAGAGATTCAGACAATCTCCTCCATTCATGCTGTTACCAGCACATGACATGCCATCAGAATGGGGATTAGGATGATCAGCTGAGCACATGCTCCCAACTCAATGCCACATTGTTCTCTGATGCTCACCGCTTGTTTTCCTCCAACTCTCCTTGCAGCTTATGAGGAGAACAACACCAAATCTCCCTCTATGCCTGCCAAACTTGAATCAGTCCACTTCCTACTGTACAGTGCTAACAAGGAGCTGCAGTTGTGCCTTACGTCAAAGCTGTTCTGTGCTTGTTTGCTTCTGTCGCTTCTAAACAAAGCAGAGCACATTGTGAAAAATAGCTAGGACTAAGAATGAAAGTTGGGGAGGTACAGTTGAAGTCGGAAGTTTACATACACTTAGGTTGGAGTCATTAAAACTCATTTTTCAACCACTCCACCAATTTCTTATTAACAAACTATAGTTTGGGCAAGTTGGTTAGGACATCTACTTTGTGCATGACACAAGTAATTTTTCCAACAATTGTTTACTGATTATTTCACTTTTAATTCACTGTATCACAATTCCAGTGGGTCAGAAGTTTACATACACTAAGTTGACTGTGCCTTTAAACAGCTTGGAAAATTACAAGAAAAGGATGTCATGGCTTTAGAAGCTTCTGATTGGCTAATTGACATCATTTGAGTCAATTGGAGGTGTACCTGTGGATGTATTTCAAGGCCTACCTTCAAACTCAGTGCCTCTTTGCTTGACATCTTGGGAAAATCAAAAGAAATCAGCCAAGACCTCAGAAAAATTATTTTAAACATGGTTAAAAAGTCTGGTTCCTCCTTGGGAGCAATTTCCAAACGCCTGAAGGTACCACGTTCATCTGTACAAACAATAGTACACAAGTAGAAACAACATGGGACAACGCAGCCATCATACCGCTCAGGAAGGAGACACGTTCTGTCTCCTAGAGATGAATGTACTTTGGTGCGAAAAGTGCAAATCAATCCCAGAACAACAGCAAAGGACCTTGTGAAGATGCTGGAGGAAACAGGTACAAAAGTATCTATATCTACAGTAAAACGAGTCCTATATCGACATAACCTGAAAGCCCATTCAGCAAGGAAGAAGCCACTGCTACAAAACCGCCATAAAAAAGACAGACTACGGTTTGCAACTGCACATGGGGACAAAGATTGGACTTTTTGGAGAAATGTCCTCTGGTCTGATGAAACAAAAATAGAACTGTTTGGCCACAATGACCATCGTTATGTTTGGAGGAAAAAGGGGGATGCTTGCAAGCCGAAGAACACCATCCCAACCGTGAAGCACGGGGGTGGCAGCATCATGTTGTGGGAGTGCTTTGCTGCAGGAGGGTCTGGTGCACTTCACAAAATAGATGGCATCATGAGGTAGGAAAATTATGTGAATATATTGAAGCAACATCTCAAGACATTAGTCAGGAAGTTAAAGCTTGGTCACAAATGGGTCTTCCAAATGGACAATGACCCCAAGCATACTTCCAAAGTTGTGGCAAAATGGCTTAAGGACAACAAAGTCAAGGTATTAGAGTTGTCATCACAAAGCCCTGACCTCAATCCTATAGAGAATTTGTGGGCAGAACTGAAAAGGTGTGTGCGAGCAAGGAGGCCTACAAACCTGACTCAGTTACACCAGCTCTGTCAGAAGGAATGGGCCAAAATTCCCCCAACTTGTTCTGTGAAGCTTGTGGAAGGCTACCCGAAATGTTTGACCCAAGTTAAACAATTTAAAGGCAATGCTACCAAATACTAATTGAGTGTAAGTAAACTTCTGACCCACTGGGAATGTGATGAAAGAAATAAAAGCTGAAATAAATCACTCTACTATCACTCTACTCTACTTCTCTCTACTATTATTCTGACATTTCACATTCTTAAAATAAAGTGGTGATCCTAACTGACCTAAAACAGGGAATTTTTACTAGGATTAAATGTCAGGAATTGTGAAAAACTGAGTTTAAATGTATTTGGCTAAGGTGTATGTAAACTTCCGACATCAAATGTATATGCTGTTGGCCTGATATCAAACAAGACACTGAAGGCCTTTGGTTTGAGTTTGACCGACACATCAGTGTTACACTAACAAATGTCATCCCCATTACTAATGTAGTAAATATATCAGGAAGGACCTTGTCTCCCAATCAGTCATTCTCACATTCTGTGGTGCTGCTTAGATATCAAACAAGGCCATGCATGTAGCAGCTTATTCATCAATCCACGTCGCCTCTATCCCATCAAAGGCTAATGTGCATCCATGGACACCACGTTACGGCCAGCCTTTATCAAACTAGGAAACCTGGCTGCTTTAATCAGGATTTGTGGCTTTATCTAACGATATAACAATGCTCTCTCTCTCATTATCAGCAAAAAATAAAGAAGAAAGAGCACATGTTGCACGGAAATGTCCAATTACCCCTCAACGATATCTCTTTGTAACCTTGACAACGGTAGGACTTTAAAGCGTTGCAATCATAGACATGATTTTTGCTTCATCTCGACTTGTGAGATGACTGTGAATTATCTCTCCAGGTGGTCTCCCTCTGGCAGGAGATTTTAACCAGCAGCCAGCATCTAGCCTAAAGGCTGTGATGTCATGTAACATGCCCTGTGTACGCCCTTCAGTCAATCAGAATAAATATTTAACAAAGTTATGGTGTGTAAACACACAAACACAGCAACACAGTCATGACGAGGGCACGATAACGCCTCTTCCCCCTTGTAAAGATTTTACATGGGCCCTCAGATCCTCAAAACGTTCTACAGCTGCACTATCAAGAGCATTTTGACCTGCTGCATCACCGCTTGGTATGGCAACTACTCGGCATCTGACCATAAGACTCTACAGCGGGCAGTACGCACGTCCCAGTACATCACTGGGGCAAAGTTTCCTGCCATCCAGGACAACTATAGCAGGCGGTGTCAGAGGAAGGCCCTACAGATTGTCAAAGACTCCAGCCACCCAAGTCGTAGACTGTTTTCTCTGCTATCGCACGGCAAATGGTACCAGAGCTTAAAGTCTGGGACTAAAAGGCTTCTGAACAGCTTCTACCCCCAAGCCATAACTGATAAACAGTTAACAGTTGACCCCCTTTTTTTTGCACTGACATTCTTGCACTGACTCTACCCACATACACACTCACACATACTACACTGACACTCCAACACACACATACACACTACATATGCTCACACACACACACACTACATATGCTCACACACACACACACACACACACACACACACACACACACACACACACACACACACACACACACACACACACACACACACACACACACACACAATGCATATTGTCGCCATACACACACTCACAGATAGACACACTTTCAAACGTTGCTGCTACTCTGTTTATTATCTATCCTGATTGCCTGGTCACTTTTACCCCTACCTACATGTACATAATACCTCAATTACCTCAACTACCTCATACCCCTTCACATTGACTCACATCATTATTGTCATTTTATTGTGTTACTCTTTCCTTTTTTGTTATATTATTCTTTTTTTTACTATTTAAGTCTGCAATATTGGAAAAGGGCTCGTAAGTAAGCATTTCATAGTAAATTCCACACCTGTTGTATCTGACGCATGTGACAAATACAATTTAATTTGATTTAATTGTGGTTATACAAGGGGGGCTCATGACACACATATACTGAATGCTCAATGTGCAAGGCAGAACAACATTAGGGTGTTGTCAATACATTGGCCTTTACAATCAGCAGAACAAATACGTCAGAGCCAGACAACCCTTAATTTTGAGAAGTTTGTTGGGATGACTGACCACAGTTTATCTTACCAAACATCAGTGAAATATATTCAAAGATGCAGTAAGGCACTGCAAAGAGACAGTATCCTCAGGGTACATTCGCAAACAATCATCTGCTATTTAAGTTTAGCTCAGAAAGTGCTTGGAATACACTGTTAAACCTTGAAAAGCTAAGTCAGCAGTTGGTCAAATACCTGTGTGAGAGCGCAAGCCAGCTGAGTGGAGACATTTTGTACTTTTATGCTCCTGTTTCCTCCCAGGCACCTGCACTTGACTGTGACTCCAGCACAAATGTAATGGAGATAATAAACCCCTCACAGATCTGCTCACCTGGCAGTCACATGGGCCAGATTGTGCTTGGGGACAAAAGAAAGACTGAGCACAACACAGAGAATACATTCATGCTGTATTGACTCAAAGGCAGGGCTGTGTACACACTGCACCTTCCGGCAGTGATCAGAAGACAAACACAACCACTGTTTGTCCTCCCACCATACAGATGGGCCAATTTGGGTAGTCTTATGAACCCGTTGGCACTGGAACAAATAGATTGTGAAATGCTAGTGTGATAACAATCTCCTTCTCTTGAATAGTATTTCAATATAAAATAGCTATATGGCATTTAGTAGACACTATCCAAAGCAACTTACAGTTATGCATGTATATATGGTCCTGGGAATCAAACCCACTATCCTGGTGTTGCAAGAGCCATGCTCTACCAGCTGAGCTACAGAGGAGCACACTCAATTACAGAAAAAAATTGAATATATTGCAGTGAAATGTCCAATTATCCCTCAAAGATGTCTCTGTCACCTTGACAAAGATCTCATTGTGTCATTGTGATCCTCCATTTCTATTTAACTGTAAGGTTAAACTGTAAAGTTAAATAGAAATGGAGGCTCACAATGACACAATGAGATTCTTCCCTCCTGAACCTTTATTAAATCTCTATGGTCCACCTTTTCTGTTATATTTCCTCATTAAAATGACATGTGTGAAGTGGTCTCAGTGTGTAGTAATTCTGGTGTATAGTGTATTAACATATCCTGTAGTGTAGCAACGTATTCCCATAGTGTATTAATGCATCTAACTAACTTACCTATATACAGAGAGGAGTCTTTCCTCTTCACATGGTCGTCTATGTAGGACACACCCAGGGGCTGAACTGGGGTGGCTCCAATCCCCAGCAGCATCTGGGCCCCAATCAGCAGCAGGTACATCATGTTGGTGTTTGCCTTGTTGGAACACAACTCCTCTATATATTGCCCACCATTCCTGGTACTGTTGGCGCACCCATTCCTGCCCACCTCAGTCCTCCATGTCTGCCCTGGCTTTTTCTCGTATTGGTTGGTTAGAAACTCTGGCAGTGCTGACAGAAGAGCTCCTAGAGCCATGACGATACCCCCACAGCCAATCAACCTTGGCCGGTTTGCTTTGGCCCCGAAGTAGCTGACGAATAGGATAAGAGCTAGATTGCCAATCTCAAAGCTGCTGGCGATCACACCCACATCGGCACTTTGGAGGTTGAATCGTCGCTCCAGGGTGGTCAGGACACTCACCTGAGAAAGCAACAGCAGAGGAAATATGTTGCTCATGAATGGCAATCATAACTAACTTCCCAAAACTGATTAACTTCGTAAATGACAGGGAATTATCATTACGAGGCTAAAATACTACCAGGCGTAAAGCCTAATTGTTTTCACACTAGCTGAGAAGTATGTAATTGAGAGGAAAATGGGGGAAAACACCTAGTTTACAAATAGCAATTAAATAAATTCGGCATGGATCATGGTTACTGTTTTACCACAAGAATCACTTGCAACATTTCATGCAGTTCAATGAATGGCCTTTGGTATACTGAATCACATCTCAGATGGGTGCAGTATTTTACAATTACCATTGAAAACCAAGTAACCAAGACTGTAGGCCTAAACATTGAGAAAAAATAATGTGTCCTAAATTAAGGTTATTTAAGTGACATATCATTTTGGTTATTACAGAACAAACAACTATATATAAGACAAATTACATGTTTCTATAGTAAACATCTCTGAAAGATGTGATTTTCCCAAATGAAATACAAAATAATTACATAAAACTCTAGATATTGGAATTATAAGGATTAACATGCCAATGGGTTTTCAAACTTCAGGTACATGCAAATGAGAAAAAAATTTGATATTGTTTTCACGGTGGAATTTTGAATTAAGTTGCATGCAAGAGGGTTTAGAGAAATATGACATGGCTATGAAAATACCATGTTATTGAGGTTGTGCCCTTGTAAATAATCCCTATCCTTTGGATATACTGACTCACATTGAGACCTCTTTCAGATGTTTCTCATTGTGCTCTGAGTAAAATCATCTCTCTGCCAAGATGGAGCCCTGTTTTTGATTAGCTGGGCACTGCATCAGTTACTCGCATGGCTTTATGGAAAGTGCATCCTCCCCAAACGCTCTCGCTCTCTCTCTGAGTTAATGGTGCAGCATTTAACGCAAGTAAAAGATAAGAGCATAACACTGTCTCTAGATGGAAGTTGGGGCAGCAGGGTATTTTGCCTCCCCTCTGCCATTGTTGGTAAAATACATGGAAGTCAGACATCATGGAATGCATTTAAGTTCATCAGACAGGATCCTAACTAAGTATAACGATCCTAACTACGTCTAATGATAAAATTGATCTCCATCTAATTTAGATTTTTTTCATGTGATTATGTACCCCATCACAGACTTACCAAACCCCATTTGTAACTGCTATGAAGGCAAGTTTTTATAAGACGTAGATGTAGTTAGCTAGCTAGCTTTCACAACCTGGCCAGTTAAAATTCCTACTAGCTAATGTTAGCTAGCTAGCTAGCTTTTTAAACTCTGATTTGCTAGCTAACGTTAGGTAACTAGCATTCGAGGGCTGACTGTTCTCATAAAAGTTTATTGTGCAGTGAAAAAATTAATGAAAGAGCCAGCTTTGGTGGTAATTTGTGCCATGTCTGACTCAGTACTGTTGTCCATGTGCTAGGTAACGGCAACAAGCTCAGACGAGCTAGCTAAACGTGGTGTCAGCATCCAGCTGTGATCAGCTGGTGGTTGCATAGTAATGGCGTCACCAACCCGAAATCTAATCGAGCTGGCATTAGTTGTGAAAATGGTCTGCGATGGTCCCGGTTTCCCCTGAATGGGCTCTAATTTGAGAATTCTATTTGAGCCAGCCCTAATTCTAAGTGCCAGTGGAAATGGGGCTTTGCTCTGTAGGAAGTACAATAGGCTGCCCCTTCTCAAAGGAGTGGATCCTCAGATGTATCAAATTAAATTGGTGAGTATTGTTTTGAGAGTTCATAAAAAATAATGTGGGTTTGCAATGTCTGGGAACCAACTACTGAGCCATATCCCACCTGTCATATTTTCACAACTAATATCAAACTATTTTCGGATGTGTCCCAAAATGTCCTTGAAAGGGCACGGTCCTCTTACATTTAGACAGTGATGTCCAACAGGCTAACATGCTAAACTAAGCTCCTCTTAGGAGCCGTGGGGACAGGAAAATAACAGCTAACTTAGAGAAGGATGCCATTGCCAGTAGGAAAAAATGATCTTCTCTCTGTGACTTTACAAAGTGATTACTTTAAATGGCAGGTGTGACTGAGAAATAACTATACTAATTGTAGTGGAGTGGTGCAGTCTAAGGCACTGCATCTTAGCGCTAGAGGCGTCACTACAGACCCTAGTTCAATACCAGGCTGTATAACAACTGGCTGTAATTGGGAGTCCCATAGGGTGGCGCACAATTGGCCCAGCATCGTCCAAGTTAGGGTTTGGCAGGGGTAGGCCGTCATTGTAAATAAGAATTTGTTCTTAACTGACTCGCCTACTTAAATAAAATAAAAAAAGTTTTTTAAGTGTTATAAATCAATGTGGTGATGTCAGTCATCCTATGTACAAGGCCTATCAGCAGACTCCTGAACCTCCACTTCACCACCACACCACAGCAGAGGAATGGCAGCCAGGCCAAGCAGACCATATCATGTCATCTCTTGCCCAGACTAGACTCGGGCACCAGTGGGCCTGACAGCAGTGAATTTAGAAGAGCACCCGTCCCCCAAATTCCATGTGTTGTATATGCACTCAGCCATCAAAGCATTTTACTAAAATATACTGCATTTCTAGACTCAATAATTTACAAAAATATTTATAGTTAGGTCTATGTTATCTAAAAAGACTGTATACATTGCAGAGAGATGAGTAACTCTAGCTACAGAAAGCTAGTTAAGATTCACCTGGAATCTTGAACTCAAAAGTAAACACAGTTAGTCAGGAAGGTTTGGTGTATTTACTGCAGCATGGTTACAATGCAAACTTGTCTGGCTGTGTTTTCATGGACAATGTGACCGATTAGCCTCAACATTACCTCACCTGTCCAGAATGAGAGGATCCAAGCCCCACACCCCTTTTTAACAAGCGGATGAGTCTTGTGTAAGCACAGTTTATGACATAACTACAGCCCTTTGCTAAATAAAACTGTTGAAGTGCGTCTCAGGTTCCTATGCTGTCTCGACGCCCTTTCAAAAGGGCAATTCAGTGTCTGCCAGAAGCCTTTACAGAACCCTGTCTAATTCCAAAATATTACGTTTTGGCAAGTTGCAAGATTGGAGAGGGCGAGGTAGTAACACCAAACTTTAACTATAGCTTAACCTGAACACATTAAAGTCTCGAAAACTTAGTGTAGAATTAATATAATCAACTACTAATGTTGGGTTTGAAAATCTAATATATGCAGGGGAAATGATAAAGTACATAGACAGTTCAGCCTGTTTTGCCATGCGTAGATGGAGCACGTAACAGCAAACAAATTCACCACTGTCACTCATCACCACAACATTCAACGTGGGCTGAAACCACAGAGTGCTGTTGAATTTCCAAGAACTAAGAACGATAGGTTTACACACCATTTACAGATCATTCTCAAAATGAAACTAGGGAAGCTGAGAGTCATACCACAACCCCATAGTGTTGAGAGTAATTGTCTATGCAGGTATGTGCACTGACTGTTTACCCAGAGACTATGTTGCCTGGGAAAAAGTCCATTGTAAGCTTGGGAAAAAGTCCATTGTAAGCTGCTAACGTAGAGCAAGAGCATAGGCCATGACCCATGACTTCCTGGCTGGCTCCCTGGCTACCAGCACACACTTTAAGTTGCTTCACCCTATCATGTATACAACAATAGCTCAGACACAGGAGGACCTCAAAAAAGGTCATGACAGGGTCATCAGCTTGTCCCTGTAGCTGGTGCCTGGTTTCCAACCCATGCAAATGGAGCAGGTGCCATGTGAAAGAGACTACCTGTGCTGACAGCGATAGAGCATGGCTGAAGGCCTGTCATGCGCTTCTCTCTCAGATCCATAATTTGCTAATCTTTACTCACCAGTATAAAGTGTACCCTTATTAGTTAAATGTGTGTTAACCTTCTTTAGAATAACCTCCTGGAAAGTGTAGTTGAAAACATTTACATAGTCAAAGTGAGACAGGGCTTTAAATGGTAGTTATACTGTAGGTGTAAACATTCTAGCTAAGCTAAGCTATAAGTGCCTATGTATAAAAGCCATCAGTGTCCCCTGCAGCCACTGCTGCAGATGAGACATCTTCCGTTTCAACTACATTCAATTCAATGAGACAAAACTAGACCAATTATCACACAAAGGAATCCTGATAGACCCATTCCTTCCACTGTGACCGGCGAGTCTGTACATAGCAGAGAGACACATCACAGAAAAATGTGTGCAATGTTCCATCCAAGTCAGAGCGAAAAGGTTGGAGACTACTGGTTGTATGCCCAATTTGATGATAACGTTACTTGGTTCACAAGCAAGTAGTGTTAGAAAGTTAGTCCATCTAAATAGATTTTAAAAACATGTTATAACAATATGTTCTAAAAATAGAATAAAATAGATTGAAAAAACTAAGTACAAAGTACTTTGGAAAACATTCCTCTCAATAATTTGGGGTCATTAAACTTCATATCAAAGGCAGGAAGTGGTGAATTCTTGTTAATTGTACATTTGACTCAACAATCCAAGTCCACTCCTTACAGAGGAAATTCTGACTGGATACCAACATGCCTAATCCACATAGGCTACACTGTTCCCATGGTCAGGAGGAGGCTTTTGGTTCAGTGGCACAGAATAGATAACACGTTCCACTCCAAATAAGGTCAAAGCATTTCAGTTTACATCTCTGATTTCCCTGGGAAGTGGCACTAGCCCACCATACCACTTTGTGACTTAAAATACCCTACTATAAAGGAATTCATTCACTCATCCACAATTTGTTGTTTCATTCCATAAGCGAACTGTTGAACATCATCATGAGACAACTGAATTTGAGAAGGGAGTATAGAAAATATTTCTGTGAGGAGGACCTATTAGGACTAAAACGATTTAAACGGTTCAAAAGAGTAGGCCTATAGCATATCAGAAGCATCAGGTGTGAACTTGCGATAAAAGAATTGAATAGGCTTGTCTGCTCTTCTTAAACAAGATAGCATCGCTTTCAAGCCTGGCACTCTGAAAATACAGGCAGGGGCCTATAATTTCACTTATCTAGCTACATTAATAGATTGTGTTATTGCAGCATATTACATGTATATTACAGCTATATGGGCCATTTGCCGCATAAACTAACAAATCACCTGTAAATGGTTGTCCTCTACGGAATCAGTGTTATTTTGGGTACTTGGATTATTTAGGTGCGGCATTAGGAGAACAAACCCTCATTAACAGGTTTGTTTTGACAGAGGGAAAATAGGCTATGTTAGCTGTGGATATATGGACAAGGTTAAACTCCACCAACCAGACGAAAATTAGTTTCGAATTTAATATTGAGTCCACATGTGGGCTAGCCTGGCATGGGCACTGGCTACTGCGTATTTAAAACACCGGTGTATGTCAAGCCTTCTTTAAACCGGCTAAAATGTATCACATTATATCATTGCTTTTGCCCGTTTCATGACAGATAGCCTACTTTGCTTACATGCTCAATACTGGCACGGAGTTATAGCTAAGATAAAATGGCCCAAAGTATTAGAATTCATATGAAACCTGAGTCTGGACAGATGTCCTCATGAGAGACATCACAGACGTAATGACAAAGCTTTAAATGTTTCACTTACCAGGTAGGCTCCAACAGTGCCCTGTGCCAACATCAGGGCACATTCCGATATCAAAAATATCTTGATGTTTGAGAAGCATGATGACTTTTTACGGGTACCCTCTCCAGTGCTCGTGTCCGAGCCCCTCTGTTTTTTCACCTGCATCCTTTGGAGCCGCTACTTTGTATTATAGCGAAAAAAGAAATCCAGAGGGTAACCGGCCCCTGTAGGCTACATTCAGCACGTGTCTGACGCACGGTCTCTGTCTATTTTCTCGGTCAACCTATGCTTTACATCTGACTAACTATTACAGTAAATATTCAGCCATACTCCAAAGGGCTGCCCCTCCGCAAGCTCTAAACATTGCCGCTTCGTCGAATAAGACACATGAACTCCACGACGATTTTCTCATATGCATACGAGAACGAGAGACGCCAGGTTTTCTCTCAAATAGCATTTTTTTCAGAATCTTGACGTTCGTTCCCGAATGTTAAGCATAACAATGCGTAGATTCTAAAAACAATCGATAAGAATCTTGCCACGCTGTCGCTGCTCCACCTTTACTTGGCATGGTCTTTGGTCATGTAGCCTGCTATAGAGTATTTAAGCATGTACTCACTCCCTCCACCACAACTTGTGTAGCCTATGTTCTGACTCTGCGCCTCTTCCAACCACTGACAGCCCTACAGTGGCGCTGTGTAGCATGCACCAAATTCTGGGTTGCAACATGGTCTCAGAGCATTTAGTATTATTCCGTATGTAAATCCGAAACACTTTACATAGTATGCTATGTTACGTTACGTTTCGTATGGTATGTATTAATTTGTGGATGTCCATCACCCATTTTTTATGAAATGTTACGAATTACAATTCGTATTAAGTTATGTTACGAATTGAAAAACGTATGATATGTTACGAATTCTGGCTAAGTGGCTAACGTTAGCTAGCTCGCTAACATTAGCTAGGGTTACATTTAGGAGTTAGGTTAAAGGGTTAAGGTTAGGGTTAAGGGAAGTATTAGCTAAAAGGGTAGTTAGGGTAAGGCAAAGGGTTAGCTAAAAGGGTTAGGGGAAGGGTTAGCTAACATGCTAAGTAGTTGCAAAGTAGCTAAAAAGTAGTAAGTTGTTGGAAAGTTGCTAAAATGCTAAAGTTGTCCTTGATGAGATTCAAACTCACAACATTTGGATTGTTAGACGTTTGCATTATATGCTTACACACCCACCCTGACCAACCACCCTATTTTAATTTTGCCTTAAGGAACCATCTGTCTTATCTAACCATACCAGACATAACATATCATACTAAATGGAGTGGCTTGGATTTACTTACAGACTCTGTCTCTCTCTTACTCCCTCTCTCTCAATTTCAATTTAAGGGGCTTTATTGGCATGGGAAGAATATGTTTACATTGCCAAAGCAAGTGAAATAGATAATAACCAAAAGTGAAATAAACAATAAAAAATTAACAATAAACATCACACTCACAAAAGTTCCAAAAGAAAAAAGACATTTCAAATGTCATATTATGTCTTTATGCAGTGTTGTAATGATGTGGAAATAGTTGAAGTACAAAAGCTAAAATAAACAAACATAAGTTATGTATATATGTTTTTAATTTAACTAGGCAAGTCAGTAAAAAACAAATTCTTATTTATGACAGCGTAGGAACAGTGGTTTAACTGCCTTGTTCAGGGGCAGAACGACATATTTTTACCTTGTCAGCTGGTGGATTCAATCTAGCAACCTCTCTCTCTCTCTCTCTCTCTCTCTCTCTCTCTCTCTCTCTCTCTCTCTCTCTCTCTCTCTCTCTCTCTCTCTCTCTCTCTCTCTCTCTCTCTCTCTCTCTCTCTCTCTCTCTCTCTCTCTCTCTCTCTCTTCTCTCTCTCTCTCTCTCTCTCTCTCTCTCTCTCTCTCTCTCTCTCTCTCTCTCTCTCTCTCTCTCTCTCTCTCTCTCTCTCTCTCTCTCTCTCGATGATTAAGTAAATAGCCCACAACAATTACTGTAACAAATAATTTCAGTATGATATACAGTACCAGTCACAAGTTTAGACACACCGACTCATTTCAGGGGTTTTCTTTATTTTTACTATGTTTTACATTGTAGAACAATTGTGACGACATATAAACTATGAAATAACACATATGGAATCATGTAGTAACCAAAAAAGTGTTAAGAAGGAAATAAATTCCACAAATTAACTTTTAACAAGGCACACCTGTTAATTGAAATGCATTCCAGGTGACTACCTAATGAAGATGGTTGAGAGAATGCCAAGTGTGCAAAGCTGTCATCAAGGCAAATGATGGCAACTTTGAAAGTTTATTCAAGTGCAGTCTCAAAAACCATCAAGCGCTATGATGAAACTGACTCTCATGAGGACCGCCACAGGAAAGGAAGACACAGAGTTACCTCTGCTGCAGAGGATAAGTTCATTAGAGTTCCCAGCCTCAGATTGCAGCCCAAATAAATGCTTCACAGAGTTCAAGTAACAGACACATCTCAACATCAACTGTTCAGAGGAGACGACATGAATCAGGCCTTCATGGTCGAATTGCTGCAAAGAAACCACTACTAAAGGACACCAATGATAAGAAGAGACTTGCTTTGGCCAAGAAATACGAGCAATGGACATTAGACCGGTGGAAATCTGTCCTTTGCTCTGATGATTCCAAATTTGAGATTTTTTGCTCCAAACACCTTGTCTTTGTGAGACGCAGAGTAGGTGAACGGAGGATCTCCGCATGTGTGGTTCCCACTGTGAAGCATGGAGGAGGAGGTGTGGGGGTGCTTTGCTGGTAACGCTGTCGGTGTCACGATCGTCTTGTGGTGAATGAGCGGACCAAGGCGCAGCGGGTGATGAATACATAATGAATTTAATAAAGAAAGGAATAACGATGACGAAGCACACTTTAGAAATGACAAAATAACAAAACGAACTAAACAGACCTGAACATGAAAACTACATGAAACGAAGAACGCACGAACAGGGAAAACGAATGCACGAACGAGACAGTACCGTGTGGTGCAACAAAACACAGACACAGCGACAATCACCCACAAACAAACAGTGAGAACAGCCTACCTTAATATGGTTCTCAATCAGAGGAAACATCAAACACCTGCCTCTAATTGAGAACCATATCAGGCAACACATTAAACCCAACATAGAAACACAACACATAGAATGCCCACCCCAACTCACGCCCTGACCAACTAAACACATACAAAAACAATGGAAAACAGGTCAGGAACGTGACAGTCGGTCATTTATTTAGAATTCAAGGCACACATAACCAGCATGGCTATCACAGCATTCTGCAGCGATACGCCATCCCATCTGGTTTGCGCTTAATGGGACTATCATTTATTTTTCAACAGGCTAATGACCGAAAACACACCTCCAGGCTGTGTAAGGGCTATTTGACCAAGGTGAGTGATAGAGTACTGCATCAGATGACCTGGCTTCAACAATCACCCAAACTCAACCCAATTGAGATGTTTTGGGATGAGTTGGACCGCAGAGTGAAGGAAAAGCAGCCAACAAGTGCTCAGCATGTGTGTGAACTCCTTCAAGAATCAAATCAAATCACATGTATTTATATAGCCCTTCTTACATCAGCTGATATCTCAAAGTGCTGTACAGAAACCCAGCCTAAAACCCCAAACAGCAAGCAATGCAGGTGTAGAAGCACAGTGGCTCGGAAAAACTCCCTAGAAAGGCCAAAACCTAGGAAGAAACCTAGAGAGGAACCAGGCTATGAGGGGTGGCCAGTCCTCTTCTGGCTGTGCCAGGTGGAGATTATAACAGAACATGGCCAAGATATTAAAAATGTTCATAAATGACCAGCATGGTCAAATAATAATAATCACAGTAGTTGTCGAGGGTGCAGCAAGTCAGCACCTCAGGTGTAAATGTCAGTTGGCTTTTCATAGCCGATCATTAAGAGTATCTCTACTGCTCCTGCTGTCTCTAGAGAGTTGAAAACAGCAGGTCTGGGACAGGTAGCACGTCCGGTGAACAGGTCAGGGTTCCATAGCCGCAGGCAGAACAGTTGAAACTGGAGCAGCAGCACAGCCAGGTGGACTGGGGACAGCAAGGAGTCATCAGGCCAGGTAGTCCTGAGGCATGGTCCTAGGGCTCAGGTCCTCTGAGAGAGAATTAGAGAGAGCATACTTAAATTCACACAGGACATCGGATAAGACAGGAGAAGTACTCCAGATATAACAAACTGACCCTAGCCCCCAGACACATAAACTACTGCAGCATAAATACTGGAGGCTGAGACAGGAGGGGTCAGGAGACACTATGGCCCATCCGATGATACCCCCGGACAGGGCCAAACAGGAAGGATATAACCCCACCCACTTTGCCAAAGCACAGCCCCCACACCACTAGAGGGATATCTTCAACGACCAACTTACCATCCTGAGACAAGGCCGAGTATAGCCCACAAAGATCTCCGCCACGGAACAACCCAAGGGGGGCACCAACCCAGACAGGAAGACCACGTCAATGACTCAACCCACTCAAGTGACGCACCCCTCCTAGGGACGGCATGAAAGAGCACCAGTAAGCCAGTGACTCAGCCCCTGTAATAGGGTTAGAGGCAGAGAATCCCAGTGGAGAGAGGGGAACCGGCAGAGACAGCAAGGGCGGTTCGTTGCTCCAGAGCCTTTCTGTTTACCTTCACACTCCTGGGCCAGACTACACTCAATCATATGACCCACTGAAGAGTTGAGTCTTCATTAAAGACTTAAAAGTTGAGACCGAGTCTGCGTCGCTCACATGGGTAGACAGACCATTCCATAAAAATGGAGCTCTACAGGAGAAAGCCCCGCCTCCAGCTGTTTGCTTAGAAATTCTAGGGACAATTAGGAGGCCTGCGTCTTGTGACCGTAGCGTACGTGTAGGTATGTGTGGCAGGACCAATTCGGAAAGATAGGTAGGAGCAAGCCCATGTAATGCGTTGTATGTTAGCAGTAAAACCTTGAAATCAGCCCTTGCCTTAACAGGAAGCCAGTGTAGACTATTTGAAAAGCAAGTCTCGGACCAAAAGGCTCCTTAATTAACAGCTTCTACCCCCAAGCCATAAGACTGCTGAATGACTAAACTAATCAAATGGCCACCCGTACTATTTAAATGGCCACCCGTACTATTTAAATGGCCACCCATACTTTGTTTTTTAACTGCTGCTACTCGCTGTTTATTATCTACGCATAGTCACTTTACAAATTACCTTGACTAACCTGTACCCTCGCACATTGACTCTGTACCGGTACCCAGTGATCGTTATTGTTATGTAATTGTATTGTGTAACTTTTTGATTGATTACATTTTTTTACTTGATTTTATTTAGTAAATATTTTAATAACTCTATTTCTTGAACTGCATTGTTGGTTAAGGGCTTGTAAGTAAGCATTTAACGGTAAGGTTGTATTCGGCGCATGTGACAAATAACATTTAATTTAATTTTATGTGATTCCCAACAATACATGGCGGAACTGCTGGCTTTTTATGAGTAAAAAAAAACAGGCTTATCTGACACTCCAGCAACTCCTAACTTCTACCTTTTCACACTGTTATTATGTGTTATGCCCAAGCCCCCATAGAGTGGACATCTGTTTGTCCACCAGGGAGCCATATAACTCATCTTTCACATGGAGAAAGACAGGTAATAGTCTTCAAAGGAAAAATACATTCTAGATCACTGTTGGTGGTTCTATAAACCTAATGTATGTTAAGGCAAAATAAATCCTTGTCTATAACACACTGCATCTTGTCTATAACACATTACATAGATTCCAAGATGGTGTAGCAGTCGGACGTTTATTTGTCTTGTTTCGTCTGTTTGTCCCGTCCCATGTATATATATTTTTCTTTGTATATATTTCGTATATATTTGGAAATATTTTTTCAATCTCAATTTCCATATATGGACTGAACATACTCTCCTGCAACCCGCCTCACCCAATGTGGTACGGATCTTCTATATTTTACACTTTAGAACCGGAACCCCCATCAGCAGATATCCAGCTAACTAGCTACTAGCTAGTAGTCAGTTAACCACTGCTAGCGGTCATCACTGTTAACTTGGACATCAGCCAGCCTCATCCTGGTCAATTCCTGCCAGTCTGCACAACGCGATATCAACCCAGAGCATATCGGACTGCTTTTTCTCTACCACATCTCCGGATTCTTATCGCAAGCTCTGAACCTTTACACTGGATCATCGCAGCTAGCTAGCTGCTATCCGAGTGGCTACTCCTGGCTAACGTCTCTGTCCTAAAGCAAGAGATCCATCAGCCAATTCTTGGGCGACAATACCTATTTTGCCAATTGGCTAGACCCTTTTAACTGCCTACACGGAGCCCCACCGATCCGTCACGACTGGTCTGCCGACGTAATCGCCCGAGGGGGTTTCAACAGGCTCTTCCATTGCGACGTCCCCCGAAGAACCATCTGCTGGCTTGCTATCCCCGGCCCGCTAGCTGTCTGAATCGTTGTGTCTTCAGCTCGCCTAGCTACTCACTGGACCCTATGATCACTCGGCTACACATGCCTCTCCCTAACGTCAATATGCCTTGTCTATTGCTGTTTTGCTTAGTGATTATTGACTTATTTTACCGTAGAGCATCCAGCCCTGCTCAATAAGCCTTAGCTAGCCCTTTTGTTCCACCCCCCACACATGTGTTGACCTCACTTGGTTTAAAAATGGTGCCTCTAGGAGACAAAACCTCTCTCATCATCACTCAATGCCTAGGTTTACCTCCACTGTATTCACATCCTACCATACCCTTGTCTGTACATTATGCCTTGAATCTATTCTTCCGCGTCCAGAAATCTGCTCCTTTTACTCTCTGTTATGAAAGGCACTAGACAACCAGTTCTATAGGCTTTAACCATACTCTTATCCTACTCCTACTCTGTTCCTCTTGTGATGTGGAGGTTAACCCAGGCCCTGCAGCCCCTAGCTCCAATCTCATTCCCCAGGTGCTCTCATTTGTTGACTTCTGTAACCATAAAAGCCTTGGTTTCATGCATGTTAACATTAGAAGCCTCCTCCCTTAGTTTGTTGTATTCACTGCTTTTGCACACTCTGCCAAACCGGATGTCCTAGCCGTTTCTGAATCCTGGCTTAGGAAGGCCACCAAAAATCCACAAATTTCCATCCCTAACTATAACATTTTCCAACAACATAGTACTGCCAAATGGGGCAGAGTTGCAATCTACTGCAAAGATAACCTGCAGAGTTTTGTCATACTATCCAGGTATGTGCCCAAACAATTGGAGCTTCTTCTTTTAAAAATCCACCTTTCCAGAGACAAGTCTCTCACCGTTGCTGCTTGTTATAGACCCCCTACAGCCCCCAGCTGTGCCGTGGACACCATATGTGAATTGATTGTCCCCCATCTATCTTCAGAGATCGTATTGTTAGCTGACCTAAACTGGGATATGCTTGACACCCCGACCATCCTACAATCTAAGCTAGATGCCCTCAATCTCACACAAATGATCAATGAACCTACCAGGTACAACCCTAAATCTGTAACCATGGGCACCCTCTTAGATATCATCCTGATCAACTTGCCCTCTAAATACACCTCTGCTGTCTTCAAGCAGGATCTCAGCAATCATTGCCTCATTGCCTGTGTGCGTAATGGGTCCGTGGCCAAACGACCACCCCTCATAACTGTCAAACACTCCCTAAAACACTTCAGTGAACAGGCCTTTCTAATTGACCTGGCCCGGGTATCCTGGAAGTATATTGACCTCATCCCGTCAGTAGAGGATGCCTGGTTACTCTTTAAAAGTGCTTTCCTCACCATCTTAAATAAGCATGCTCATTCAAAAAATGTAGAACTAAGAATAGATATAGCCCTTGGTTCACCTCAGACTTGACTGCCCTTGACCAACACAAAAACATCCTGTGGCGTTTTGCTTTAGCATCGAATAGCCCCCGCGGTATGTAACTTTTCTGGGAAGTCGGGAACCAATATACTCAGTCAGGTAGGAAAGCTAAGGCTAGCTTTTTCAAACAGAAATTTGCATTATGTAGCACAAATTTCCAAAAGTTTTGGGACACTGTAAAGTCCGTGGAGAATAAGAGCACCTCCTCCCAGCTGCCCACTGCACTGAGGATAGGAAACATTGTCACCACCGATAAATCTCCAATAATCGAGAATTCCAGTAAGAATTTTTGTAGTCTATCACAGTGCCATCCGTTTTGTCACCAAAGCCCCCTATACTACCCACCACTGCGACCTTTATGCTCTCGTTGGCTGGTCCCCACTACATATTCGTCGCCAAACCCACTGTCTCCAGGTCATCTATAAGTCTTTGCTAGGTAAAGCCCCACCTTATCCCAGCTCACTGATCACCATAGCAACACCCACCCGTAGCACGCGCTCCAGCAGGTATATTTCACTGGTCACCCCCAAAGCCAACACTTCCTTTGGCCACCTTTCCTTACAGTTCTCTGCTGCCAATGACTGGAACGAATTGCAAAAATCACTGAGAGAGGGAGATATAAGACTCCAGCTTAACTTTAGGCATCAGCTGTCAGAGCAGCTTACCGATCACTGTACCTGTACACAGCCAATCTGTAAATAGCACACCCAACTACCTCATCCCCATATTGCTACTTATACTCTTGCTCTTTTGCACCCTAGTATCTCTAATTGCACATCATCATCTGCACATCTATCACTCCAGTGTTAATGCTAAATTGTAATTATTTCATCTCCATGGCCTATTTATTGCCTTACCTCCCTACTCTTCTACATTTGCACATACCGTACATAGATGTTTCTATTGTGTTATTGACTTTACGTTTGTTTATGTGTAGCTCTGTGTTGTTGTTTTTGTCATACTGCTTTTCTTTGTCTTGGCCAGGTCGCAGTTGTAAATGAGAACTTGGTCTCAACTGGCCTACCTGGTTAAATAAAGGTGAAATAAAAACTGTATTAAAAAAACATCCAAAATTGTTATGAAACCTGCACATTGTGCATAACAAACATTTTATACACACATTGTAAGAGATAGTTGTCTTAACATCCTAAAAGTCACGTCCTGAAAGCAGGGCTCTTAACAGGAGCATGTCATGGTAAGAGAAGTAGAAAGATGCTGGTTATTATTTTGCAACAGCATACATTTTTATCTGTATACAGTTCGTTCAGTAATATGTTGAAGCAAATGTTCATTTCAGAGACTCAGACCAATGCTGTAATTTCAAACACATGGATTTCCTCCTTCCCTGCACTCTTTTCCTGCATGATTAACAACATCATTGAGGTAGATAGATTAAGGTAATTTGTTTCTGCCAGCGATTAATAATTGCCTGCACACCGGAAGATCACATTCTGTTGGGTGTCCATTAATTCAAATGAGGTTATCCTGTTGGGGATGGGGGCGCTGTTTAGACTATTTATGCTAATGTGGCTAATTTTTTAAACGGCTTCCCACAAAATCCTTGATCGTACAATATGCATATTATTATTATTATTGGATAGAAAACAGTCTATAGTTTCTATAGGAGTTGAAATTTTGTCTCTAAGTGGAACAGAGCCCATTCTACAGCAATTTCCCTGACATGGAGTCAGATTTGAGAAACGTTGGCCACTTTTCTGAAGTCATTTAAACGGGCACTGTCGTTGCTATGACTATACGGACACTTCTTACGTCTTCCCCTGGATGCCTTTACGTGATGACGATTCCAACGGGCTCGATTGCTCGTTCACAGGCACTACAAATGAAAAAAACCTTTAGCTAGCAAGTCTTTTCTTGCTGCGTAACGCGCGTGGAAGACACCGACCCTCTCCTGTTCCAAGCATTAGTTTAGCCTGTTATATTTCTCCGGTCATCTTTTCACTCGTTATAGGAGTTACAAACATCACAAAGTAGTTAATTTAAAGCGTTTTATAGCAATTTATATCCGTTTAGTGCGATTTTGGGACATTTATTTTTGCAACGATGTGAAAAGTTGGGAACGCTTTTCAGTTCATCCCGAACGTAGTTGACATTTCCACATGGCAAGAGGACAGCTTTCCACCAAAAGACGATTTCTCCCAAGAAAGGATCCTTTGCCCAAGATACTGATGGAAGAACAGCTCAAGGTAGGACATTTTTATTATGATAAATCGTGTTTCTGTCGAAACATTTTAGTGGCTTAGGACGCCATGTTTTTTGACGTAGCTTCGCTTGGCGCAAACTGTATTGAAAAGTAAGGATAAATTAAAAAATGTAATAACGCAATTGTATTAAGAATTAAATTGTCTATCAATCCCTGTCCACCCTATATTTTTTAGTCACGTTTATGAGTATTTATGTATAAGAGTAGATCACTGTCTAAGTGGCGCAAGGACGTTTTCTTTACCAGCTTGTCTACATTTCACATTGTCTAACCATGATTTTGGTGGCTAAATATAAACATTTTCGATCAAACTGTATATGCATGTTGTAATGTGATGTTACAGGAGTGTCATCGGAAGAATTCTGAGAAGGTTAGTGAAAAAATTAATATCTTTTGGCGATGTTGACTTTTATCGCTCACTTTGGCTAGAATCAATGCTGGGCTGCTATGTGCTATGTGCTACGCTAATATAACGATTTATTGTGTTTTCGCTGTAAGACACTTAGAAAATCTGAAATATTGTCTGTATTCACAGGATCTGTGTCTTTCGATTCGTGTATGCTGTGTATTTTTACGAAATGTTTGATGATTAGTAGTTAGGTAAACACGTTGCTCATTGTAATTATTCTAGTCCATTTGTGATGGTGGGTGCAATTGTAAACTATGCCATATACCTGAAATATGCACTTTTTTCTAACAAAACCTATCCCATACCATAAATATGTTATCAGACTGTCATCTAATGAGTTTTTTTGTTGGTTAGGGGCTATAAATATCTTAGTTTAGCCGAATTGGTGATGGCTACTGGTGTTGGTGGACAAATAAAAGATGGTGGAATATGCTAATGTGTTTTTAGGTAATAGATGTACATCTTTACATATTGTGTCTTCCCTGTAAAACATTTTAAAAATCGGAAATGTTGACTGGATTCATAAGATCTGTGTCTTTCATTAGCTGTATTGGACTTTAATGTGTGAAAGTTAAATATTTTAAAAAAATATTTTTTTTGAATTTCGCGGCACTGGTTTTTCAGTGGGGGGGGGGGGGGTGTGCCGCTAGCGCCACGCTGATCCTAGACAGGTTATGGTGTAGAACAGTGATTTCCTACATGTTTTGGTTACTGTACCACCAACCGATGTTCCCTCTCAACTGTGAACGCAGCAGCCCCGAAATACAGTGTCAGCCCACCAAGAGAAACATGAGACTGAACTTCACTCAACTTTCTAAAGTTTTCCCTGTTAATTAACACTATCAACGTTTCCCTTTACTGTAGCAATAGGGATCAAATCAACGGAATATTTGCCACTTTCAATACAACAAAATGAACTCCAGTATGCAAGACTTAGTATGCGAAATTAACTCTGCAAGATATTTTGTTGTAGGCAAAACGCATCAGAGTAGTACATACAATGCTGTTGGTGGTACCCAAATAAAAATAAAAATATTAAAATTCACATAAGGTTCATATTAAGGTTCACATTAAAAAAAATCCATATATATATAATTTATTTGTATTTTTAATTCTTCCCATTTTCAAACAGTACATTTATATTTTCCAAAGGGGCTATGCATTTGGGTGAGTTTTTTTCTCGCCAGGGTAGCATTATTTCACTGCCAAAAATAAAATTAAACCATCTTGTGTTCAGAGAAATAACAACACAATATCAAATACAGGTAGCCTAGTCAAATAATTAACATCCAATCACAGTAACCGTTACTCTCTCGCGAGAAACCTTCACTCTTGCGCAGACATTTAGAAAAAAAACATGACAATTCGAAAAATAAGTCACAGGAGTTTTTTGAGCGAGAATAAAGATGACTTTTGAGTAGTAAGACATGTGTAAAAGCAACAGATACCATTAATAAGAAGGGGCTAGAAGCATCTTATGGTGAGCTACTGAGTGGCGGAGATCTTTGTGAGCTATACTCGGCCTTGTCTCAGGATGGTAAGTTGGTGGTTGAAGATATCCCTCTAGTGGTGTGGGGGCTGTGCTTTGGCAAAGCGGGTGTGGTTATATCCTGCCTGTTTGGCCCTGTCCGGGGGTATCATCGGATGGGCCACAGTGTCTCCTGATCCCTCCTGTCTCAGCCTCCAGTATTTATGCTGCAGTAGTTTATGTGTCAGGGGGCTAGGGTCAGTCTGTTATATCTGGAGTATTTCTCCTGTCTTATCCGGTGTCCTAGGACCATGCCTCAGGACTACCTGGCATGATGACTCTTGCTGTCCCCAGTCCACCTGGCCGTGCTGCTGCTCCAGTTTCAACTGTTCTGCCTGCGGCTGTGGAACCCTGACCTGTTCACCGGACGTGCTACCTGTCCCAGCCCTGCTGGTTTCAACTCTCTAGAGACAGCAGGAGCGGTAGAGATACTCTCAATGATCAGCTATGAAAAACCAACTGACATTTACTCCTGAGGTGCTGACCTGTTGCACCCTCGACAACTACTGTGATTATTATTATTTCACCATGCTGGTCATTTATGAACATTAGAACATCTTGGCCATGTTCTGTTATAATCTCCACCCGGCACAGCCGGAAGAGGACTGGCCACCTCTCATAGCTTGGTTCCTCTCTAGGTTTCTTCCTAGGTTTTGGCCTTTCTAGGGAGTTTTTCCTAGCCACTGTGCTTCTACACCTGCATTGCTTGCTGTTTGGGGTTTTAGGCTGGGTTTCTGTACAGCACTTTGATATATCAGCTGATGTAAGAATGGCTATATAAATGTGATTTGATTTGATTTGACAGGCAAGCCCCATACTATTGTGGAGGACTTAATTCTTCCTGCTGCGCAGATATGGCTGGGACAATGCTGGGGGAAAATGACAAAAAAACTATACAAGCAATGCCTTTATCAAACAACATTGTTCATGATGCATCAGTGACATGGCAGGAGATGTTTTGAAACAATTACTGCTTCACATACAAGCCAGTGAATTATATGCGTTATTGCTGGATGAGTCAGCAGACGTGGTGGGCCTGGCTCAGCTCCTGGTATATGTCCATTACCTTTATTGGAGGTCAATTAAGGAAGACATCCTCTTCTGCAAGCCACTGGAAACCAGGACAACATGAGAGGATATTTTTTAAGTACTGGACAACTTTGTGACATCAAATGGACTTTGGTGGTCAAGATGTGTTGGTATCTGTACTGATGGCGCAAAAGCCATGACAGGGAGACATAGTGAAGTGGTAATGCGCGTGCCAGCAGTTGCTCCCAACGGCACTTGGGGACACTGCAGAATCCACCAAGAGGCTCTTGCTGCCAAGGGAATGCCTGACAGCTTGAAAGACGTTTTGGACATTACAGTGAAAATTATTAACTTTTTAAACAAGACCCCTGAACTCTCGTGTATTTTCTGCATTATGAAATGATATGGGCAACAACCATGTAACGCTTTTACAACATACATGCGCTGGTTATCAAGGGGCAAAGTATTGACACATTTTTTTAAATTGAGAGACGAGCTCAAAGTTTTCTTTACTGACCCTAATTTTCACTTGTCTGACCGCTTGCATGATGATGAGTTTCTCACACGACTGGCCTATCTGGGTGATGTTTTTTTCTCGCCTGAATGATCTGAATCTAGGATTACAGGGACTCTGCAACTATATTCAATGTGCTGGACAAAATCGAGGCTATGATTAAGAAGTTGGAGCTCTTTTCTGTCTGCATTAACAAGGACAACATACAGGTCTTTCCATCATTGTACAATTTTTTGTTTGCAAATGAAGTCAAGCTTACGGACAATGTCAATGTCACGATCGTCGTTAGGTGAAAGAGAGGACCAAGGAGCAGCGTGATATAAATACATCTTCTTTTTAATAGAAGAAGAAACGAACACAAACACTAATACAAACTAGACAAAACAACAAACGACCGTGAAGCGATCCAACGAAAGTGCAGACACAAGCAGCTAACGTCAAAACATAGACAATTACCCACAACCTACCCAATGCCTATGGCTGCCTAAATATGGCTCTCAGCGACAACGATAGACAGCTGTCTCTAATTGAGAACCAATCCAGTCAACCATAAACTTACGTAAACACCTACACTGAACACAACCCCATGAACTCTACAAAAACCCCTAGACAATACAAACACCCTAGACTAGACAAAAACACACAAACATCCCCCATGTCACACCCTGACCTAACTAAAATAATAGAGAAAACAAAGATAACTAAGGCCAGGGCGTGACAGTACCCCCCCCCCCCCAAAGGTGCGGACTCCGCCCGTAAAACCTGACACAAAAGGGGAGGGTCCGGGTGGGCCTTCTTACGGCGGCGGCTCGGGTGCGGGACGTGGACCCCACTCCATCATAGTCAATACCTGCTTTGGTTGCGCCCCTGGAGCGGCGACCCTTGCAGCGAGTCCCGGACTGAAGACCATCCTAGAGGGCGCCACTGGACGGAGGGGCAGCTCCGGACTGAGGGGCAGCTCCGGACTGAGGGGCGGCTCATGACTGGAGGGCGGCTCATGACTGGAGGGCGGCTCATGACTGGCGGGCGGCTCATGACTGGCGGGCGGCTCATGACTGGCGGGCAGCTCATGACTGGCGGCTCCTGACTGGTGGGCGGCTCTGGCGGCTCCTGACTGGCGGGCGGCTCTGGCGGCTCCTGACTGACGGGCGGCTCTGACGGCTCGGGACAGACGGGCGGCTCCGACAGCTCGGGACAGACGGGCGGCTCCGATGGCTCAGGACAGACGGGCAGCTCCGATGGCTCGTGACAGACGGGCGGCTCCGACGGCTCGGGACAGACGGGCGGCTCTGACGGCTCGGGACAGACGGGCAGCTCAGATGGCTCTGGGCAGGCGGGCAGCTCAGATGGCTCTGGGCAGGCGGGCAGCTCAGATGGCTCTGGGCAGGCAGGCAGCTCAGATGGCTCTGGGCAGGCAGGCAGCTCAGATAGCACTGGGCAGACGGCAGACTCTGGCCGGCTGAGGCGCACAGTAGGCCTGGTGCGTGGTGCCGGAACTGGTGGTACCGGGCTAAGGACACGCACCACAGGACGAGTGCGTGGAGGAGGAACAGGGGAGCAGCAACAGGGCGCACAGGGCTCTGGAGATGCACAGGAGGCTTGGTGCGTGGTGCCGGAACTGGTGGTACCGGGCTGGAGACACGCACCACAGGACGAGTGCGTGGAGGAGGAACAGGGCTCTGGAGACACACTGGAAGCCTGGTGCGTGGTGTTGGCACTGGTGGTACTGGGCTGGGGCGGGGAGGTGGCGCCGGATATACCGGACCTTGCAGGCGTACTGGCTCCTTTGAGCACCGAGCTTGCCCAACCTTACCTGGTTGAATGCTTCCCGTAGCCCGACCAGTGCGGGGAGGTGGAATAACCCGCACTGGGCTGTGTTGGCGAACTGGGGACACCATGCGTAAGGCTGGTGCCATGTATGCCGGCCCGAGGAGACGCACTGGAGACCAGACGTGTTGAGCCGGCTTCATGGCACCTGGCTCAATGCTCAATCTAGCCCGGTCGATACGAGGAGCTGTAATGTACCGCACCGGGCTAAGCACACGTACAGGAGACACCGTGCGCTTTACCGCATAACACGGTGTCTGCCTGTACTTTCGCTCTCCACGGTAAGCTCGAGGAGTTGGTGCAGGTTTCCTACCTGACTTCGCCACACTCCCTTGTAGCCTCCCCCAATAAATTTTTGGGCTTGACTCTCGGGCTTCCTACCGCGTCATCGTGCTGCCTCCATTCGCCGGTATCCCTCCTCACACTGCTCCAGAGAATCCCAGGCGGGCTCCGGCATTCGCCCTGGGTCGATCGCCCACCTGTCGATCTCCTCCCACGTAGTGTAGTCCAGACTCTGCTCCCATGTCCATTCCTCCTTGCGCTGCTCCTGCTGCCGCTGCCTGTTACCACGCTGCTTGGACCTGGTATGGTGGGTGATTCTGTCACGATCGTCGTTAGGTGAAAGAGAGGACCAAGGCGCAGTGTGATATAAATACATCTTCTTTTTAATAGAAGAAGAAACGAACACAAACACTAATACAAACTAGACAAAACAACAAACGACCGTGAAGCTATCCAACGAAAGTGCAGACACAAGCAACCAACGTCAAAACATAGACCATTACCCACAACCTACCTAATGCCTATGGCTGCCTAAATATGGCTCTCAATCAGAGACACCGATAGACAGCTGTCTCTAATTGAGAACCAATCCAGGCAACCATAGACTTACATAAACACCTACACTGAACAGAACCCCATGAACTCTACAAAATCCCCTAGACAATACAAACACCCTAGACTAGACAAAAACACACAAACATCCCCCATGTCACACCCTGACCTAACTAAAATAATAAAGAAAACAAAGATAACTAAGGCCAGGGCGTGACAGTCAAATGTTATATAGCGAAGCACCTGAGTGAGCTGGGTGCACAATTACGTAGGTACTTTCCTGAAACGGACGACACAAACAACTGGATTTGTTATCCCTTTCATGCCCTGCGTCCAGTCCACTTACCGATATCTGAATAAAAACATATAAGAAATCTGAACAAGAGAGCCTCATCGAAATTGCAACAACGGTTCTGTGAAAATGTAATTTAATCAGAAGCCACTGCCAGATTTCTGGATAGGGCTGCGCTCAGAGTTTCTTGCCTTGGCAAATCACGCTGTTAAGACACTGATGCCCTATGCAACCACGTACCTATGTGAGAGTGGTTCCTCGGCCCTCACTAGCATGAAAACTAAATACAGGCACAGACTGTGTGTGGAAAATTATTTAAGACTGAGACTCTCTCCAATACAACCCAACATTGCAGAGTTCTGTGCAGCCTTTCAAGCACACCCTTCTCATTAACCTTTGCTGAGTTATTTACAATTTTTGATGAACAAATAAGGTTTTATATATGTAAGATGGCTAAATAAAGAGCAAAATGATTGATTATTATTATATTATTATTTGTGCCCTGGTCCTATAAGAGTTCTTTGTTACTTCCCACAAACCGGGTTGTGACAAAAACTCACACTCATTCTTATGTTTAATAAATGTATCGTATATTGTGGGTGTGGCAGGCTTATAATGATGGCAAAAAAACACATTTGAGAGTGCGCTGACCCTGTTGCTAGAGGGGGTACGCAGCTGGAGGTTGAATGTTTGAAGGGGTACGGGACTATAAAATGTTTGGGAACCACTGGTTTACAGCATGAGCGGTCGTGAGTAGATGCTCTTCTTTTGAGATCAAAGTGAGAGCTGCATGTAGCCACTTGTGCACTTTTTAAAAATATCCTTTGCTTGTTAGTGAGTCATTAGCCCAGTTATAGATCGTTTGTAGTCAGCAATAGGGGAGTGATTGTTCCTACAAGAGACCTAAATGTGTACATTTCTAGACATCTTTGAAAAGATAGTCAGGTGAAGAGCTTTTTGTGTGTTAAAGGGGCAGTATTATATTTTGAGACAAGTTGGAATAAGCTAAGTAGCCAATATGCAGAGGGTAGCATAATTTGTCTGATTCTCTGTAATAATGGCATGGGAATAATAATGCATTTTGCATCAAACAACACAACAACATTTTCAGTCACCTCCTAGTCTGAAGGACAAGTGGATAAACAGGTTCATGTCAAGCCCTGCATCTTTTTTCAAAAGTCTCTTGGAATGTAGGCCTACATTGAACACGTGCTTCTACACCTGCATTGCTTGCTGTTTGGGGTTTTAGGCTGGGTTTCTGTACAGCACTTTGAGATATCAGCTGTTATGTGATGCATTTTCTCCATTGTTTTTGATGGTAGGCCACTCCGATAGGCCTACATTATGATCAAATAGCCACAGTGTCACGCCCTGGCCTTAGTATTCTTTGTTTTCTTAATTATTTTAGTTAGGTCAGGGTGTGACATGGGGAATGTATGTGTTTTTTGTAGTGTCTAGGGTGGTTGTAAAGTTTAGGGGGTTTATTAGAGTAGTTGGGTTTATGTTTAGTATAGAAGTCTAGCTGTGTCTATGGTTGAGTTTAGGTATCTAGGAAAGTCTATGGTTGCCTGAATTGGGTCTCAATTAGAGACAGCTGGTTATTGTTGTCTCTGATTGGGAGCCATATTTAAGGCAACCATAGGCTTTAGCTGTGGGTGGGTAATTGTCTATGTCAGTGTGTAGTGGGCAGTGTCAGCACCATTGCTGTTTATATAGCTTCACGGTCGTCAGTTTGTTGTTTTGTTTCGTTCGTTGCTCTTCTCAAATAAAAGAAGAATGTATTTCTCATACGCTGCGTTTTGATCCTCTCTACAAAGTCAAGACGATCGTACAGAATTCCCCACCCCCATCGGACCAAGCAGCGTAAATCAAGGCAGAGTGGCTGGAAGCCCGAGAGGCTCCCCCAAAAATTTCTTGGGGGAGGGCACACGGGGAGTGGGGCTGGGTCAAGTGGGAGAATTGAGCCAGTTCCCCATGCTTACCATCAGGAGCAGTTGGCTAAACTAAGGTATGAGTCCGAGAATGTGGAGGAGTTATTGGACAGATTGGAGGAAAGTGAAAGGATGGGAGATTATGAGACATTTGAGGAGTTGTTGGTGTTATTGGAGGAGAGCGAAGAGAGAGAGATGTTGATATGGGGGAGCATACAACCAGGTAAGGTTGGGAAGCCTCCTGTGCGTCTCCTGAGCCCTGTACGCACTGTTCCTTCTCCCCGCACTCTTCCTGAGGTGCGTGCCCTCAGCCCGGTACCACCAGTACCGGTACAACGCACCAGGCCTATAGTGCGCCTCGAGAGTCTAGTGTGCCCTGTTCCTCCTCCACGTACTAGCCCTATGGTGCGTGTCTCCAGTCCGGTACCACGCACCAAGCTTCCTGTGTGTCAACAGAGCCCTGTTCCTCCCCCACGCACTAACCCTGTGGTGCGTGTCTCCAGCCCATTACCTCCAGTGCCTACACCACGCACCAAGCCTCCTGTGTGTCCCCAGAGTCCTGTGCGTCCTGTTGCTGCTCCCCGCACTAGCCCTGAGCTGCGTGTCCCCAGCCTGGTACCACCAGTTCCGGCACCACGCACTAGGCCTAATGTGCATCTCCAGGGTCCAGTATGCCCTGTTCCTTCTCCCCGCACTAGCCTGAAGGTGCGTGTCCCCAGCCCGGTAACACCAGTTCCGGCACCACGCACCAGGCCTACAGTGCGCCTCAGCCGGCCAGAGTCTGCTGTCTGCACAGCGGGGCCTGAACTGCCCGTCTGCCAAGCGCCATCTGAGCAACCCGTCTGCCAAGCGCCATCTGAGCCATCCGTCTACCCAGCGCCATCTGAGCCATCCGTCTACCCAGCGCCATCTGAGCCATCCGTCTACCCAGCGCCATCTGAGCCATCCGTCTGTCCCGAGCCGTCAGAGCCGCCCGTCTGTCCCGAGCCGTCAGAGCCGTTCGTCAGTCAGGAGCCGCTAGAGCCATTCGTCAGTCAGGATCTGCCAGAGCCGCCAACCAGACAGGATCTGCCAGAGCCGCCAACCAGACAGGATCTGCCAGAGCCGCCAACCAGACAGGATCTGCCAGAGCCGCCAACCAGCCAGGATCTGCCAGAGCCGCCAACCAGCCATGAGCAGCCAGATCCGCCAGCCAGCCGTGAGCAGCCAGATCCGTCAGCCAGCCGTGAGCAGCCAGATCCGTCAGCCAGCCGTGAGCAGCCAGATCCGTCAGCCAGCCGTGAGGAGCCAGATCCGTCAGCCAGCCGTGAGCAGCCAGATCCGTCAGCCAGCCGTGAGCAGCCAGATCCGTCAGCCAGCCATGAGCAGACAGATCCGTCAGCCAGCCATGAGCAGCCAGATCCGTCAGATCCGTCAGCCAGCCATGAGCAGCCAGATCCGTCAGCCAGCCATGAGCAGCCAGATCCGTCAGTCAGCCATGAGCAGCCAGATCCGTCAGCCAACCATGAGTCGTCCAGCCAGGATCCGCCAGAGCCGTCCAGCCAGGATCCGCCAGAGCCGTCATCCAGCCAGGATCCGTCCCTCAGTCCGGAGCTGCCGTCCCTCAGTCCGGAGCTGCCCCTTAGTCCGGAGCTTCCCCTTAGTCCGGTGCTGCCCCTTAGTCCGGTGCTGCCCCTTAGTCCGGTGCTGCCCCTTAGTCCGGTGCTGCCCCTTAGACCGGTGCTGCCCCTTAGACCGGTGCTGCCCCTTAGTCCGGTGCTGCCCCTTAGTCCGGTGCTGCCCCTTAATCCAGTGGGGTTAATGTGGAGGGTGGCCATTTGGAGGAGGCTACGGAGGCGGGTAGTGACTGTGGTGGGGTGGGGACCACGACCAGTGCCGGAGCCGCCGCCGTGGACGGACGCCCACCCAGACCCTCCCCTAGACTGTGTGCTGGTGTGCCCGGAGTTCGAAATTCTTTCCCGATTTGCAAGTTTGTTTATTTTATACGGGCACGATTACCTTCCATATCCATTTAGAAAACACACTATGGATTTTATCCCAATAGCCAGAAGGGGGAGACAAGCGAAGCATTGAACTACAGAAATGAAGTTGTGGAATATATTAATTTTGACAATAGATATTCTGCGGGTTAAAGCTACTGGGATATTAGTCCATCTACTGAGGTCGAATTGAATTGATTTTAGAATCCTGTTGATTGATTATAATCTATATAAAACTTCCTGGTTTTATCTAAGGAAGTAAATATATCTATTCCCAGATATTTGAAATGGGAAAGGATTGGGATTCCATAAGTAGGGATGGAGGCCTCCATCGGGGTCTTGAAAGGCAGTAGGACAGTTTTGGTTAGATTTATTTTATAACTTGATGGAGCTGAATTTGTCTATGATCTTCACAACTTTTGGGAGGGATTGAGATACATTGTCTAGATAAAGTAAGATATAATCGACATATAATGAATGATATGACGTGATCCGTAGAATTGAGAGATATTGGTGTAATTTCTTTCAATTGTCAAATTGCCTGAGCCAGGGGCCACATAGAAAATAAAAATAGGAGGTGAGATGGGATCACCAGCAAGCCAGCTTCCTCAGTTGAGAGAAGAGGACTTGTTATATAGTTTAAAAAGGACTCGATCTGGCTTAGTGTGGATTTACAATCAGAGGTGTACAATTCTTTATATAAACAGGATAATCTTTGGTTGATTAATTTGGGTTCTGAAAGTAACTCACCTAATTCAGATTCAGAAGTTGCAATAATTGATCATAACTGCGAAGCTGTAAATTACCATGGAAGTAATGGTTGAGTCTAACTCGATGGATGGCAAATTCTGCTCTGTGTGTTATCAATAGATTTAGTTCTGTCTGGATTTTCAAGATTATTCACTACCTGGTCTGAAAAAAGTGTTTGTTGAGAATGCTTTAACGTCTTTAACAACTTTTCTACTTTAACAACTTTTCTACTTCTGATACCTTCTTTAATTGTGATTTATTCAGTCCAGATGCAAATGCAGTTGATTTGTTTTTAATAAAACCTTTAATGACGTCCCATAAAATCTGAGGATCATCTACTGGATTTTTGTTAATCATTATAAATTAATTCAATTCTGTTTCAAAATGTTCACAGAAAGTAGGATTTTGTAGTAAGGAAATATTAAAGCGCCATCATGTAGCTCTTTTAGGAGATTCTGATGTTTGTATCTGGTAGTAATAAGTATAATAATCAGATAGGCTCATACTGTCACGTTTCTGACCTGTTTTCTGTTAATTTTGTATGTGTTTAGTTGGTCAGGGCGTGAGTTGGGGTGGGCATTCTATGTTTTGTGTTTCTATGTTTAGGTTAGTGGTAATTAGCCTTATATGGTTCTCAATCAGGAACAGGTGTTTGACGTTTCCTCTGATTGAGAATCATATAAAGGTAGGCTGTTCACACTGTTTGTTTGTGGGTGATTGTCTTCCGTGTCTGTGTAGGTTGCACCACACGGGACTGTTTCGGTTTGTTCGTTCGTTAGTTCTAGTCTGTACGTTAATTGTAGCCTGTTCGTGCGTTCTTCATGTTTTATGTAAGTTCTCATGTTTTAGGTCAGTCTACGTCGTTTTGTTGTTTTGTAATTTTTCAAGTCTTTTTTCGTGTTCGTCTTCGTCTTTCAATAAATTCATTATGTATTCACAACCCGCTGCATTTTGGTCCTCCGATCCTTCTCTCCTCTCCTCGTCCGAGGAGGAGGAAGAACTAGACACCCGTTACACATACTTCGAATTTCTATTTCTTGATTAAAGAAAATAGAGCAGTAGATAATAATATGAGAATGTTTTGTGCCTGTTTGAATAGAAAGTGTTCTCTTCAAATCAAAAGCAATTCAAATCAAATGTTTTGCTATCAATGAGGTTGTAATCAGAGAGTATACTGTATGTTGGAGAACCTTGGTTGCCTGTGGATTGTAGTTGGTCTTATTAGATTTGTTGCGCATGTCCAGAATGGCATTCATGTCTGTCCTAATAACCAGTTGGATTTCAGTTCATTCTAGCAATATGCTGTTCAGAGAATCAAAAAACTTAAGATCATATAAATTAGGAGCATACACATTAACAAAGGCAATTTTCTTTCCAATATGGATACATTTAAGGAAAGTGATTCTACCTTCTTGGTCTTCACCTTTACCAAGGATGGGGATTTTGAGTTTCTTATGTATCATTATGATTACCACTTTAGTTTTGTTTGGGGCTGATGAAAAAGCAGACAGTTTGTACAAATTGTTCTCTATTCTATATGTGTCCTTTTTGAGCATGTGTGTTTCTTGGAGCGTTGCTATATCAATATGGTTTCTTGCTACAATATCAAGACAGCTGGAACGCTTGATAGGAATATTAAGGCCTTTCAAATTACCTGAGAGAATTGCTAGTGTTGCCATTGTTTTTCTAAAATGTAATTGTTATCTAGTGTTGATAAGCCTATAGATGTAAAATAAAAAGCAGAACCCACTGGGAAACCCACCCGCTCCCCATCCAGATGTCGCTCTCTATAAATCGTTCCTCCTTCCCTTTCCTTGTTTCTTGTACCCAAAGATGAGGAGTATCCTCGTCATTGTCTTATGCTGGGTGCAGCATTAAAGCCATTGGCTAGGCTGCATGATTGTGCATGGATAGTATATCTGAATAATGAGCCAGTCATGGGGTTTCATGTGTCTGCTTGTCCCCTTGTGTGTTGGATTTGATGTTATTCTAGAACATTTTACATTTACATTTTAGTCATTTAACAGATGCTCTTATCCAGAGTGACTTACAGTAGAGTGCATACATTTTTTTTTTACATTTCATACAATTTTTACATAATGAGACAAGGATATCCCTACCGGCCAAACCCTCCCTAACCCGGACGACGCTATGCCAATTGTGCGTCGCCCCACGGACCTCCCGGTTGCGGCCGGCTGCGACAGAGCCTGGGCGCGAACCCAGCCCAGCCTGGGCGCGAACCCAGAGACTCTAGTGGCGCAGCTAGCACTGCGATGCAGTGCCCTAGACCACTGCGCCACCCGGGAGGTAGAAGAATTCTTGAGCTTCCTTGGCAGTGGAAAACGGGTGTGTTGTGTCCTGGACGGTCAAGATGAGTTTGGTGCCATTAATACAGTTAACAAGTGGAGGACAGAGGAGCCTCTTAAAGAAGAAGTTACAGGTCTGTGAGAGCCAGAAATCTTGCTTGTTTGTAGGTGACCAAATACTTATTTTCCACCATAATTTGCAAATAAATTCATCAAAAATCCTACAATGTGATTTTCTGGATTTCTTTCCCTCATTTTGTCTGTCATAGTTGAAGTGTACCTATGATGAAAATTACAGGCCTCTCTCATCTTTTTAAGTGGGAGAACTTGCACAATTGGTGGCTGACGAAATACTTTTTTGCCCCACTGTAGCTACTATTATTTCTGATCTCTGCATCCAATAGGCATGGATACAGCTTTCGAAAAATCTCTACAGTATTAATAAAAATGTGTTCTCCAAGAAAGTACACATCTCTGTTTACATCACAAACACTGTCAAGTTTTTCACACACGTTATTTAGATAGGGACTGTTAGCACTTGGTGGCCTATAGCAACACCCCAAAATAATAGACTTTAGATGAGGCAGGTGAACCTGGAACCACAGCACTTGACATGAGATCTTCTCTAAGCATTACAGGGATATGGCTCTGAAAAAATATAGCAACACCTCCCCCATAAGCATTCCTATCTCTTCTATAGATGTTATATCATCCATCATCCAAGATGGCGTAGCAGTCAGATGTCCTTTGTCCTCGTCTTGTCGTGTCCTGTGTATATATATTTTTATATCCTTTTCTTCGCATATCTCTTCATTTTTTTTTTTCTAAAACTCAACTTCAAAACACTCTCCTGCAACCCGCCTCACCCAATGTGGTGCGGATCTGTTTTTTTCTCTAAAGTATTATTCACCTCGAATCTGGAATCCCCCAACAGAAGCTAGCCAGCTCACTAGCTACTAGCTAGCAGTCAGCTAATTACTGCTAGCGGTCATCAGCTAACCTTTAGCTCGGAAAGCTCTCGCCAGTTTGTACAACGCGTCTCAAACCAGAGCATACCGGACCTATTTTCTCTCCACATCCCCGGATTCCTACCGCAGACTCTGAACATTTTCATCTGGTTCTTCGCAACTAGCTAACCGTAATCCCTGGTGACTACTCCTGGCTAGCGTTTCCATCCCGGAGCAAGCACCAATTAGCTTGAAGCTAGCCTGGCTAGGGCTCCTGGGCTACCACCGAAGCCCACTCCTGGGTTACAACATCCGGACCCCTTCTACTGCCGGTACGGGGCACGGAACCCCACCGATCCTCTACGACTGGAATACTGACATAATCTGCCCGAGGATTCCAACAGGCCCCTCAGGCGTGACGTCCGCTGAAGGCCCATTCTGCTAACCCCGGCCTACTAGCTACCTGGAGCAACTTGGAATCCTACTAATCCACGACTGGTTTATCAACGTCATCGCACGAAGAGCAGAATTACTCACCAATTTACCAGCATCGGACTGTCTCTCGACAACAATGCCGGATTCCTGCCGTAGTCCCTGGGCCACTGCTTCTGATCCTCACAGCTAGCTTGCAGCTAGCGCAGCTAGCGCCACTGCCACGAAGCTAACACCAGTTAGCAAACACAATTCTACAATTCACAACCTCTCTTTCGCCATCGCCATCCGGCTTGGATTCTCTGTCGACACGACCACGTCTGGTCTGCAGACGAATACCCCATCCGCTGTGCCCTCAACCGGCCTCCGTCTGAGCAGACGCCCTCCGTCTGAGCAGACCACCCCCCGGGCTACTAACTTTAAAACGCCGCGTGCTAGCTTAGTGGAGGCCTCTCTGCTCCATCTACGGCTGCCCCCTGGACACTATGATCACTTGGCTACAAAGCTGATGCCTGCTTGACTGTCCATTAATTCACGGTACTCCATTCTGTTTATTTGTGTTTTATCTGTCGGCTCTGTGCTTTAACTCAGGATCTGTGTGTAGTTAATCCGACCCTCTCTGCCTAGTCGTCCCAATCAAGACCTGCAATCACTTTATGCCTTATTGTATGTCTCTCTCAAATATCAATATGCCTTGCATACTGTTGTTCAGGCTAGTTATCATTGTTTTGGTTTGCAATGGACCCCGTAGTTCCACTCTCCGTACCTCTGATACCTCCTTTGTCCCACCCCCCACACATGCGGTGACCTCACCCATTGAGACCAGCATGTCCAGAGATACAACCTCTCTTATCATCACCCAGTGCCTGGGCTTGCCTCCGCTGTACCCGTGCCCCACCATACCCTGGTCTGCACATTATGCCCAGAATCTATTCTACCACGCCCATAAATCTGCTCCTTTTATTCCTTGTCCCCAACGCTCTAGGCGACCAGTTTTGATAGCCTTTAGCCGCACCCTCATCCTACTACTCCTCTGTTCCTCGGGTGATGTGGAGGTAAACCCAGGCCCTGCATGTCCCCAGTCACCCTCATTTGTTGACTTCTGTGATCGAAAAAGCCTTGGCCTCATGCATGTCAACATCAGAAGCCTCCTCCCTAAGTTTGCCTTACTCACCGCTTTAGCACACTCTGCCAACCCTGATGTCCTTGCCGTGTCCGAATCCTGGCTTAGGAAGGCCACCAAAAATTCAGAGATTTCCATACCCAACTATAACACTTTCCGTCAAGATAGAACTGCCAAAGGGGGAGGAGTTGCAATCTACTGCAGAGATAGCCTGCAAAGTTCTGTCATACTTTCCAGGTCTATGCCCAAACAGTTCGAACTTCTAATTTTAAAAATTAATCTCTCCAGAAATAAGTCTCTCACTGTTGCCGCCTGCTACCGACCCCCCTCAGCTCCCAGCTGTGCCCTGGACACCATCTGTGAATTGATCGCTCCCCATCTAGCTTCAGAGTTTGTTCTGTTAGGTGACCTAAACTGGGATATGCTTAACACCCCGGCAGTCCTACAATCTAAGCTTGATGCCCTCAATCTCACACAAATCATCAAGAAACCCTCCAGGTACAACCCTAAATCCGTAAACATGGGCACCCTAATAGACATTATCCTGACCAACTTGCCCTCCAAATACACCTCTGCTGTCTTCAATCAAGATCTCAGCGATCACTGCCTCATTGCCTGTATCCGCCACGGGTCCGCGGTCAAACGACCACCCCTCATCACTGTCAAACGCTCCTTAAAACACTTCTGCGAGCAGGCCTTTCTAATCGACCTGGCCCGGGTACCCTGGAAGGATATTGACCTCATCCCGTCAGTTGAGGATGCCTGGTCATTCTTTAAAAGTTACTTCCTCACCATATTAGACAAGCATGCTCCGTTCAAAAAATGCAGAACCAAGAACAGATATAGCCCTTGGTTCACTCCAGACCTGACTGCCCTCGACCAGCACAAAAACATCCTGTGGCGAACTGCAATAGCATCGAAGAGCCCCCGCGATATGCAACTGTTCAGGGAAGTCAGGAACCAATACACGCAGTCAGTCAGGAAAGCAAAGGCCAGCTTTTTCAAGCAGAAATTTGCATCCTGTAGCTCTAACTCCAAAAAGTTCTGGGATACTGTAAAGTCCATGGAAAACAAGAGCACCTCCTCCCAGCTGCCCACTGCACTGAGGCTAGGTAACACGGTCACCACTGATAAGTCCGTGATAATCGAAAACTTCAACAAACATTTGTCAATGGCTGGCCATGCCTTCCTCCTGGCGACTCCAACCTTGGCCAACAGCCCCGCCCCCCCCCCCCGCTGCTACTCGCCCAAGCCTCCCCAGCTTCTCCTTTACCCATATCCAGATAGCAGATGTTCTGAAAGAGCTGGAAAACCTGGACCCATACAAATCAGCTGGGCTTGACAATCTGGACTCCCTATTTCTGAAACTGTCCGCCGCCATTGTCGCACCCCCTATTACCAGCCTGTTCAACCTCTCCTTCGTATCATCTGAGATCCCCAAGGATTGGAAAGCTGCCGCGGTCATCCCCCTCTTCAAAGGGGGAGACACCCTGGACCCAAACTGTTACAGACCTATATCCATCCTGCCCTGCCTATCTAAGGTCTTCGAAAGCCAAGTCAACAAACAGATCACTGACCATCTCGAATCCCACCGTACCTTCTCCGCTGTGCAATCCGGTTTCCGAGCCGGTCACGGGTGCACCTCAGCCACGCTCAAGGTACTAAACGATGTCATAACCGCCATCGATAAAAGACATTACTGTGCAGCCGTCTTCATCGACCTGGCCAAGGCTTTTGACTCTGTCAATCACCATATTCTTATCGGCAGACTCAGTAGTCTCGGTTTTTCTAATGACTGCCTTGCCTGGTTCACCAACTACTTTGCAGACAGAGTTCAGTGTGTCAAATCGGAGGGCATGTTGTCCGGTCCTCTGGCAGTCTCTATGGGGGTACCACAGGGTTCAATTCTCGGGCCGACTCTTTTCTCTGTATACATCAATGATGTTGCTCTTGCTGCGGGCGATTCCCTGATCCACCTCTACGCAGACGACACCATTCTGTATACTTCCGGCCCTTCCTTGGACACTGTGCTATCTAACCTCCAAACGAGCTTCAATGCCATACAACACTCCTTCCGTGGCCTCCAACTGCTCTTAAACGCTAGTAAAACCAAATGCATGCTTTTCAACCGTTCGCTGCCTGCACCCGCACGCCCGACTAGCATCACCACCCTGGACGGTTCCGACCTAGAATATGTGGACATCTATAAGTACCTAGGTGTCTGGCTAGACTGCAAACTCTCCTTCCAGACTCATATCAAACATCTCCAATCCAAAATCAAATCTAGAGTCGGCTTTCTATTCCGCAACAAAGCCTCCTTCACTCACGCCGCCAAACTTACCCTAGTAAAACTGACTATCCTACCGATCCTCGACTTCGGCGATGTCATCTACAAAATAGCTTCCAATACTCTACTCAGCAAACTGGATGCAGTTTATCACAGTGCCATCCGTTTTGTTACTAAAGCACCTTATACGACCCACCACTGCGACCTGTATGCCCTAGTCGGCTGGCCCTCGCTACATGTTCGTCGTCAGACCCACTGGCTCCAGGTCATCTACAAGGCTATGCTAGGTAAAGTGCCGCCTTATCTCAGTTCACTGGTCACGATGGCTACACCCACCCGTAGCACGCGCTCCAGCAGGTGTATCTCACTGATCATCCCTAAAGCCAAAACCTCATTTGGACGCCTTTCCTTCCAGTTCTCTGCTGCCTGCGACTGGAACGAATTGCAAACATCTCTGAAGTTGGAGACTTTTATCTCCCTCAACAACTTTAAAAATCTGCTATCCGAGCAGCTAACCGATCGCTGCAGCTGTACATAGTCCATCTGTAAACTACCCACCCAATTTACCTACCTCACCCCCCATACTGCTTTTATTTATTTACTTTTCTGCTCTTTTGCACACCAGTATCTCTTCTTGCACATGATCATCTGATGATTTATCACTCCAGTGTTAATCTGCTAAATTGTAATTATTCGATTTATTGCCTACCTCATGCCTTTTGCACACATTGTATATAGATTCTCTTTTTTTTCTACCATGTTATTGACTTGTTTATTGTTTACTCCATGTGTAACTCTGTGTTGTTGTCTGTTCACAAGCTTTATCTTGGCCAGGTCGCAGTTGCAAATGAGAACTTGTTCTCAACTAGCCTACCTGGTTAAATAAAGGTGAAATAAAAAATAAAATAAAAATATCCTTGTATTGCTACTGCTGTATCATCAAATGAATTATCTAAGTGAATCTCAGAAACGGCTAATAAATCAAATCAAATCAAATTTTATTGGTCACACATATTTAGCAGATGTTTTTGCGGGTGTCGCAAAATGCGTGTGTGAATGTTTTCTGATTTTAGCAAGTTATTGATTTCATGAACCTTTTTTTCTAAGGCTACATATATTACGTGAAAATGGGCTTCCATGAAGTTGGTGCAAATTTTTTATGCATTCAACAATATTGCACAAGATGGCAAGGAAAGGATTACATACAACAAACGTACGACATGATGGCTGTGACTGGTGTGTGGTGAGTAGTTAGCTATGATACTGTGATACTGTGATGTAACCAGCTAAATACAAAGCCTCTCCCTATTGTGTAACGTGATGTATCTAATATCAGAGAGGAAGATTTGCATAGCTAGCGTTGCAACTGGCAATAATGTTTGATAGGATGTAACGTTAGCCAGCTTGCTAAAGAAAAATGTTTCAACTTGAAACTGGCTAGCTAAGAAGATCCTTGCTAGCTAACGTTAGCTGGCTAGCCAATTCATTTAAACTCTGACAAAGATATTGATAACATTATCCAGATTTGCAAGTTAGGTAGCTAGCTACTTTATAAAAACATTCATGTTGTTTGGGTTAGCATTTGCTCTCGAAATCTCAGGCCCTGGGGGCATTCTGCCTTTGCTGTACTGGAACTGAGAGTCATGATCAAGGGCTAGGTTAGAACTAGCTAGCTATCATTCACAGGTTTGTCTGCTACTACTGTTAAAACAACATGACTGTTCTCATAAAAGTCTATTGTGTATTTTATAGGGCAAAAACAAATGCAGGCTGTTACTTTTCTAGGCTGAGTACCAGTCTCTTTAACTAACATGCTACAAATATGTGTCAGCAAGCATTCAGAAACATAATGTTACACATCTGGTTGCATAGTAATGCCGTCAGCATCACTGGCCTGAATCTATTCTGTACGTACACAGTCACTCTATTAGTATAATTACTTCCAATCTATAAAAAAGTTACTTTCTCGCTGTTTTTCTCACGATCAAATTTTGTTATATTCCCAGGCTACTTACAAAACCTAGTGGATTTGTTGTTCAACAGTATCGTGGGAACACCCCTACCAGAAGGCTGAGGCAATACATGGCCAGACACCAGTCCCACTTCTGGTTGGTCACATTTGATCTGGTCATAGGTCAAAATACTATCACTTGTCTGTCCTGGAATTCACCTAACAACCATTGATAATGTATCAGTGTTGTGTGTATCAACTCTACCTTGTTTTTCTATAGATGGAGGACAGAAGAGATGGTTTGTCATGGAGCCCTCTGACTAAAAGACAGGTTGATACGGATGTCATAACTGGGTGAGACCTGGCGCTCGGCATTAAAATGATACAAGACACATCTATTACTTTCATTGTCTTTTGTTATTATTGAATGGTGGCGGTGTATTCTTGAAATGTGTATTCTTCAAACATGTCACTGTCTTATATGTGACACCATACGAAGGGATGAAGACTAACATGTACCATCAACAAAATGCAGATAGGTACAGTATCTGTCTCGGCTGTGAATGATAACAAAATATGAAAGACAAGTGTAATATAAAGCACATTGTTGATCTACACTACAGCTGGCCATGTTTGTGCAATGTCCACATGCAGCCTAAACCTGCAGGGATATTAGTTCAGCCAGGAAAGATCTGACAGCGGACATAAGGAGAGAGGAGATGAGACAACTAGCCAGTTATATAATATTGTGTTGACAGCTGAGCTGACTGAAGACCAGGCATTCAACTCACAGTTGTTGATATCGTTTCCACGGTAACATGTCTTTACATGATGTGATAAAACATAAAGTTGCAAGCTACTTTCATAGCAAGGTGTTGTAAAACAAGTGTTTCATGAAACAGACACTGGTACTTCTTACTATTTTGGCTTAACTGTGATTTGACAGAGAAATATCAGCTAGATAGATAGGCTAGCCAGCTGTAGCTATCCCCAAGAAATGCTAGCTAGCTGCTGTCAGGTTGGCTAAACAAATTAAATTAAATTGCATTTGTCACATGCATTGTAAACAACAGGTGTAGACTAACAGTGAAATGCTTACTTACCCAACAATGCGGAGAGCTAAAAGAGAAATAATAGAAAAATAATAACACAAGGAATAAATACACAATGAGTAACGATAACTTGGTTATATACACAGGGTACCAGTACTGAGTCGATGTGCAGGGGTACGAGGTAATTGAAGAAGATATGTACATATAGGTAACAATAAAAGGGACTTGGACAACAGGATAGATAATAAACAGTAGAAGCTGTTCAGGGCCCTGTTGTTTCCAGACGTGCTGCATCGGTACTGCTTGTCGTGCGGTAGCAGAGAGGGCTTTCCTTTGACACCGCCTGGTATAGAGTTCCTGGATGTCAAAGACCTCGGCCCCAGTGATGTACTGGGCTGTAGGCATTACCCTCTGTAGCGCCTTGTAGTCGGTTGCCAAGAAGTTGCCATTGCAAGCGGTGATGCAGCCAGTCAAGATGCTCTCAGTGGTGCAGCTGTATAACCCAGTTACATTTTGAGGATCTGAGTACCCATGCCAAATCTTTTCCGCCTCCTGATGGGGAAGAGGTGTTGTCGTGCCTTCTCCACAACAGTGTTGGTGTGTGTGGACCATGATAATTACTTAGTGATGGAACTTGAAGCTCTCAACTCCCTCCACTACAGCCCTGTTGATATGAATGAGGGAGTGTCCGGGACTCCGTTTCCTGTAGTCCATGGTCATATCCTTTGTCTCCATTGTCTCCTTTGTCTCCTTTGACCTCCTCCCTATAGAATGTCTCATCGTTGTCGGTGTTCAAATCAAGCACCGTTGTGTCATCAGCAAACTTAAGGATGGTGTTGGAGTCGTGCACGGCCACACAGTCGTGGGTGAACAGGAAGTACAGGAGGAGACTAAGCACGCACCCTGAGGGGCCCATGTGTTGAGGGTCAGTGTGACGAATGTGTTGTTGTTTACTCTCTCCCCCTGGGGGCGGCCTATCAGGAAGTCCAGGATCCAATTGCAGAGGGAGGTCCTGATCTCAGTGATGAGCTTGGAGGACACTATGGTGTTGAACGCTGAGCTATAGGCAATGAACAGCATTCTCAGCTAGGTGTTCCTCTTGTCCAGGTGGGAGAGGTCAACGTGGAGTGCAATAGAATTCCATCATCTGTGGATCTGTTGGAGCGGTATGTGAATTGGAGTGGGTCCAGGGTGTCTGGTATGATGGTGTTGATGTAAGCCATGACCAGCCTTTCAAAGCATTTCATGGCTACAGATGTGAGTGCTACGGTGCGATAGTCATTTAGACAGGAGAACTTGGCATTCTTGGACACAGGGACTATTGTGGTCTGCCTGAAACATGTAGGTATTACAGACTGGGTTAGGGAGAGGTTGAACATTTCAGTGAAGACACTTGCCAGCTGGTCAGCGCATGCTCTTAGTATGCATCCTGGTAATTCGTCTAGCCCCGCGGCCTTATGAATGTTAACCTATTTAAAGGTCTTACTCACATCGGCTACGGAGAACGAGATCACACAGTCGTCCGTAACAGATGGGGCCCTCATGCATGGTTGCTTGCCTCAAAGCAAGCATAGAAGGTATTTAGCTCATCTGGTATGCTCACTTCACCGGGCAGCTCGTGGCTAGGTTTCCCTTTGTAATCCTTGATATTTTGCAAGCCCTGCCACATCTGATGAGTGTCAGAGCCAACGTAGTAGGATTTGATCTTAGTCTTGTATTTATTTTTTGACTGTTTGATGGCTTGTCAGAGGTCGTAGCGGGATTTCTTATCAGCGTCCAGATAAGTGTCCCGCTCCTTGAAAGAGGCAGCTCCAGCCTTTGGCTCAGGGCGGATGTTGCCTGTAATCCATGGCCTCTGGTTAGGATATGTACGTATGGTCACTGTGGGGACGTTGTTGTCAATGCATTTATTAATGAAGCCGGTGACTGATGTGGTAAACTCTTCAATGTTATCGGAAGAATCCCGAAACATATTCCTGTCTGTGGTAGCAAAAAAGTCTGCTTCATCGTACCACTTCCATATTGAGCGTGTCACTGGTACTTCCTGTTTGAGTTTTGCTTGTAAGCAGGAATCAGGAAGATAAAGTTGTGATCAGATTTGCCAAATAGAGGCCGAGGGAGAGCTTTGTGTTTCTGTGTGGGAAGTAAAGGTGATCTAGAGTTTTTAGATTTTTTGAATTTGTCAATATGTCCAACTGGCCTCAAAGCTGCAGACCATGTCTAACCACACCAGCTCAGGACCTCCACATCCGTCTTCTTCACCTGCGGGATTGTCTGAGACAAGCCACCAGGAGAGCTTATGAAACTTTGAGTTTGCACAACCAAAGAATCTCTGCACAAACTGTCAGATACCGTCTCAGGGAAGAGCATCTGCATGCTCGTCATCCTCACCATGGTCTTGACCTGACTGCAGTTCGGTGTTGTAACTGACTTCAGTGGGCAAATGCTCACCTTCGATGGCCACTGGCATGCTGGAGAAGTGTGCTCTTCACGGATGAATCCCAGTTTCGACTCTACCACACAGATTGCAGACAGCGAGTATGGCATTGTGTGGGCGAGTGGCTTGCTGATATCAACGTTGCCAACAGAGTGGCCCATAGTGGCGGTGGGGTTATGGTATGGGCAGGCATAAGCTACGGACAACAAACACAATAGCATTTTATCGATGGCAATTTGAATGCCCAGAGATCCCATGACAAGATCCTGTGGCCCATTGTCGTGATATTCGTCCTCCGCCATCACCTCATGTTTCAGTATGATAATGCACGGACCCCTGTCACAAGGATCTGTACACAATTCCTGGAAGCTGAAAATGTCCCAGTTTTTCCAAGGCCTCCATATTCACTAGACATGTCACCCATTGAATATTTTTGGGATGCTCTGGATCCGTTTTTCCAGTTCCCGCCAATATCCAGCAACTTCACAGAGCCATTGAATCAACAGCCTGATATGCTTAGGAGATGTGTCGTGTTGCATGAGGAAAATTATGGTCACAGCAGATACTGACTGGTTTTCAGATCCACTCACCTACAGTTCTTTTTTTAAGGTATCTGTGACCAACAGATGCATATCTGTATTCCCAGTCATTTGAAATCCATAGATTAGGGCCTAATGAATTTCTATTGACTGATTACCATATATGAACTGTAACTCAGTAAAATATTTGAAATGTGTTAATATTTTTGTTCAGTGCAGTATGGTCTGCAGCTAATCATGAGGTATTTTAACTCAGGTGTGAAAACCTTGAGACTTCCTTAACATTAGAGATCGTGCACCAGCTGTTGTAAACAAAGGCCCACACACCTCCCCCTTAACCTTACTCAAAGCTGCCATTCAGTCTTGATGCATAGAAAACCAGTTAGATGTATATTATCCATGTCCTTGTTCAGCCACGACTCATAGGATATTACGATTGGTTGGGTCCCGTTGCTAGGATAGTCTCGAATGGAGCTCGTCCAGTTTTTTCTCTAGTGATTGTTCATTCACCAATAGAACGGAGGGTAGAGGCGGTTTATTTACTTGCCAACGTAGTCTCATCAGGGAGCCCGCTCGTTTGCCTCTCTTGCCCTGTCTCTTGGAATGAGCAGTATATCCACAGCTGCTGACTCATTGAAGTAGAAATCTTCATCCAAATCACGGTTAGTGATCACTCTTCTGATGTCCAGAAGCTGTTTTTGGTCATACAGTAGGAAATTGTAGCGGAAATGTTATGTACAAAATAGTGCTTTTTTGTTGTTGTTGCAGAATTGGTCAAGAGCCCGTAAGACAGCAGCTATCCACTGCAGCGCCATCTTCCCATTCCCAAACACAAGGTCAGTGCAGGCTCTAGCCTACACGTCGGACTGAATTAGCAGATCATCTTGAGATGGCGAGTCAGCCAGGAAGGGACAAGTCCTCAATTTCAACATTTCTCTCCATAGCAAATCTAGCTTAGGTTACCTTACTGTCACTAAGTTACTCACTAATGCCCTTGTTTGTTTAATGTGATTGAATGGCAAAGACACACCCAAGAAACGTCCACATTAAAACACACCCCAAAGACAACTCTTGTTTGGGCTTCAGTAATGGCCATTGCATTTCATAATGAGCACCGGAAGAAACACATGCGGAATAGGTGAGTGCAGTTCACATTTAACATCATAAAAACCAATGCTATGTCCTTTTGATGGTAGTTTGTGTTAAACATTGAAAGGGACATTTTTCTGACTACACCATAAATTATGTACTTAAGTAAGGCATTGTGATTGCCACATTACTGTCATTATCTGCACCTCTCAGGCTGATGCTGCAGAGAAGGCAATTTAACGCAGTGCCTTTTGGGGGATTTTTTAGGAGCAGCATGACCCTGGAGATATGGAATGATAGAAGTTAATACATCTGCAAAACACACTCTGCTTCTCAAGGGGTTTCTTATTGACACACCCTCCTAGGGACTGTACAAGTAGTGCCAAGAAAAGCATTCACTGCTCATGGCTTCAGTTGTTGTGGTCCATGTGCACACTTAAACCACGGCCATACCTGTAGGATGAGGCATAACATTTCCTTCGACTATTTATCAAATCAACATTACACAGGCAGGTACATTTTAATTCATAATTCATATTAAATTGCACAATATGAACTATAGATAAAGTCAGGATTGAGAGGCTATGAGATGTACTGTAACTGTCACTAATCTATATTTCTGAGAGAATCCAATGTGGGGTCTAGCCTATGCATGCATGAATACTGTATCTTAGTATATCACGTTAGAATGTTCACACTTCTGTGTAGGAATGAAAAGGTCAGAGTAAAGAGGAGACCTTCTCAAAATAACCTCAGCAAACTTTTGATGATGCGCTATATGACACATGCATTTTTTATGTGAGTTGGAAGAGGATGTGACAAAGATTTTGTCAAAGAGATGACAAAAAGCTTTCAGCTTACAAGTAATCGAATCCTGTCCTCACACATCCTGGCTTTTACCTTCTATTTCCAATGGAGATGGTGAGTCATACACAGCAATGGAGCTACTCACATACAGTATCATTATTCTTGACTGACATGACTCATGATGTACACTGAGTATACCAAACATTAGGACACCTTCCTAATATTGAGTCACCCCCCCCTTAAGAATCCTTCTTTAACCTACCCCCTCCATTCATATACACTGATTGAAGTGGATTTAACAAGTGACATCAATAAAAGATCATAGCTTTCACCTGGATTCACCCGGTCAGTCTATGTCATGGAAAAATCAGGGGTTCTGAATATTTGGTATACTCAGTGTATAGGCATTCATATTCATAGTGCTCTCATCTAGTAATATCACCTATAATCTATTGGCATTATTTATTTGATTGTCATTCGCATTCACAGAGTAAGATAATAATGTAAAGTGTAAAGTCTCTGGAAATATGCTTAACACTTTCAATGAAGCAGTGTCCACAAGAGAAGCCTAAAGTCCCTATATACTATGCCACTGCCCATTCCCTCCTAGAGCTGTCTCCATGGCAACTGCTGTGGCATTAGAGCAAGCTGAAGATTTTTGGGTGGATGCTGGGATCCTTTGACAGATGAGATAAGGATTATGGAGCATTCACTTGGTTGTTAAATATCTCAGAGGCAAAAATCCATACAGAACTGAATACAGCTTGGAAATTACAGCTTGTACTATAAAATTCCCCTAATTGACCATCCGGGCTTAATGCTGTAAAAGTTAGACTCAAATTACTGTAAATCAAATGTATTTATAAAGCCCTTCTTACATCAGCTGATATCTCAAAATGCTGTACAGAAACCCAGCCTAAAACCCCTAACAGCAAGCAATGCAGGTGTAGAAGCACGGTGGCTATTAAAAACTCCCTTGAAAGCACAGAACCTAGAAAGAAACCTAGAGAGGAACCAGGCTATGAGGGGTGGCCAGTCCTCTTCTGGCTGTGCCGGGTGGAGATTATAACAGAACATGGCTAAGATGTTCATAGATGACCAGCATGGTCAAATAATAATAATCACAGTGGTTGTCGAGGGTGCAACAGGTCAGCACCTCAGGAGTAAATGTCAGTTGGCTTTCATAGGAGTATCTCTACCACTCCAGCTGTCTCTAGAGAGTTGAAAACAGCAGATCTGGGACAGGTAACACGCCTGGTGAACAGGTCAGGGTTCTATAGCCGCAGGCAGAACAGTTGAAACTGGAGCAGCAACACGGCCAGGTGGACTGGGGACAGCAAGGAGTCATCAGGTCAGGTAGTCCTGAGACATGGTCCTAGGGCTCAGGTCGTCCGATAGATAGAAGGAGAGAGAGAATTAGAGAGAGCATACTTAAATTCACACAGGACACCGGGTAAGACAGGAGAAATACTCCAGATATAACAGACTGACCCTAGCCCCCTGACACAAACTACTGCAGCATAAATACTGGAGGCTGAGACAGGAGTGGTCGGGAGACACTGTGGCCCAGACAGGAAGATCACGTCCGTGACTCAACCCACTCAAGTGACACACTCCTCCTAGGGACGGCATGGAAGAGCAACAGTAAGCCAGTGACTCAGCCCCTGTAATAGGGTTAGAGGCAGAGAATCCCAGTGGAGAGAGGGGAACCGGCCAGGCAGAGACAGCAAGGGCGATCCATTGCTCCAATGCCTTTCCGTTCACCTTCACACTCCTGGGCCAGACTACACTCAATCATAGGACCTACTGTAACGGCTGATGTCCTCCTCTTCGTCTGAAACCTAAACATAGAAACACATAACATAGACTGCCCACCCCAACTCACGCCCTGACCATACTAACTAAAGACAAAACAAAGGAAAATAAAGGTCAGAACGTGACACCTACTGAAGAGACGAGTCTTCAATAAAGACTTAAATGTTGAGACCGAGTCTGCGTGTCTCACATGGGTAGACAGTCCATTCCATAAAAATGTATCTCTATAGGAGAAAGCCCCGCCTCCAGCTGTTTGCTTAGAAATTCTATGGACAGTTAGGAGGCCTGCGTCTTGTGACCGTGTGTATGTGTAGGTATGTACGGCAGGACCAAATCAGAAAGATAGGTAGGAGCAAGCCCATGTAATGCTTTGTAGGTTGGCAGTAAAACCTTGAAATCAGCCCTTGCCTTAACAGGAAGACAGTGTAGGGAGGCTAGCACTGGAGTAATATGATTACATTTTTGGTTCTAGTCAGGATTCTAGCGGCCGTGTTTAGCACTAACTGAAGTTTATTTAGTGCTTTATCCGGGTAGCCGGAAAGTAGAGCATTGCAGTAGTCTAGTTTAGAAGTGACAAAAGCATGGATTAATCTTTCTGCATCATTTTTGGACAGAAAGTTTCAGATTTTTGCATTGTTACGTAGATGGAAAAAAATCTGTCCTTGAAACAGTCTTGATATGTTCGTCAAAAGAGAGATCAGGGTCCAGAGTAACGCCGAGGTCCTTCACAGTTTTATTTGAGACGACTGTACAACCATCAACAATAATTGTCAGATTCAACTGAAGAACTCTTTGTTTCTTGGGACCTATAACAAGTATCTCTGTTTTGTCAGAGTTTAAAAGTAGAACATTTGCAGCCATCCACTTCCTTATGTCTGAAACACAGGCTTCCAGCGAGAGCAATTTTGGGGCTTCACCATGTTTCATCGAAATGTACAGCTGTGTGTCATCCGCATAGCAGTGAACGTTAACATTATTTTTCCGAATGGCATCACCAAGAGGTAAAATATATAGTGAAAACAATAGTGGTCCTAAAACGGAACCTTGAGGAACACCGAAATGTACAGTTGATTTGTCAGAGTACAAACCATCCACAGAGACAAACTGATATCTTTCCGACAGATAAGATCTAAACCAAGCCAGAACTTGTCCGTGTAGACCAATTTGGGTTTCCAATCTCTCCAAAAGAATGTGGTGATCGATGGTATCAAAAGCAGCACTAAGGTCTAAGAGCACGAGGACAGATGCAGAGCCATGGTCTGATGCCATTAAAAGGTGATTTACCACCTTCACAAGTGCAGTCTCAGTGCTATGATGGGGTCTAAAACCAGACTGAAGCGTTTCGTATACATTGTCTGTCTTCAGGAAGGCAGTGAGTTGCTGCGAAACAGCTTTTCATTTTTTTTTTTAGGAATGGGAGATTTGATATAGGCTGAGAGTTTTTATATTTTCTGGGTCAAGGTTTGGCTTTTTCAAGAGAGGCTTTATTACTGCCACTTGCACATACTGTACATTTCAAATATTTTAGTTGACAGAATAGGAGTGGTCATACAACAAGAGTATCAAGATATTTCCATGGAATTTTAATGCTGAATTTCAAGTTGAACCAAAAAACAGATACTGGTATGCTTTTTTCTCATCTATTTCCGCCATGAAGTTGGCAGTAAAAGTCTCAATAGGTTTCAATAGGCCACTCAATAGGCCACTCAATTTATGAACTTCTCCACAATAAAAGCATCTAAACATTATCTCACATTTCTTATAGACTAACATTTAGTTTTCAACAGAGGAAATTTGTATAAACCTTCCTGTCTGTCACTCCAACATTTGCAACATTGTTTCAATATTAAAATTCGGCCCCCAGCTGTCCCATAGTAATGAACGTGTCGGGAGTCGAGACGAGACAGACAGGCAGGCAGCGTTTCTCAGCCAGTCGAAAACATGAATCAGCTGGCATCATTTTTTTGGATATATACAAAGAAATGTCAATTGAAAAAAGGTCAAACAAAACCAAGTGCAGCTAGTTTGCAGTCTTTTCAGCTTCAGTTTGAAGTGATTGTGTTAGCTGTGTTGTTGGCTAGCTCCATTGAAAAAAAATTATATGCCAGGCGAAATCGCGCCTCATTAGCTCATTGTTGTATGTATTTGGATGTATTCAAATAAATGCCACTAGAAAACAGCTTAAACAAATGCAAATGCAGCTACTGTTGTTATTCTGGCTGCGCTGTTTGATGTGACTGTAAGCTAGCCGTAGTTGGCTAGCTAGCAAGCAAGGGATAAGAATGTTGCCAGCCAGTATGGCAATGGAACATTTAGAACGAATGACTGCATCGCATCAATTGATACAGAACAAAAAGACTGAACGACTGGGTCGCGTCTCTGGCAACCGAACCGATAGAATTAACGACCATCCGCTTGGATAGCAACCCTATATTTATGTCGGGATTATATATTGTGGAAGGATGTTATAGTATGATTCAATTCATCAAAATAACTTTTTTAATTAAAATATGTCAATCATTATTTAAATATTTTGGTAACCTGTTGTATAAAAGTGATAATGCCCTCGAAGCTGGTGTTTAGAGGATATATTGGCATGGTTACTGGAGTTCTGAGGAGCAACTGCTAAACTATTGGCCTTGGATTGCAGTTCACAAACAAAGATCACTGAGTGTGGTGTACAGTGTGCATGCCCTTTGGCACAGCACTCGTGAGAGTGAGAAAGAGGGTGACGACAGGTCAGGCTTGTAATCTAACATCAAAGCAGGCAATGTGTAACACAGACAATAATATCAGATTCATAGTACAATGGGCTGCTCTGCCTTTGTACCCAATTGTATAATATACAGTTCTGACCAAAAGTGAGGTTCAGCTTTATTCTTTCAGAAATCAGAGAGTTCTGCTATGGTGCATAAATACTGCATGATTATAACAGTCAAATGGTATTTGCAGCTACTTTAATAGTAGTTCAGGTTTTTTGCGCCACAGTAGAACTCTCTGATTTATGTTAGGATTTTCTCAAGGATGCCCTTTATCTATTTCCCCAGAGTCAGATGAACTCATGGATACCATTTTTATGTATCATTGCCAAAATCCTGAACTATCCCTTTAAAAATGTCAGGAGGCTTTTTTTGCTCAGTGATTGTGGCCTGTCTAAAAGTAGTGTAACAGTGTCTGTTCTATGTTCAAACCATCACACGCTGAGGCTTTGCTGTCTATTTTTACACTGGTATCAATATAAGGGGAAGCATGTGGTTTTCAACTGTTATCACTGCTAAGAGTGTTTCAAACATTGCACATATGAACTAGCAATAGAGCCCCACAGTGGAGGTGTCATAATACCCATAAAACCTAGTGGTCAAGCAGGGAATTTTACCCATAGGGAATTTTAGAAACACAGTGTGTATGTATGTAAGTATGTATGTATATTATGTTACTGCTCTCGGGATGAAATGTACTATTATGTATTGATTTTTACCTTATTTTTTTCTTATTTTAATATTCTTATTTATTCTTTACTCTTTATGCGATGCGCAATGCAGAGAACACCGGAATAAGAATTATAATTGAATTACTATAGTGAATTATTGTAACGTTTGTTTATGTGTCAATTAACCCCAATTGGCAATTTGACACAAAAATAACATTTCATTCATTCACTTAAAATAAGGGCTGTGTTTCATGTAGGCTTACCCTGGTGTGACGTTTTGATAACAATGTAAACTTTTATCAATATATTCGGCTCTTCTCTGATTTGAAAATGCTAATTGGCATCAAAATGAACATCATCCAAGACTACAAATCCCTGCAAGCTACTGCACGTCAAATCTAGCTGGAACCTTTGCTAACAGGTACATTTAAATACATTTAGCCAATTTTTTCATTACTACATTTAGCTAACATTAGATAGTAAATCCATATATTCTAACCTTTGTCTCGATTCATCAGTCTAGTCCAGATCATCATGGCATTTGTAGTTCTTTATGATATCCACATTAGCAGATAATTAGCATTTCATTTGTTGGGGGTAAATACAGGCGAATATATTGAAAAAAGTCACCTTGCCCGAGAGTGTTTACATGGTTATCAAAACGTCACACCAGAGGAAGCCTACACGAAACACAGCCCTTATTTAAGTGTTTCTAAAATCCCCTATGGGAAAAATGAATGGTGGAAAAACGATTGAAACCATTTCCTTGTTTGACCGCTAGGTTTTATGGGCATTATGACTCATACTGTGGTACTCTATATGGTCATTCAGTGCTTATTTCCAGATGCAGGTCAGCTCCACGGAGATTTGACGGTCTGCTATTTACTCATCCCAGCTCACAGTGCTCTGGCTGGGCTACTGAACCCTGACCGAGCCCTCTGATGTCAGGCTATACTCACAAACACCTTGTTTTAGTACTTACTGCTAAATGGGTGTGATATGCTATAAGCCAAAATATTAAACAAAGTGCTTGCTTGTCATACTTTATTTGGATAGACCGGATTGTCCTTCTGTAATGTAGATGCTCTACAGATGGTCACACTATCAACAAATTATCTGTTGATAAGTATCTGCTTGATAAGGTTAGGGTTAGGTTTAGAATAAGGGTTGGCATAAGGTTTACATTTAGGGTTAAGATTAGGGTTAGTGTTATAGATAGATAGTTAGTTGAAATGTTACTGATAGCATATAGATAGTCTGTAAAGCATCTACAGATGGACTATCCAAATAAAGTGCTACCTTTGTTTGTTTTGGCTCATAGCCAATGCTCATGGGGACCACACCTTCTAGTTTAACACATACATATTCAATGGAAATGGGAAATTACAATAATACAATAAAGCAGCCAGAAGAAAATGTAAAATGCAAAGCCACTGGACCAGAAGGACAAGCCAAACTGCATACTATGTATTATGTAAGGAGTCAAAGGAACCTGCTAATCTAAGAGGAAAGTCCAGGACCTGGGAATAAATATCTCAGCCTCCAGTATTTATGCTGCAGTAGTTTGTGTCGGGGGGCTAGGGACAGTTGGTTATATCTGAAGTACTTCTCCTGTCTTATCCAGTGTCCTGTGGGAATTTAAGTATGCTCTCTCTAATTCTCTCCTTCTCTCATTCTTTCTCTCTCTCGGAGGACCTGAGCCCTAGGACCATACGTCAGGATTACTGGGCATGATGACTCCTTGCTGTCCCCAGTCCACCTGGCCTTGCTGCTGTCCCAGTTTCAACTGTTCTGCCTGCAGTTATGGAACCCCTACCTGTCCCAGACCTGCTGTTTTCAACTCTTAATGATCGGCTATGAAAAGCCAACTGACATTTATTCCTGATCATTATTTGACCATGCTTGTCATTTATGAACATTTTGAACATCTTGGCCATGTTCTGTTATAATCTCCACCCGGCACAGCCAGAAGAGGACTGGCCACCCCTCATAGCCTGGTTCCTCTAGGTTTCTTCCTAGGTTTTGGCCTTTCTAGGGAGTTTTTCCTAGCCACCGTGCTTCTACACCTGCATTGCTTGCTGTTTGGGGTTTTAGGCTGGGTTTCTGTACAGCACTTCGAGATATTAGCTGATGTACGAAGGGCTATATAAAATAAACTTGATTGATATGTTTGTGTGATACTGTACCTTTAACAGGGTTGGGGAGTAATGGATTACATGTAATCCGTTACATGTAAGGGATTTAAAAAAAGCTAACTCTAATCCTTTACGTTACCAGCTAAAATATTGTAATCAGATTACCGATACTTTTGAAAAAGTAGATGATTACTTAGAGGATTAATTTAAAAATCAGAAAGGATGTTTGCGAAAAAAAATCTTTGACACTTCTCTGTTTTCTCAATGACATTCAAATCAGCATTGAAAAAAGGCGCACATTTAAATTTGTTCCACCTGATCGAGTCTGACCACAAGTCAGAGACCACTATGATGACACACAAAATGTGTTTGATGGATCACAGGAACTAGGCTTTTTTAGGCTACAGTCCAAGCTATGTCTTCCAATGGTGCGACTGCTGTCGGAATCCAAAGATTATCCCACTTGAATAAACGCTTAGCGGTAAGGATGACAGTAGTGGTGTAGTCTACAGCGATAGGGATATCACTTATTATTGATATCTACATAGCGCATTGATTGATGTGAATCACACTGCTGCTCTCTCATTTAGCAATTTGCGCATTACGGATTGTGGATGGCTGTTCACAAATCTAAAAGTCTATTTGAACCCAATAATTGTTAAATTCAAGAAGTTTAAGCTGCCTATCAATTATTGTTTCTGTAACCAGTGGACAACCAGTGAAAAATGCGCTCTTGCAACGGCTGCATAGTGCGAATCCAAGCCTATGGAATAAAAGTTGGGCTTTTATTACTCAATCCAATTCATACTGATAAATGTTTTTCATCCATAGGCCTAATGGACACATGCTCAAACTGGCACACTTTTGATAGACTTAACTTCTTGACGCACGGATCCCTTTAACAGGATCATTTTCATCAACAACCGCTGAATTGCAGAGCGCCAAATTTAAAAAAAATGAAATCACAAGTGCAATATCGCAAAACACAGTTTAGCTTGTTGTTAATCCACCTGTCGTGTCAGATTTTGAAAATATGCTTTACAGCGAAAGTAATCCAAGCGTTTGTGTGAGTTTATCGATCACTAGACAAAACATTAAGAACACCTAGCAGCAGTGTAGATTGGTCACGAAAGCTAGAAAAGCAATGAAATGAATCGCTTACCTTTGATGGTCTTCGGATGTTTGCACTCACGAGACTCCCAGTTACACAATAAATGTTCCTTTTGTTCGATAAAGATTATTTTTATATAAAAAAAACTCCATTTGTTTGGCGCGTTATGTTCAGTATTCCACAGCCTTAGACAGGTCATCAAGGCTTGACGAAAATTCCAAAGAGTATCCGTAAAGTTCGTAGAAACATGTCAAACGTTTTTAATAATCAATCCTCAGGTTGTTTTTAACATCAATAAACGATAATATTTCAACCGGACTGTAAACTATTCAATACTGGAGAGGAAAAAAATGTAGAGCAACCTGTGTCGAGCGCGTCAACTAATGGAGGGACATCCGTGTATCCACTGACGCGTTTTGATAAATCTGGCTAATTTTTCAAAATAAAAGCTTGAAACTATGTCTAAAGACTTTTCACACCCCGAGGAAGCCACAGGAAAAGGAATATGGTTGATATCCCTTTAAATGGAGGAAAGGCAGGGAGTTATCAAAATAAGAGTCACTTCCGGGTTGGATTTTCTCAGGTTTTCGCCTGCAAAATCTGTTCTGTTATACACAGACAATATTTTGACAGTTTTGGAAACTTTAGAGTGTTTTCTATCCTACTCTGTCAATTCTATGCATATTCTAGCATCTGGACCTGAGAAATAGGCAGCTTACAATGGGAACGTTATTTTTCCAAACATAAAAATTCTGCCCCCTAGCTTTAAAGGAGCAATCTGTAGTTGCTACATCAATTCTTGGACTTAGAAATTATATACAGTTGAAATCGGAAGTTAACATACACCTTAGGCAAATACATTTATACTAAGTTTTTCACAATTCCTGACATTTAATCCTAGTAAAAATGCCCTGTCTTAGGTCAGATAGGATCACCACTTTATTTTAAGAATGTGAAATGTCAGAATAATAGTAGAGAGAATGATTTATTTCAGCTTTTATTTCTTTCATCACATTCCCAGTGGATCAGATGTTTACATACACTCAATTAATATTTGGTAGCATTGCCTTTAAATAGTTTATCTTGGGTCAAACGGTTCCACAAGCTTCTCACAATAAGTTGGGTGAATTTTGGCCCATTCCTCCTCACAGAGGAACTGGGTCATGTTTGTAGGCCTCCTTGCTCGCACACAGTTTTTCAGTTCTGCTCACAAATTTTCTATGGGATTGAGGTCAGAGCTTTGTGATGGCCACTCCAATAACTTGACTGTGTTGTCCTTAAGCCATTATTCCACAACTTTGGAAGTTTGCTTGGGGTCATTGTCCATTTGGAAGACCAATTTGCGACCAAGCTTTAACTTCCTGACTGATGTCTTGAGATGTTGGTTCAATATATTCACATAATCTTCCTCCCTCATGATGCCATCTATTTTGTGAAGTGCACCAGACCCTCCTGCAGCAAAGCACCCCCACAACATGATGCTACCACCCCCGTGCTTCACGGTTGGGAGGGTGTTCTTGCAAGCCTCCCCCTTTTTCCTCCAAACATAACGATGGTCATTATGGACAAACAGTTCTATTTTTGTTTCATCAGACCAGAGGACATTTGTCCAAAAAGTCCGATCTTTGTCCCCATGTGCAATTGCAAACCGTAGTCTGGCTTTTTTAATGGTGGTTTTGGAGCAGTGGCTTCTTCCTTGCTGAGCGGCCTTTCAGGTTATGTCGATATAGGACTTGTTTTACTGTGGATATAGATATTTTTGGACCTGTTTCCTCCAGCATCTTCACAAGGTCCTTTGCTGTTGTTCTCGGATTGATTTGCACTTTTGCACCAAAGTATGTTCATCTCTAGGAGACAGAACGTGTCTCCTTCCTGAGCGGTATGACGGCTGCGTGGTCCCATGGTGTTTATACTTGCGTACTATTGTTTGTACAGATGAACGCGGTACCTTCAAGTGTTTGGAAATTGCTCCCAAGGATGAACCAGACTTGTGGAAGTCTATAATTTATTTGAGGTCTGGGCTGATTTCTTTTGATTGAAAAACATCCACAGGTACACCTCCAATTGACTCAAATTAAGTAAATTAGCCAATCAGAATCTTCTAAAGCCATGACATCATTATCTGGCATTTTCCAAGCTGTTTAAAGGCACAGTCAACTTAGTGTATGTAAACTTCTGACCCACTGGAATTGTGATACAGTTAATTATAAGTGAAATAATCTGTCTGTAAACAATTGTTGGAAAAATGACTTGTCTCATTCACAAAGTAGATGTCCTAACCGACTTGCCAAAACTATAGTTTGTTAACAAGAAATGAATGGTGTGGTTTAAAAAGGAGTTTAATGACTCCATCCTAAGTGTATGTAAACTTCCAACTTTTTCTTTATTTTACTATTTTCTACATTGTAGAGTAATAGTGAAGACATAAAAACTATGAAATAACACATAAGGAATCATGTAGTAACCAAAACATTTATATATTTGTCACGTTCCTGACCTGTTTTCCTTTGTCTTGTATTTATTTTAGTTGGTCAGGGCGTGAGTTGGGTGGGTTTGTCTATGGTTGATTTTCTATGTTGGGATTTTTGTGTTCGGCCTGGTATGATTCTCAATCAGAGGCAGCTGTCAATCGTTGTCCCTGATTGAGAATCATTCTTAGGCAGCCTGGGTTTCACGTGTGTTTTGGGGGTGTTAGTTTCCGTGTTTGTGTTTTTCACCACACGGTACTGTATCTGTTTTCTGCACTTCGTTTATATGTTTTGTATTTTCAGTGTTCAGTTTTTCCGTTATAATAAATCATTCATCATGAACACTAACCACTCCGCGAATTGGTCCGATCCTTCTCGCCTCTCCTCGTCCGAGGAGGAATATGACGACTAACGTTACAAGATTTTAGATTCTTCAAAGTTGCCACTGTTTGCCTTGATGACAGCTTTGCACACTTTTGGCAAAGCATGCCATTCCATGAGCGCAGCATTTATTTTTAAACTCGAATCAATGAGCCCAATCAGTCCTCCATGACAACAAAACATAAACAACAGAGTAGGGGTGGCTAATAACTCCTTAGTTTTGGGGTCATGCTAAGGTAAAACAATTTGGCTAATATTTCAAGTCCTATTCTTGAAAATCAAGGGATATAACATTTATAGGAATGACTGGAATTCTGATAGACTTTGGTTTTTAATGTAAAGATATAATTTAGTCACATTATTGTATGTAGTAGAAAGCGATGGGTTAGATTAGAAGAAGCCTACATAACCAACCCATAAAGTAAAATGTAACATAAAAATATGGCCAGCTATGTAAACTTTAACATTGATTTATCCTGCAATAGATGCCGTTCAATTGGTAATATACATTTTTCTTTTATTCTAAAGTAATCTAAAAGTAACGAAATGTAATCAGATTACGTTACTGTGTTTGGGTAATCCAAAAGTTACATTACTGAGTTTTGGACAGGTAACTTGTAACTGTGAAGGATTGCATTTAGAAAGTAACATACCCAACCCTGACCTTTAATTACCTGAGGAAACAATATTTTATTTAAATTTTATTTATTTATTTAACCTTTATTTAACTAGGCAAGTCAGTTAAGAACAATTTCTTATTTACAATGAAGGCCTACACCGGCCAAACTCGGACGACGCTGGGCCAATTGTACGCCGCCCTACGGAACTCCCAATCACGGCCGGTTGTGATACAGCCTGGATTCAAATTAGGGTGTCTGTAGTGACGCCTCCAGCACTGAGATGCAGTGTCTTAGACCGCTGTGCCACCTGGGAGCGACGGACAGCTTTGGCAGTCCCTATATGTAATCTCTGTCACATGGTTGTAGATCTGTCATATATTTCTGTCACCAATATTAATTATACAGACACAACTCAGGTCGATGGTAAAACGAAGACTGATGCGTGCACAATGGCCCTCAAGGCTCTCTTACCATGACTGTTCCACTTGAATCAGGTGGCAATACATGCACATTACTGGACTGAAGTCAATACATCAGTTGTATTTCTTATAACATTTTAAAGCAATTAATTAGAAACAAATCTGTGTGAATTACCATTCAATTACCATAAAAGGTAAAAGGTGTTCCTTGGAGAAAACCCCCATGCTTTGTGACTTAAATACCAGGGATCATCTCTTTTGAAGTGCTGTAATTGCTGCACAATTAAAGGAGTAAACGATGTCCCAATCAACAATATTGTTCTATGCTTTTGTGTACATTTCCAGATTAAATGGCTGCAGTAATGAGACATCAGAAGGGTGTAGCAGAGCTCTGGATAAAAAAATACTATGCGTTTACTGCAGTAATGACACTTCCACAACATGGATCTTGGACATATTCATATATTTTTTTAAATGGGCCAATAAACCCGTTAATTAAACCTTCCCCAACCAGCCCACTGAGCACAGTTATAACTGGTAACTGTGGAGAAACAGACTAATAAATCAATTGTCTCCTCAGCCATCCAAGGGATTTAGAGGGGAACTTAGAGCTCAGCTTTTTGTGAGAATGAGGACACTATCCACCAAGTGGGTGGGATTTCAGTCTCTCTGGGAAGAGGTGGCAAATTATCACTGCCACATGTGATATAGTGTCAGATCATAAGAGGGTATAAAATAATGGTACCATTTTTGAGTTTTGAAAGGTTAATCATCACCTCGATGAGAGGAGATTCCATGTCCTGTGTAGGGTATATAAGTCAGCCACTGACAAGCCGTACACATTTGGCGGGTGACATGAGGGGGTGATCATTAATGCAGAAATAGCTGTGTAGCCCTTTCCTGCAGTCAATGACCAAAAGTGCCCTCTTTAGCCTCATGGGTGGAATGTTATTAATATTTTTCATAATTTTATAATTAATAAAGTTTTTTTAAATGAACAACGAAAATCGGGTGTTTCTATGTTAAACAGTTTTGTTATATTCCAGTGTTCTGTGAGGTATATAAAGTTTAATATTGGGATGCAAACAAAAAATGTAATACATTTCAACTCTATATCTGACATGGTAGAGGTGTCTTTTTTTAAAGCCCATAACCATGTCTGTGAGGTATATACTTTTGTTTCAAAGTAGATTTGTTTAAGACTACCAAGAATCACTCTGTGTTACCCTGATTTAGCCCACTGCAGTAAAAGGTTAAGAGGACACCAGATCCAAAAAGCCCACTGTCACAGGAGACACCTAACCCTGCAGGCTGTCCAAGGTGCTGCTTAATGTTTCATGAGGCTATACAGTTTAACAGATATTATTTACTTGACTCCTAATTTTGCTAAGCTGCAATCCATTAAAAATAACTGGAAATGTATTATGTATGTCTAATTACTAGCTTTGTTGCTATTCCTGGACTTTGTGGTGTCAATAATATTCTAGATGTGTTACTGTGATGCCAACCTTGATAATGGATGTGTGTGTGTGTGGGTGTGTGTATATGTGAGTGTTGGGCTATCATTGTAAGTATGTGTGAGTATGTGGGTAGGGTCCAGTGTGTGTGCATAGAGTCAGTTCAAGAGAGTTAGTGCAAAAAAGGTTCAATGCAGGTAGTCCGGGTAACCATTTGATTAGCGATTTAGCAGTCTTGTTAAGAAGTCTTATTGCTTGGGGGTAGAAGCTGTTCAGAGTCCTGTTGGTTCCAGACTTGATGCATTGGTACCGCTTGCCATGCGGTAGCAGAGTGAACAGTCTGTGGCTTGGATGGTTGGAGTCTGACAATTTTTCGGGCCTTCCTCTGACACCGCCTGGTATAGATCTCCTGGATGGCAGGGAGCTCGGCTGAGATACCACATTGTGAAGTTTATAATGAACTTTTGTTTCCCATAGAAATACAAATAATTCCCACAGACTTAACGTCCAGTTGGTAGGATTGCTGCTGGCATTCAACATGGACTAGACCAAGAGGCAAACAACATGCTTAGAGATTCAGGACGTTCTCGTTCCAGAAAATTCACTATAAATTTAAAAAGAGCTTTAAAACCCGCTGACTGTGCTCGCTCTTTCTCTCTCTCCATGACTACAGTGCAGAGAGGATTGTCAACCGAATCCATTCAAAACCCATTTAAATACAATTATAAACGGGAAGGCATGCAAAGAGACCAAGGAGCCTCCATTGTTTACAGTGTGACAGGAGTCCAGGCTTCCTTCCATCCACCATAACTCCTCAGATGTTTTATTATCAAGTTCAGTGATGCCTGGCTTGGAAGACAACATCGAACATTTCATTACTCCTTTCATGACTTACTGTAATCTAGTTTGTGGTAGTTAAATTAGCCTCTTCCTTTTATTCACCGTGTCAACTTTTTCTATAAATAATTTTGAAAGCATTTGACATGGCTTTCAAATAATCAATTTTTGATTGGATTGCAATGGATTGTATTGGCTCGGACAAGGGCCTTTTATACAAAGCTGTGCACACAAAGAAAGCTCTCTATGCTGGACAGGAAAGGAAAACACTTGGGGAAAAGGGCAGTGTGAGTTATCTTTATTTTCTTGACTGCATTGAGTCTCCTGATTATCTGTCAAACCTCTATGCATGTTTCAGTGAAACTGATAGCATTTAGGTTTGCACCCCTGAGAATGTCAAACAGTACTAGTTGAGAGCGGTGTTGTTGCAGTAAATCCATCACACAGGCTGTCTGACAATATGCAACCTGAGAGGGTACGTAGGGGTGAAGGAAAGTGCCTTATGGGTAATTTTAGGGACCGTTTAGGGACCATTACAAACCACTTACCATATTTATGCCATAAAATATTCATTGGTTGCTTTTCTCAGACTGCACACAACCATTCCTGAAGGCAAGATCAACTGAACTAAAAGCAACACGTGAAGTCAGCCAGGGAGAGGTTGACAGCCTGGAAGGGGGGTTCCCCTAAGGACATTTCAGACTACATCAGTAGCAGTGTTCAACAGTCTTCAGGCATTCTGACTTCATATTATCTGTAATTACAATGTCAGGTAAAACTGTCCACTTCATTGCTGAAAGTATTAATTATTTCATTGTATGTACATTATCTACTGCATTATTGCTTGACAGTATAACCATTCTAATCTTACCAGGTACATGTAAATGGTTCTATCTGTCTGCAAGTACTTAAATGGCCCTTGATTAGTTTTCTATGAACAATCAGAATCCCTCAGCTATTGGACTCATCTACATATGAGTGTTGCCGTAAATAAGAAAGTGCTCATTGCCACACATTCAGGGTGTGAGAGGCTACACACCAATGATACTGAAATGTCAATCTGCTATTTTCAGCTGTATATGAAAAGACAGGGTGTTCCAGTCCTCTCTGCTCAGTCAGCCTGTAATCCTGAAGCGGGCAGTTCTAGAGCTTCCTTCCTGATGGGGAAATGACACGCTAATAGCCTCCTCTTCCCTCCCTCACATCCAACCCTGCACATACTGCAGCTGTCTATTGAAAGCATCAGTGCATAAAAGCTATCAGTGGTCCTAAGAGCTGTCCCTTAGATTAAGTGTGAAATGCATTGCCTAGTGTACTAGAAGCGCAGAGACCTTCATTTTGACATCATGTGAATTTAAAATTGAAATATCTCCGCCGTTTTTAAAGTCATGCCCCCCCCCCCGTCCTTGACTTATTTAACACACTGACGTTGATAGAATTTCAATGTCAGAGTTAACAGAGTTTCTGTTATAAGCAGTTTTAGGATGACATGTTCATTTTTTCCTCCTGTCCTTCCTTCACCCGACAGTTGGCTGCCCATGGCTGCCATGATGTGCCCATCATGGCACATCAAAACTCCACCTAAACCACATTGAAACTATTTTCTCACATATAATAATACTGTAGATGTACCCTAAAGAAAATATTACATTTACAATAGTCTGATGGGTGACAATATAATCAATTGTAATTTCTGAATGAAGGGACTAATAATGAACAGTGCAGCGTATAATAGACAAATAAACATTTAAATAATCCTACCGATGTTCATGCAGGTCTTGCAAGTTCTTATCAGAAAGAGCATATTCTAAGGTTCCTAAAACATCTACATTTGTCAATTAACTAAAATATTTGAGAGGATGAGCTCTATTTAGAATAACCTTGATTCCAATGTGAGCACTGGTGGCAGCAGCCTAGGCGACAAAGCACAGACATGTTTCTGCCAACATGGTTTTATAATTCATTTCTTTGTGATGGATTTAACACTTGAATTGTGGTGTTTTTAGTGTTTTTCGAATTTTGAACATAGAGCTTACAGTAACAAACAATAAAAAATGCTATTGTGTTCTTTGAAATAATATTTTTTCTGCATTCTTATGTACAGGAAGAAGGAAGCCATGGCATTTGGATGGGTTACCGTCATATTTATCTGGGAGGGACAAACAGGCATCACTGACCTGAATGGGCTGTTGTGCTGGCTCACTGGGTCGGCTAGTTGCATCATCCGGTAGTTGAAGGCAACGCCTCCCGGGCGTGATCGAGACGTTGAAAACTGCGAAGAACCTCTCCATAGCCATCCCCAGTTGTGCCAGCTGGTCATGGTGTTGACGTAGATGGTAACCCTGCTCGTCAACCGTCTGAGAGATATTCGGTTTTCCTGCTTCCATTGTTTGATTAAAAACAGAAATATCACATTTACATACGTGAGTATTTAGACCCTTTACTCAGTACTTTGTTGAAGCACCTTTGGCAGCGAGTGATGGAGTGCTGCATCAGATGACCTGGCCTCCACAATCACCCAACCTCAAACCAATTGAGAAGGTTTGGGATGAGATGGACCACAGAGCGAAGGAAAAGCAGCCAACAAGTGTTCAGCATATGTGGGAACTCCTTCAAGACTGTTGGAAAAGCATTCCTCATGAAGCTGATTGAGAGAATGCCAAGAGTGTGCAAAGCTGTCATCAAGGCAAACAGTTTCAACTTCGAAGAATCTAAAATATATTTTGATTTGTTAAAAATTATTTAGTTTTTTTGCAGACGTTTACTGACACCGACCAGTCAACGAGGGTTGTACACATGTCTCGTAACCTTAGCTAACGAGACAGCCAGCTAACGTTAACTAGTTAACCTGTTGAGGCTGGGGGCGCTGTTGTCACTATTTATGCTAATCGTGTAATTTTTGAAACGGCTTCCCACAAAATTCTTGATCGTACAATATGCATATTATTATTATTATTGGATAGAAAACAGTCTATAGTTTCTATAGGAGTTGAAATTTTGTCTCTAAGTGGAACAGAACCCATTCTACAGCAATTTCCCTGACATGGAGTCAGATTTCAGAAATGTTGGCCCCTGATCTGGAGTCAGTTAAAAGGCCACAGTTATTGCTATGAGTATACGGACACTGCTTACGTCTTCCCCTGGATGCCTTTACGTGATGACGATTTGAATGGGGTCGATTGCGCGTTCACAGGCACTATAAATTAAAAAACCCTGTAGCTAGTAAGTCTTTTGGAGCTGCGTTATGCGCGTGGAGGACACCGACCCGCACCTGTTCCAAGCATTAGTGTTGGGAGTAATCTTTCTCCGGTCATGTTAAGACTCGTTATAGGAGTTAAAAACATCATAAGGTAGTTAATTTAAAGCGTTTTATAGCAATTTATATCCGTTTAGTGCGATTTTGGGACATTTATTTCTGAGACGCTGTGAATCTCTGGGCACGCTTCCAGTTCATGCTGAACGCAGTTGGCATTTCCACATGGCAAGAGGACAGCTTTCCACCAAAAGACGATTAGACCCAAGAAAGGATCCTTTGCCCAAGATACTGATGGAAGAACAGCTCAAAGTAGGAAATTTTTATTATGATAAATCGTGTTTCTGTCGAAAAATGTTAGTGGCTTAGGACGCCATGTTTTTTGACGTAGCTTCGCTTGGCGCAAACTGTATTGAAAAGTAAGGATAATTAAAAAAATGTAATTCCGCGATTGTATTAAGAATTAAATTGTCTATCAATCGATGTCCACCCTATATTTTTTAGTCACGTTTATGAGTATTTATGTATAAGAGTAGATCACTGTCTAATATGGCGCACGGACATTTTCTCACCAGCTGGGCTACATTTCACATTGTCTAACCATGATTTTGGTGGCTAAATATGCACATTTTCGAACAAACTGTATATGTATGTTGTAATGTGATGTTACAGGGGTGTCATCTGAAGAATTCTGAGAAGGTTAGTGAAAAAAATAATATATTTTGGCGATGTTGACGTTATCGCTCACTTTGGCTAGAATCAATGCTGGGCTGCTATGTGCTATGTGCTATGCTAATATAACGATTTATTGTGTTTTCGCTGTAAGACACTTAGAAAATCTGAAATATTGTCTGTATTCACAGGATCTGTGTCTTTCGATTAGTGTATGCTGTGTATTTTTACGAAATGTTTGATGATTAGTAAGTAGGTAAACACGTTGCTCTATGTAGTTATTCTAGTCCATTTGTGACGGTGGGTGCAATTGTAACCTATGCCATCTACCTGAAATATGCACATTTTTCTAACAAAACCTATCCCATACCATAAATATGTTTTTTTCTTGGTTAGGGGCTATAAATATCTTAGTTTAGCCGAATTGGTGATAGCTACTGGTGTTGGTGGACAAATAAAAGATGGTGGATTATGCTAATGTGTTTTTAGGTAATAGATTTACATCTTTACATATTGTGTCTTCCCTGTAAAACATTTTAAAAATCGGACATGTTGGCTGGATTCACAAGATCTGTGTCTTTCATTAGCTGTATTGGACTTTAATGTGTGAAAGTTAAATATTAAAAAAAAAAAATAGTTTTTTGAATTTCGCGGCTCTGCTTTTTCAGTGGGGGTGGGGGGGGGAGTGCCGCTAGCGGCACCCTCAGCCTAGACAGGTTAACCTCTGGACGATAGGGGTCAGATTTATTTATTTTTTCTTAAAATAACGTTCCCAAGGTAAACGGACTATTTCTCAGGTCCAGATCGTAGAATATGCATATAATTTACAGATTAGGATAGAAAACACTCCAAAGTTTCCAAAACTGTCAAAATGTTGTCTGTGAGTATAACAAAACTGATTCTGCAGGCGAAAACCTGAGGAAATCTAACCCGGAAGTGATTATTTATTTTTATCTGTGTTTCCTTGCCCGTCTTTCTTCCATTTAAAGGGGTATCAACCAGATTCCTTTTCCAATGGCTTCCTCAGGCTGTGACCAGGCTTTAGACATAGTTTCAGGCTTTTATTTTGAAAAATTAGTCAGGTGTCCTTTGATTACTTCCTACGCGCGAGAGGGGTAGCTCTCCATTTTTTTTTTCTCTCTTTTATTGAATAGGTTACGGTCTGGTTGAAATATTATCGATTCTGTTTGTTAAAAACAACCTGAGGATTGATTATAAAAAACATTTGACATGTTTCTATGAACATTACGGATACTTTTTGGAATTTTCGTCGAACGGAACGAGGCTTTGGTTTTCTGAACATAACGCGCAACCCAAACGGCGTTTTTTTTTGTTATAAAAGTAATATTTATCGAACAAAAATAACATTTATTGTGTAACTGGGAGTCTCGTGAGTGCAAACATCCGAAGATTATCAAAGGTAAGCGATTAATTGTATTGCTTTTCTGACTTCGTGACCATGGTAATTTGGGGCTAGCTGTTCTAGCATTGATTGATTGATACACTCACAAAAGCTTGGATTGCTTTCGCTGCAAAGCATATTTTCAAAAACTGACACGATAGGTGGATTAACAACAAGCTAAGCTGTGTTTTGGTATATTTCACCTGTGATTGCATGATTATAAATATTTTGTTGTAATATTTTGCGCCCTGCAATTCAGCGGTTGTTTAGGAAAATGATCCCGCTAAAGGGATCCGTAGCGCAGAGAAGTTAAACAACAATGAACAATGCCAACAATGCCACAGTTCTGGAATACGAAAAATAACGTCAGCTAGGGAACCAGCCAGCTAGCTAGCTAACAGCAGCCTTTAGTTTAAGACATATAGCTAGCTAGTTAAACAAAGTGAAGTTCACACACCAACTAACGTTAGCTGGACTACAGGAAAAGGGGGGCCGGAAAGGCCCCCATTAACATCGAAGGGGCTGTAGTGGAGCGGGTCGAGAGTTCCTTGGTGTCCACATTTCAAGTTCCTTGGTGTCCACATTACCAACAAACAATCATGCTCTAAAAATACCAAGACAGTTGTGAAGAGGGAACGACAAAATCTTTTCCCCCTCAGTAGACTGAAAAGATTTGGCATGGGCCCCCAGATCCTCAAAATGTTCTACAGCTGCTTCATCGAGAGTATCCTGACCGGTTGCATCACCGCCTGGTATGGAAACTGCTCGGCATCTGACCGTAAGGCGCTACAGAGGGTAGTGCGAACGGCCCAGTACATCACTGGGGCCAAGCTTCCTTCCACCCAGGACGTATATAATAGGCGTTGTCATAGGAAAGCCCATTAAATTGTCAGAGACTCCAGTCACCCAAGTTATGGACTGTTTCCTCTGCTATCGCATGGAAAGCGGTACCGGAGTGCCAAGTCTAGTACCAAAAGGCTCCTCAACAGCTTCTACACCCAAGCCAGTAGACTGCTGAACAATTCCTAAACATCGGCACCGGACAATTTACATTGACCCCCCCCTTTTGTACACTGCTGCTACTAGCTGTTTGTTTGTTACCTATGCATAGTCACTTCGCCCCCACCTACATGTACAGATTACCTCAACTAGCCTGTACCCCTGCACACTGACTCGGTACCGGTGCCCCCTGTATATTGCCTCGTTATTCTTATTGTGTTACTTTTTATTATTACTTTTTATTTTAGCCTACTTGGTAAATATTTTCTTCTTGAACTGCACTGTTGGTTAAGGGTTTGTAAGAAAGCATTTCACAGTAAAGTCTACGCTTGTTGTATTTGGCGCATGTGGCAAATAAAGTTTATTTGATTTGATTTAACAGTACACTTTAGCTTCAGACATATAGCTAGCTAGCTAGGTAAACAATGAACCTAGCTAGGTAAACAACGCTTAAGATCACACTGGCCACGTAACATTAGCTAACGAGCCAGCCATCTAACATTAGCTTGTTAAACAACAATCAACATATTTCCAAATCATCTCCTTACTACCGTGCAACAATACCATTCTGTGATACCAATAATAACCTTAGGTAGTGAGCCAACGTTCGATAGTTAGCTAACAGTACACTTTAGCTTGAAATGAAACCACTTTGTCAAATTTACAAACGTGTAATATCTGAAAATGTAGCATGCTAATGCTAGACTATCTTACCTGTATACATCATCATGCATGAAGAATACCTGCCCCTGTCAGGAATGCCATACCACGGTTGCCCTTAGTTTGAAGATGTAATCTGGAGACAGGTGTTTTCTTCATCTCTTTAGCTATCATACTCTAATTCCACTGATTTCAAAACTTGATCCTCAAGAAAGTGGAGAGCAACACTTATGCAGCTCCACTACACAATACATTTAAAAAAAAAGCTGTGTTCGACAGGATTACCAACACAGAAGCCTTCTATATGTCAGAACAATCCGAACTCATCTCCCGGCATGTCCAGCCCACTCATTATCTCATCTAACCATGGCTAGTAGGAAGGTTGCTGACTTTTTCTGTGGCTTAACTTCTTAGCGCTAGGGGTCAGATTTTTTTTCCCTTAAAATAACGTTCCCAAGGTAAACGGACATTTCCTCTGGCCCAGATCGTAGAATTTGCATATCATTTACAGATTAGGATAGAAAACACTCCAAAGTTTCCAAAACTGTCAAAATATTGTCTGTGAGTATAACAAAACTGATTCTGCAGACGAAAATCTGAGAAAATCTAACCCGGAAGTGATATTTAAAAAAAAATACATCTGTGTTTCCTGAACCGTCTTTCTTTTATTTAAAGGGGTATCAACTAGATTCCTTTTCCAATGGCTTCCTCAGGCTGTGACCAGGCTTTAGACATAGTTTCAGGCTTTTATTTTCAAAAGTAGTCAGGTGTCCTCCGAATAGTTCCTGCGCGCGCGAGAGGAGCTCTCCATTTTCCTTTTGTCTCTTAATGAATAGGTTATGGTCCGGTTTAAATATTATCGATTATGTTTGTTAAACAACCTGAGGATTGATTATAAAAAACATTTGACATGTTTCTACGACCATTACGGATACATTTTGGAATTTGTCGAACGGAACAAGGCTTTGGTTTTCTGAACATAACGCGCAACCCAAATGGCGTTTTTTTGTGATAAAATTAATATTTATCGAACAAAAATAACATCTGTTGTGTAACTGGGAGTCTCGTGAGTGCAAACATCCGAATATTATCTAAGGTAAGCGATTAATTATTGCTTTTCTAACTTCGTGACCATGCTAATTTGGGGCTAGCTGTTGTAGCATTGATTGCTACACTCATAAAAGCTTGGATTTCTTTCACTGTAAAGTATATTTTCAAAATCTGACACGATAGGTGGATTAACAACAAGCTAAGCTGTGTTTTGGTATATTTCACTTGTGATTGCATGATTGGAAATATTTGTAGTAATATTTTTGCATTTGGCGCCCTGCAATTCTAGCGGTTGTTTAGGAAAGTGGTCCCGCTAACGGGATTCGTAGCGCAGAGAAGTTAACCAACAAGGCTTGTAATTTAACAATTTTATTCGTATTTACAGATGGTATACACGTTTGTTATGAAGGCACCTGCAAGTTCACATGTTCGAGAAGGCATTTCTGCCAAAAAAACACATTTTGATAAAAAACTTTTTTATTAACCTGTCTAGGATCAGCGTGCCGCTAGCGGCACTCCCCCCCCCCCCCCCACTGAAAAACCAGTGCCGCGAAATTCAAAAAAAATATTTTTTTAAAATATTTAACTTTCACACATTAAAGTCCAATACAGCTAATGAAAGACACAGATCTTATGAATCCAGTCAACATTTCCGATTTTTAAAATGTTTTACAGGGAAGACACAATATGTAAAGATGTACATCTATTACCTAAAAACACATTAGCATATTCCACCATCTTTTATTTGTCCACCAACACCAGTAGCCATCACCAATTCGGCTAAACTAAGATATTTATAGCCCCTAACCAACAAAAAAACTCATTAGATGACAGTCTGATAACATATTTATGGTATGGGATAGGTTTTGTTAGAAAAAAGTGCATATTTCAGGTATATGGCATAGTTTACAATTGCACCCACCATCACAAATGGACTAGAATAATTACAATGAGCAACGTGTTTACCTAACTACTAATCATCAAACATTTCGTAAAAATACACAGCATACACGAATCGAAAGACACAGATCCTGTGAATACAGACAATATTTCAGATTTTCTAAGTGTCTTACAGCGAAAACACAATAAATCGTTATATTAGCTTAGCACATAGCAATTAGCAGCCCAGCATTGATTCTAGCCAAAGTGAGCGATAAAAGTCAACATCGCCAAAAGATATTAATTTTTTCACTAACCTTCTCAGAATTCTTCCGATGACACTCCTGTAACATCACATTACAACATGCATATACAGTTTGATCGAAAATGTTTATATTTAGCCACCAAAATCATGGTTAGACAATGTGAAATGTAGACAAGCTGGTAAAGAAAACGTCCTTGCGCCACTTAGACAGTGATCTACTCTTATACATAAATACTCATAAACGTGACTAAAAAATATAGGGTGGACAGGGATTGATAGACAATTTAATTCTTAATACAATTGCGTTATTACATTTTTTAATTTATCCTTACTTTTCAATACAGTTTGCGCCAAGCGAAGCTACGTCAAAAAACATGGCGTCCTAAGCCACTAAAATGTTTCGACAGAAACACGATTTATCATAATAAAAATGTCCTACCTTGAGCTGTTCTTCCATCAGTATCTTGGGCAAAGGATCCTTTCTTGGGAGAAATCGTCTTTTGGTGGAAAGCTGTCCTCTTGCCATGTGGAAATGTCAACTACGTTCGGGATGAACTGAAAAGCGTTCCCAACTTTTCACATCGTTGCAAAAATAAATGTCCCAAAATCGCACTAAACGGATATAAATTGCTATAAAACGCTTTAAATTAACTACTTTGTGATGTTTGTAACTCCTATAACGAGTGAAAAGATGACCGGAGAAATATAACAGGCTAAACTAATGCTTGGAACAGGAGAGGGTCGGTGTCTTCCACGCGCGTTACGCAGCAAGAAAAGACTTGCTAGCTAAAGGTTTTTTTCATTTGTAGTGCCTGTGAACGAGCAATCGAGCCCGTTGGAATCGTCATCACGTAAAGGCATCCAGGGGAAGACGTAAGAAGTGTCCGTATAGTCATAGCAACGACAGTGCCCGTTTAAATGACTTCAGAAAAGTGGCCAACGTTTCTCAAATCTGACTCCATGTCAGGGAAATTGCTGTAGAATGGGCTCTGTTCCACTTAGAGACAAAATTTCAACTCCTATAGAAACTATAGACTGTTTTCTATCCAATAATAATAATAATATGCATATTGTACGATCAAGGATTTTGTGGGAAGCCGTTTAAAAAATTAGCCACATTAGCATAAATAGTCTAAACAGCGCCCCCATCCCCAACAGGTTAATGTTCAAAACGGCTCTCCTGTGAAGTAGTGACTTGCAACATGCGCCTAGTTTCCTGAATTGAATCGCATATGTAAAAGAACACCAGATCTCATACTCCTGGCCCTCTCAAAATAAGTCCCTATAGACCCTCTCAGATAAAGGTTTTACAACAGTATGTTGGCTGAATTCCAATATAGCGGAGAGGGAAGCCACTAGCTTGAGGGTAATAGGAATCAGATATAGGCCTCAATATATGAGATTCAATTGCCTAATAAATGATACTAAAGACATTAATCAAGAGAAAAGCTTGTGACTTATGAATGGATGAAGACCAGTCACCAGAGCATCTCAGCCAAGGTCTCTACGGTGGCCTGGGAGAAAAAGTGGGGCTGTCACCTGCTTGAAGCTCCACCTTTCAGGAGGACAGATGGTCCTAGCCAGGGCTGCAATGATAAAGAACACCCTCTAGTTTATGGCTCTGCCTGTGTACAGTGCAGTCAGGGACCGAGCAGAAGTGTAAAGTATAGCAAGGGGCCACACTAAGTTGTCCTGGCTTCATGTAAAATAGTCCAATAATTCAGCATAATGCACAATCCATTATGGCAGCCGTTAGATCAGTTTGTAAAGACGGGCAAACATTTTGCTTTCCCTAGCTGCATATTTATCTTAAAGGCACAGGCCTAACCCCTTCATACATTGCAATATTTTAGATAAATCAATGGCTCCTGCAATTCGGCTGGCAGAGAGACCCTGATGAAAACGTCATAGAAAATATACAATCTAATCCAAGGCACCAGAGACCACAACAGTGCACACTGTTCATTCTTACAGATCTAATCTTTGTCATCAAAAGTGTCAATTGCAAGACAGACCATAACTACACTACAAAAATATTGTCAGGGAAATGTCTGTGTAAATATAATGTGTATGTTGATCAAAGTCAGATTTTTTTACACAGCCAGTCAGGTGAGTAGCCTACAATGGCAGATAAACGTGGAATATCTGAATAAGCATTGCCTGGTTTAAAAAGAATATCAGTGTCTCGCCCTGACTTTAGTTATATTTGTTTTCTTTATTTTTTGTTTAGGTCAGGGTGTGACAAGGGTGGTGTTTTAGTTTTTGTCTTGTCTAGGGGTTTTGTCTATCTATGGGGATTTGGTATGGTCTAGGGCACAGGTGTCAAACTCATTCCACGGGGGGCCTAGTGTCTGCGGGTTTTCGCTCCTCCCTTATACTTGATTGATGAATTAACATCACTAATTAGTTAGTAACTCCCCACACCTGGTTGTCTAGGGCTTTATTGAAAGGAAAAAACAAAAACCTGCAGACACTAGGCCCTCCGTGGAATGAGTTTGACACCCCTGGTCTAGGGGATTGTAGGTTTATGGTGGCCTGGATTGGTTCCCAATCAGAGACAGCTGTTTCTCGTTGTCTCTGATTGGGGAGCCTATTTAGGTTGTAATTTCCCATGTTGGTTTTGTGGGTAGTTGTTCTGTTTTGTGTTGTTGCACCTTACAGGACTGTTTTGATTTTCGTTTAATCATTTTGTATTTAGTGTTCCGTTTTAAATAAAGCATGAACACTTACCACGCTGCGTTTGGTCCGATCCTTCCTGTTCATCAGACGAAGAAGATTGTTACAATCAGGACTGTAAAATTGCTCTGTTAAAGCCAAGGCTATACAGTACCTCTAAGAAATTAGTATGGCATCATATCATCGCTGCAGTTGGCTCAGTCTTTTTTATTTGCAGCAGGAGAATTGCAAATTGAGATTGAGGTTTTTTTGTCACTGGCCTTCAAATAATGTCAAAGTAGAGTAATGTTTTTCGAAATGTTTACAAATTCCTTAAATGAAAAGCTGAAATGTCTTCAGTCAATAAGAATTCAACCCCGTTATTGTGGCAAGCCTAAATACGTTTAAGAGTAAAAATGTGCTTAACAAGTCGCATAATTAGCTGCATAGACTCCCTATGTGTGCATTAATAGTGTTTACCGTGACTTTTTAATGACTTCCTCATCTCTGTATACCACACATAATTATCTGTAAGTTACTTGGTCGAGCAGTGAATTTCAAATACATATTCAACCACAAAGACCAGGGAGGTTTTCCAACGCCTTACAAAGAAGGGCACCTATAGGTAGAGGGGTGGAAATAAAAAAGCAGCCATTGAATATCCATTTGAGTGGAGAGGAAGGAAACCTCTCATTGATTTTACCAGGAGGCCAATTGTGACTTTAATAACCTGTTATGGCTGCACGCTGAATATTGAAAAAACTGGAAAATGTGTGCACATTTTCAAACGGCCTCCTAAGAAACTTTTTATTTTCCAATATGCATATATTTACTACTGTTGGATAGATAACAGTCTGTAGTTTCTAAAAAGGTTTGAATTGTTTCTCTAAGTCGAACAGAAATATTTTTACAGCCATTTTCCCAGCCGAATTGAGTTTTCCAAAATGCGATGTGTCTCTTTAAGACCTTCTCTATAAAAGGCCCTTTGACTTAGGACCATAGGGACACGTCACAGGCGTTCGTCAGACTGTAATGCGGAAGTGAGAATTGAAAGGAGTCGAATATCTCTTCCATGGACTGAATAACACACCTTCTTGTGAGACCTGCGCAGTTAAAAAAAAAATCCGGGCGCGAAGGATAATTTGTTCTCGGCTTCTGGAACAAGGTAGATAACGTTGAATATGATGCCTGACTACGATATTATTTGATACATGTCACAAAATCATCCTAAAGTATGTTTTTTCAATATACTTTAATTATATTATTGCAATTTATTCTGGACTTTAGATGTGAAACGGCGGAAGAATTTTTTGAAGAAACGCTTTCTAGCTCCGCAATGCTATCGTGCCTGCTAACCAAAGAGGGAAATAATTCGTTCTGGAACCCAACTAAAGACTCTACTGGACATTGGACCCCGTTACAACATTCTGATGGAACATCAAGAAAGATAAGACCCAATTTGGGATGCTTTTTCATATATATGTCGAACTGTTGAATGCTAACTCTGCTAACTGTGCTAGGCTAGCGCTTGACTAGAATCAATGCTGCCTTATGCTAGCTTCTGTTGTTAGCTAATATAACGATATATTGTGTTTTCGCTGTAAAACACTTCAAAAATCGGAAATGTTGGCTTTATTCACACGATATCTGTCTTTCATTAGTTATCCACCATATGTTTTTCTGAAATGTTTTATGAGGTGTAATTAGTAGCCGACGTTGGTGTATGTATTTTCTCTGGCTACTCCCGGCTGGATTCAGACTCAAGCTATGTATTAGCATTTTTGGGTAGCATCAATGTAAAACTGATTTATAGCTAAAATATGCACTTTTTATGAACAAAACATAGATTTATTGTGTAACATGTTATATGACTGTCATCTGAGGTAGTTTTTTCTGGGCTCTTTAGGTTGGTTTTAGTTTATTTCGGTTGGTTGTGCATGCTACTTCAATCATAATTCATACTTCATAATCATAATTCATACGTGTCTGTCCACTTTTGTATTTGGTGGTGAGCTAACATAAATATATGTGGTGTTTTCTCTGTAAAACATTTAAAAAATCGGACATGTTGGCTGGATTGACAAGATGTTTATCTTTCAAATGCTGTATTGGACTTGTTAATGTGTAAAAGTTAAATATTTAAAAAAAATAGATTTTGAATTTCGCGCCCTGCAGGGGTGTCATTTTCGGTCCGATTTCGGGCTTGCACCCCAAACAGGTTTTAAAACAGTTACAGAGTTTAATGGCTATGATAGGAGAAAACTGAGCATGGAAACTGGGGATACCTAGTCAGTTGAACAACTGAGTGCATTCAACTGAAATGTGTCTTCCGCATTGAACCAAACCCCTCTGAATCAGAGAGGTGTGGGGGGTTGCCTTAATCGACATCCACGTCATCGGCGCCCAGGGAACAGTGGGTTAACTACCTTGCTCAGGGGCAGAAGGGCAGATTTTTACCATGTCAACTCTGGGATTAGATCCAACAAACTTTCGGTTACTGGCCCAACACTCCTACCCGCCAGGCTACCTGACACCCCATATGGATCAACAACATTGTAGTTACTCCACAATACTAACCTAATTGACAGAGTGAAAAGGAGGAAGCATGTACAAATACAAATACAACACATTCCTGACTACCACTCTCCAAATTTTCAAGCATAGCATGGACTATATCATGTTATGGGTATGCTTAAGGACTGTGAGTTTTTCAGGATAAAAAAGAAAAAGAATGGAGCTAAGCACAGGCAGAATCCTAGAGGAAAACCTGGTTCAGTCTGATTTCCACCAGACACTGGGAGATTAATTCACCTTTCAGCAGGACAATAACCTAAAACACAAGGCCAACTCCACACTGGATTTGCTTACCAAGAAGACAGTGAATGTTCCTGAGTGGCCAAGTTAGTTTTGACTTAAATCTGCTTGAAAAATGTATGGCAAGACTTAAATGGTTGTCTAGCAATGATCAACAACCAACTTGATAGAGCTTGAAGAATTTTAAAAAGAATGGGCAAATATTGTACAATCCAGGTGTGCAAAGCTCTTAGGGAACTTACCCAAAAAGACTCACAGCTGTAATTGGTGCCAAAGCCGATTCTTCTAAATTGCATTGACTCATGGGTGTAAATTAGCTATTTCAATCAATTTGCAGAAATATAAAAAAAAATAGTTTTTACTTTGTCAACATGGAGTATTGTGTCTAGATGGCTGACCCCCAAAAAATATTTAACACATTTTGAATTCAGCCTTTAACACAACAAAATGTGGATTAAGTCAAGTGGTATGAATACTTTCTGAAGGCACTGTATGTAGATATGCATAATTAAGCTGTACATATCTGTATGTTGGTTCAGAAATCTAAAATAGCAGCAGCAGCCGTTTCCCAAGAACAGAGCCAAACACAATCAGTGGGTCTATATTCACAAGGCCGCGGGGCCAGATGGATTACCAGGACGTGTGCTCCGAGCATGCACTGACCATCTGACAACTGTCTTCACTGACGTTTTCAACCTCTCCCTGTCGGAGTCTGTAATACCAACATGTTTCAAGTAGACCAACATAGTCCCTGTGCCCAAGGAAGCGAAGGTAACCTGCCTATTTATTTATTTATTTATTTATTTATTTTACCGTTATTTTACCAGGTAAGTTGACTGAGAACACGTTCTCATTTGCAGCAATGACCTGGGGAATAGTTACAGGGGAGAGGGGGAAGAATGAGCCAATTGTAAACTGGGGATTATTAGGTGACCATGATGGTTTGAGGGCCAGATTGGGAATTTAGCCAGGACACCGGGGTTAACACCCCTACTCTTACGATAAGTGCCATGGGATCTTTAATGACCTCAGAGTCAGGGCACCCGTTTAACGTCCCATCCGAAAGACGGCACCCTACACAGGGCAGTGTCCCCAATCACTGCCCTGGGGCATTGGGATATTTTTTTAATTTTTAGACCAGAGGAAAGAGTGCCTCCTACTGGCCCTCCAACACTAAATGACTACCGACCCGTAGCACTCACGTCTGTAGCCATGAAGTGCTTTGAAAGGCTGGTCATGGCTCACATCAACACCATTATCCCAGAAACCCTAGAACCACTCCAATTTGCACACCGCCCCAGCAGATCCAGAGATGATGCAATCTATATTGCACTCCACACTGCCCTTTCACACCTGGACAAAAGGAAGACCTATGTGAGAATGCTATTCATTGACTACAGCTCAGCGTTCAACACCATAGTGCCCTCAAAGATCATCACTGAGCTAAGGACCAGGGACTAAACACTTCCCTCACAAGTGTTTAGTCCCACATGCCTCACAAATCCTCAACTGGCAGCTTTATTAAATAGTACCCGCAAAACACCAGTCTCACTGTCAACAGTGAAGAGGCGACTCCACAAAAAAAGCCATATCTCAGACTGGCCAATAAAAAGAAAAGATTAAGATGGGCAAAAGAACACATATACTGGACAGAGATATGGCTTTTTCTTTGCAACTCTGCCTAGAAGGCCAGCATCCCTGATTCGCCTCTTCCCTGTTGGCGTTGACTGGTGTTTTGCGGGTACTATTTAATGAAACTGCCAGTTGAGGATTTGTGAGGCGTCTGTTTCTCAAACTAGATACTCTAATGTACTTGTCATCTTGCTCAGTTGTGCACTGGAGCCTCCCACTACTCTTTCTATTTTGGTTAGAGCCAGTTTGCGCTATTCTGTGAAGGGAGTAGTACACAGCATTGTACGAGATCTTCAGTTTCTTGGCAATTTCTCGCATGGAATAGCCTTCATTTCTCAGAACAAGAATAGACTGACGAGTTTCAGAAGAAAGTTTTGTTTCTGGCCCTTTTGAGCCTGTAATCGAACCCACAAATGCTGAGGCCGCAGATACTCAACTAGTCCAAAGGCCAGTTGGATTGCTTCTTTTATCAGCACAACAGTTTTCAGCTGTGCTAAATGGGTTTTCTAATGATCAATTAGCCTTTTAAAATGATAAACTTGGATTAGCTAACACAACGCGCCATTGGAACACAGGAGTGATGGTTGCTGATAATGGGCCTCTGTACGCCTATGTAGATATTCCATAAAAAATCAGCTGTTTCCAGCTACAATAGTCATTTCCAACGTTAACAATGTCTACACTGTATTTCTGATCAAGTTGAAGTTATTTTACTGGACAAAAAATGTGCTTTTCTTTCAAAAACATGGACATTTCTAATTGACCCCAAACTTTTGAACGGTAGTTTATGTATTACCTCAATTACCTTGACTAACCGGTGCCCACGCACACTGACTCTGTACCGGTACCCCCTGTATATAGCCTCGCTATTGTTATTTTACTGCTGCTCTTTAATTATTTGTTACTTTATTTATTATTATTTTTGTGTATTTTTCTTAAAACTGCATTGTTGGTTAAGGGCTTGTAAGTAACCATTTCACTAAGGTGAATGTGACAAATAACATTTTATTTGATATATGTTAGATAAAACAAATACTCATTAAAGCAACCAATCCTCTGTTAAGGAGACAACCAACCTCTTCTCTCAGCTTTTACCATAAAGCAATCTCCTCAGAAACAATGAGAAGGAGAGAATATCTTATACTACTTCCTCGATCTCTGCCCAAAGTACTGTTAACCATAAGAGACCATTAGCCCTTACAACCATAAATTAATTATGAGCTCATGCTTACGACATGAGTAGTTTCCATATGCTAAATTACCATGTTGCCATGGGCTATCTTTTATATTCCAAATAGAACCTGTCTAAAAGGCATACAATAGTATGACATGCGTGGTCGGAGAGTGGATTTACCAGCTGAAATTAAATGCATGTCTTTATTGCAACATTGCTTTTTCAAGAGAGTCATACAATATTTAATAACCAGTTTTTCCATTTCTAGGCCTTTGTTGCTACAGTTAACTGTTATAAATAATTTTATCACAACAGACTGTAGGCCTTAACAATAACACTGCCACTCAGGTCAGAGAATACAGATCCACTGTCAGATTATTCAAGTTCGATTTTCAAGCCGCCACCTCTGTCCCTCTACATTTTCCCCTCACCTTCAGGTCTGCTGTCTACACAGATTCCAATCATTGCACATCATGCATCACGTTGGCTGTGCCTGATGAATGTCACACTAATGACTAATCAGCATTATGCCATTTAAGTGCTTCACTTGACTTCTTGAGACAAATCTGACAAAAATAGACTGCGACTCGCAGGGGTTCACAGTTAAATGAACTGTGGCATGCTAAATTCTGGATATCTATTTTAGTAAACAAACATAAAACTTAAAGATCATAAATAAAATCATGGGTTTGTTTTTATACAGTCGTTACACAATTATACAGTGATTTTCTACATGATTTTATCTGCTGTCACACCCACTGATTACATTAGATTCAGCATTTACAATGAGAGGTCTATTGTGACGTGATGTCAGACCCTTTTCAAAATCTACATTGACTCATATCTTTTATGTGGAGCAGCAGGTAGCCTAGCGATGAAGAGCTTTGGGCCAGTAACCAAAAGGTCAGACAGAGAGAGAGAAAGAGAGAGAGAGAGAGAACACAAAGTGGCTAAGCTCTGGTGCCCAAACACTAGGCATGCCCTGGACCTGTTGTCAGAGGACAGACTAGGGTCCCCCAGCCACATCATAATTCACACAGGCACAAATGACCTGAGGGCTCAGCAGGAAAGGGTGGCCACAGCACTCAAGGGAATGATTGAAAAATCTTCTTCCACATTCCCCTATGTACAAGTGGTTAACCCCTTAACCCTTTCACACCTGGTAGTTTGGTGGATGGGACTACCAGCTCTCTGTAGCCTAGAGGACAACCAGTGGGTCCGTCTCCTTTATAGGTCTGAGGTCTCAGTTTCTTGTAGGATGACAATGTCTGTTTTTCCAATTTCTTTGAAGTCTGGGTTCCTGCTCTTTAGGCCAAAGGCAGATGACCTCAGACCTTGTATATTCCAGGATGAGATAGTAAAAGCTTTGTGTTCCATAGTGTCTGGTGTTGTTTTTGTGTGGTTTAGGTCCAGACTATCACAGTAGGTGTGAGCAGAGCATGTTGAGCAGGATGGGGCTTAGGTGGGTGTAATAGTGGGGGTTGCTCTGCTCACGGCCTGGGCATATGTCCGGCTGTCATGTTGAGGTCCTTGCCGTAGTGGCGGGGAGCATGGGGTGGGCGGAAGGGGCATAGTTCTGATATGAGGGGGCCTATAGAGTGTGGCCAGGGTTTGCTTGGGGTGGTCTTAGCTGGTTGTGGTGTGGCTGGTGACGCTGTGGTTTGGGTGTAGGTCCTCTTGGCATGGGTTCCCTCGGTGCATGTCCTTCAGGAGGAGGTCTTGCAGGTCTGGGAGGGTGTCTCACTGGTCTGGGCAGGGTGTCCGTTGCTCTGTTACTCCTGTGAAAAGCTGGGGCTATGGTTGAGGTCCTGGCCAAAGTTGGGATTGCTGCCTTGTAGAGGTGGACCTGGTCGTAAAGGCTGTTCAAGTCCAGGGTGGAGTGGTGGGCCAGGTAGACATTAGATTTTGAGTCTCGCGAAATGCTTGCATTCACCCGCTGTATGGGGGCAGGGGGAAAGTCTTTTCATGGTAGCAGGGTGAAGTTAAGCTCATCTGGTATAGAGCAGACCTAACCCACTCTATTAAATTAGTCAAAACAGGAACATTTTACATCTGGCTAGAAATTAATAAGAACATTTTCTCAAAAGAGAAACATTTCCTTATGAGTGCTACCTGTATCCCCCCGATAGAATCCCCATATTTTAACGATGACATCTTCTCCACCCTAGAGGGGGAGACTAATAATTTCCAGGCCCAGGGACATGTACAAGTTTGTGGCAACCTAAATGCCAGAACTGAACAAGAACCTGACACCCTCAGCACACAGGGGGACAAACACCTACTTGAAGGTGACAGCATTCCCTCCCCCACATGCCACCCTATACACAACTATGACAACATAACCAACAAAAATGGGTCACAACTCCTGCAGCTCTGTTGGAGGCTGGGTATGTACATAGTCAATTTTTAGGCCTCGAGGGGACTCCTACGGTAGGTACACATAGCTCATCTCTTGGCACTAGTACTGTAGACTACTTTATCACTGACCTCAAACCAGAGTCTCTTAGAGCGTTCAACGTCAGTCCACCGACACCCCTATCAGATCACACTACTTGAACAGAGCTTTGCTCAACCATGAGACATCAAAGCCAAAGGAACTGAATAATTTTAATAAATACTATAGATGGAAGGAAAGTAATGTGGAAATCTACCAAAAAACTATTAGGCAACAACAAATTCAATCCTTTCTAGACAATTTCCTGGACAAAATGTTTCACTGTAATAGTGAAGGTGTAACCTTGGCAGTAGAAAATCTAAACATTATATTTGACCTCTCAGCTTCCCTATCAAATCTAAAAATGTCAAGCAGACAGCCTATGAAAATGAACAATGACAAATGGTTTGATGAAGAATGCAAACCCTAAGAAAGAAATTGAGAAACCTATCCAACCAAAAACATAGAGACCCAGAAAACCTGAGACTACGCCTTCACTATGATGAATCAATAAAACAATACACTACGGAAAAAGAGGGAACAGTACGTCAGAAATCAAATAAATGTAATTGAATAATCCATAGAATTTAACCTTCTGGGAAAATTGGAAAACTCTAAACAAACCACAACACGAATAGTTATCTATCCACAACAGACATGTTTGGATCAACCACTTCTCCAATCTTTTTGGAGACAAACAAACAGCAAAAACATATATGATCAAATACAAATCTTAGAATTAACTATTAAAGACTACCAGAACCCACTGAATTCTCCAATTACATTGACCTTCCAACCCAAAAAGGACTGTGGGGTTGATGGTATCTGAAATTAAATGATAAAATATACAGACAACAAATTCCAATTGACTTAACTTAAACTCTTTAACATCCTCCTCAGCTCTGACATATTCCCCAATATTTGAAACCAAGGACTGACCACCCCAATCCACAAAAGTGGAGACAAATTTGACCCCAATAACTACCGTGGGATATACATCAACAGCAACCTTGGGAAAATCCTCTGCATTATCATTAACAGCACGGGAGCCTGCTATACAAATTGATGGAAAGTGGTGTTGGGGGAAAACATACAAAATGATTAAATCTATGTCACAAACATCAAGTGTGCAGTTAAAATTGGCAAAAAACACACACGTTTCTTTCCACAGGGCCGGGGGGTGAGACAGGGATGCAGCTTAAGCTCCATCCTCTTCAACATATATATCTACGAATTGGCGAGGGCACTAGAACAGTCTGCAGCACCCAGCCTCACCCTACTAGAATATGAAGTCAAATGTCTACTGCTGATGATCTGGTGCTTCTGTCCCCAACCAAGGAGGGCATACAGCAGCACCTAGATCTTCTGCACAGATTCTGTCAGACCTGGGCCCTGACAGTAAATCTCAATGAGACAAAAATAATGGTGTTCCAAAAAAGGTCCAGTTCCCAAGAAAACTAATTCCATCTATACACCGTTGCCCCAGAGCACAGAAAAAATGATACATACCTCGGCCGAAACATCAGCACCACAGGTAACTTCCACAAAGCTGTGAACGATCTGAGAAACAAGAAAAAAGGAACATAAAATTTGACATACCAATTAGGATCTGGCTAAAAATACTTGAATCAGTTATGGAACCCATTGCCTTTTATGGTTGTGAGGTCTTGGGTCCGCTCACCAACCGAGAATTCACAAAATGGGACAAACTGTAACGATTGTCGTCGGGAGAAGGAGAAGAGGACCAAGGTGCAGCATGGTAAGTGTCCATATACAGTATATCACAAAAGTGAGTACACCCCTCACATTTTTGTAAATATTTGAGTATATCTTTTCATGTGACAACACTGAAGAAATGACACTTTGCTACAATGTAAAGTAGTGAGTGTACAGCTTGTATAACAGTGTAAATTTGCTGTCCCCTCAAAATAACTCAACACACAGCCATTAATGTCTAAGCCGCTGGCAACAAAAGTGAGTACACCCCTAAGTGAAAATGTCCAAATAGTGCACTACACTAAACAGAAAACACCTACCCACAAACACAAGTGGGAACTGGCTACCTAAGTATGGTTCTCAATCAGAGACAACGATTGACAGCTGCCTCTGATTGGGAACCATACCAGGCCAAACACATAGAAATACAAAACATACAACAAAACATAGAATGCCCACCCCAACTCACACCCTGACCAAACCAAAATAGAGACATGAACAAGGAACTAAGGTCAGGGCGTGACACAAACACAAAATTGAGAATTCTGCAAAAATATTATCTGTGTACAACGTAAACACCAAATAATGCATGCAGAGCAGAATTAGGCCTATACCGGCTAATGATCAAAATCCAGAAAAGAGCTGTTAAATTCTACAACCACCTACAGTGGTTCCTCCTTTTAAAGTTGCATCATACTGCAGCACATCTTGCGTGCTGTCGCAGAATTCTATGGCACGTTATTTAATTATCAGCCATTGTTACCATTAATGCTAGTTAGTGTTAGTTTGACCACCAGAGGACATCTTTGAGAAGAATTTGACAGCCTTGATAGAATTTAAGACTTTTTATGGTAAGAACATTGTACATGGGATTGATTTTAAGAAATGTTGCTTAATTAATTAGATTAATATTATGGTGATTCTATTCCAAGAAAAACTAAAAACTAAACCCTTAGGGTTTCCATTAGCTTGGAATGGAAAATATGGCGCTGTACAACGTAACTGTCGGGAGTAGGCTACAGAACTAAGACATAACATTTCCACAACTTAATTGTAGTCTAACCAAAACCCAAATGGATATTCAGTGAAAATAAAAATCTCATTGATTTATCAAGACCAGTCCCCATGCTTGTCTCAAAGCAGCACGAAACACATAACATTTAACAGCACATTACTCAACACTGAGACTCATGTCACCTACAGTAGGCCTGCGGTATATATAAAAAAAAAGTTGACTCGGCAAATAATTACATTTAGAGGATTGGATGATTCTAAATTAATATCTAAGGGGCATTTTTCATTAGGGCAAATCTGATCCGTGATAATATCTAAGGGGCTTTTATATAATTCTAAATTAATTAATTAATAATAATAATCATCACTTTGTTTAAAAAATTATATTTTGGAGATTATTTCATTGTCATTTTCTAGAGTGAGTGAGAAAAAGGCCATTCTTGAACATGGGATGAGACATTCTCACTGATTTGTAAATAAAGCCAGTTTGTTATTTAGAATTATTTATCTTTTTAGAGGGAGAGAAACCAAAATCCGCCTCATGGGTCTCCCGGTGGCGGGTGGCACGTGTATCGAACCAACATCTGTAGCAGTGCAGTTAGCACTGCGATGCAGTGTCTTAGACTGCTACGCCACTCGGGAGGCCCCATCCACAAAGTTTTTAATGGTTTTCACTAGTAAGCCACATTTACCTCGGGATCCATCCCAGTTGGTATTCTGTGTCCACTCGTGGCATCTCTCTTCGGTTACACATCCTTGGAATAGCAGAACAGTATAACGGTCCGGACGGCCAATGCTGTGCCTGGTGAGCAGTTGGTCAAGTTCTGTTGTTAGAAGAGGAATGGAAATGTCAGGGTGAACCGATGACCTGACGAACCCGCCACCTCTGACAGACTCTGCCTGTCGGAGGTGGAGTTCCAAAGCTCACAGGTGTGCCTGGCATGGATTGTGACTCCATCTCGTTCCTCGCCTTCTTCAACGCGTCATTCTCCGCCTGACTCCCCGCCAATGCCGCCTGACTCTCTGCCAATACCGCTTGGCTCTAGACCAAAAAATGTAGTGTAAATAAACATCTGCATTTTGAATGTCTTTTTTCTCGTTATTTTATTAACGAAAGCATAAAGATGTTGATGAAGAAATAGAAAATGCTTCCAGCTGTCCATCACTACTGTAAATAAAAATAAAAATCTTGTTTCCATTTTTTATTGTAACCACAATGTCACAAATTATTTGTATCTTCCTTTCCAATTACTTTTAGAGTTTGGGATTTACAAATGTGCGCTTTTCATGTCATTTTAATTAAATCCAGTTTGGATTTATGTATAACCTTTTACTGACGCCTTTAGTGAGAGGTCTAATGCTTTAATATTTAAGCCTTTCTGCCCTCCGAATTCATATCTAAGGGGCATTTTTTTGCGCCATTATTAATTAATTTGCTTTAGTTTGAACGTGCAGACAGGCACTAAGAACAACGGGAACGTTTCCCTAGTCAGCAGCATTATTAGTGCAATGCCCCTTAAAGTGTTTCCCTGTGCTACCTAGTGGGGCGAGGGTCTCCACTCTCCTCCTTCCTTCCCCATGGGATAGGTCCATCTTCTGTGCGCTGCTCTACGGCCCATCCCGTGCCCCCTGCCCTGTGCCTTGAACCCTAAAGCTGGAGAACTGCAAGGCAATCCCATTGTGCGCCACTTGGGAGCCATGACTAATTTGACCAACATTTATTGTCCTGCTTATAGCCCATCCTAGAAACTTTGTTTGCAGAATTCACAGCCTGCTACGCCTGTGAAAAGCAGGATTAATAATATATCTGTGAGAATATCTAAAGGGTTTTTATAAATTCAAAATTAAATAATAATAATAATGACTTTGTTTAAAAATAACGATATTTTGGAGATGATTTCGTTTTCAAATAACGTGAAGTGAGTGAGAAAATGGCCATTCTTGAACATGGGATGAGAGATTGTTGCTAATTTGTAAATAAAGCCAGTTTGTTATTTCAAATTATTTATTTCTGTTTTTAGAGGGAGAGAAACCAAAATAAAACTCATGGGTCTCCCAGCCACAGCCAGCACGCAACCAGCATCTGTAACAAAGCAGTTTGCACTGCACTGCAGTGACTTAGACCACTGCGCCACTTGGGAACTGGACAATGTGACCGGTCTGGAGTAGGCTACAGTACTACAGTAAGAGCTAAATAATCCTAACATTTCCACACCCTAATTGTAGTCTAAGTTTCTCTTAGAATAAAAACCTTTAGTGTAAGAACAATTTTAGTAAGTAATATGGAAGTTGTGCAGAATTATCAGTTTCTATTTAGTTTCTCTCACCCATTCATTGTCAGTTAGAGACACAATGCTCTAACTCCCCTTTGCACTGGTCTGGAGTGATGAAGTAGTGACGCAGGGTACCGTACTAAACCACAAATTACCTCTAAATCCTGCAGCATAATCGCAAAACTATTAGTTGACTAACCACTGTAAAAGGAAGCGATTCCCAAACCTTCCATAACAAAGACATCACCTACAGAGAAATTAACCTGGAGAAGACCCCCCTAATCAAGTTGGTCCTGGGGATCTGTTCACAAACACAAACAGAACCCACAGAGCCCCAGGAGAGCAACACAATTAGACCCAACCAAATCATGAGAAACCAAAAAGATAATCAAATCAAATTTTATTTGTCACATACACATGGTTAGCAGATGTTAATGCCAGTGTAGCGAAATGCTTGTGCTTCTAGTTCCGGCAATGCAGTAATAACCAGTGACGAGTAATCTAACCTAACAATTTCACAACAACTACCTTATACACACAAGTGTAAAGGGATAAAGAATATGTATATACAAATATATGAATGAGTGATGGTACAGAACGGCATAGACAAGATGCAGTAGCTGGTATCGAGTACAGTATATACATATGAGATGACTAATGTAGGGTATGTAAACATATAAAAGTGGCTTTGTTTTGTAACGGCTGTCTAATTCCTCCTCCTCGGATGAGGAGAAGGAGTAGGGATCGGACCAAAACGCAGCGGTAGATGAATACATGAATGAATTTATTTAAGACAAGACGAACACGAAAAAACACTTTGAAAAATTACAAAACGACGTAGACAGACCTGAACTTGAGAACTTACAATATAACACGAAGAACAGGCTAACCAAACGAACGAACACGAAACAGTCCCGTGTGGTGCGACAGACACAGGAACAAACCACCCACAAACAAACAGTGAGAACAGCCTACCTTAATATGGTTCTCAATCAGAGGAAACGTCAAACACCTGCCTCTAATTGAGAACCATATCAGGCAACACATTTAACCCAACATAGAAACACATAACATAGAATGCCCACCCCAACTCACGCCCCGACCAACTAAACACATACAAAAACAAGGAAAACAGGTCAGGAACGTGACATGTTTAAAGTGGCTAGTGATACATGTATTACATAAAGATGGCAAGATGCAGTAGATGGTATAGAGCACAGCATATACATATGAGATGAGTAATGTAGGGTATGTAAACATTATATTAATTGACATATTAGAAAGAATTAACAAAGAAATTGCAAACTAGAATGTTATTTGGCCCTAAACAGAGAGTACACAGTGGCAGAATACCTGACCACTGTGGCTGACCCAAAAATAAGGAACTCTTTGACTATGTACAGACTCAGTGAGCATAGCCTTGCTATTGAGAAAGGCCTCCGATGGCAGACCTGGCTCTCAAGAGAAGACAGGCTACGTGCACTGCCCACAAAATGCCCACAAAATGAGTTGGAAACTGAGCTGCTCTTCCTAACCTCTTTCCAAATGTATGACCATATTAGAGACACATATTGTACGTCCCTCAGGTCACACAGACACAAAAATAATTTGAAAAATCAAATTTGGATAAACTCCCATATCTATTGGGTGAAATACCATAGTGTGCAATCACAGCAACAATATTTGTGACCTGTTGCCAAAAGAAAAGGGCAACCAGTGAAGAAAAAACATAATTGTAAATACAACCTATATTTATGTTGATTTGTTTTACCTTTTGTACTTGAACTATTTGCACATCATTACATTGTATACAGTTGAAGTCGGAAGTTTACATAATCTTAGGTTGGAGTCATTAAAACTCGTTTTTCAACAACTCCACAAATTTCTTGTTAACAAACTATAGTTTTGGCAAGTCGGTTAAGACATCTACTTTGTGCATGACACAAGTAATTTTTCTAACAATTGTTTACAGACATATTATTTCACTTATAATTCACTGTATCACAATTCCAATGGGTCAGAAGTGTACATACATTAAGTTAACTGTGCCTTAAACAGCTTGGAAAATTCCAGAGAATGATTTCATGGCTTTAGAAACTTCTGATTGGCTAATTGACATCATTTGAGTCAATTGGAGGTGTACCTGTGGATGTATTTCAAGGCCTACCTTCAAACTCAGTGCCTCTTTGCTTGACATCATGGGTAAATCAAAAGAAATCATCCAAGACCTCAGAAAAACATTGCAGACCTCCACATGTCTGGTTTATCCCTGGGAGCTGTCACGACTTCCACCGAAGTCGGCCCTTCTCCTTGTTCGGATGGTGTTCGGCGGTCGACGTCACCGGCTTTCTAGTCACCACCGATCCATGTTTCATTTTCATTTTATTTTGTCTGTATTACACACACCTGGTTTCAATTCCCATTTAACCCTCTGGCATACCTTTCTGTTCTGTCCATGATTGTTGGTGTCTTAGTGATTTGTTGTAGGTGTTAGTTTTGTATTTTCCTTGTTGGAATATTGCGTGTTTATTTTATTGAGTAAACTCAGTTGTTTTACTCTAAACTGTGTTCTGCGCCTGACTCCGCTACATCTCTGCACTCAATCACTGACAGGAGCAATTTCCAAATGCCTGACGGTACCACATTCATCTGTACAAACAATAGTTCGCAGGTATAAACACCATGGGACCACGCAGCCGTCATACCGCTCATGAAGGAGACACATTCTGTCTCCTAGAGATGAACGTACTTTGGTGCGAAAAGTGCAAATCAATCCCAGAACAACAGCAAATGACCTTGTGAGGATGCTGGAGAAAACAGGTACAAAAGTATCTATATCCACAGTAAAACGAGTCCTATATCGACATAACCTGAAAGGCCACTCAGCAAGGAAGAAGACACTGCTCCAAAACCACCATAAAAAACCCAGACTACAGTTTGCAGCTGCACATGGGAACAAAGACCGTACTTTTTGGAGAAATGTCCTCTGGTCTGATGAAACAAAAACAGAACTGTTTAGCCATAATGACCATCGTTATGTTTGGAGGATAAAGGGGGAGGCTTGCAAGCCGAAGAACGCCATCCCAACCGTGACGCACGGGTGTGGCAGCATCATGTTGTGAGGGTGCTTTGCTGTAGGAGGGACTGGTGCACTTCACAAAATAGATGGCATCATGAGGACAGAAAATTATGTGGATATATTGAAGCAACATCTCAAGACATCAGTCAGGAAGGTAAAGCTTGGTCGCAAATGGGTCTACCAAATGTACAATGACCCCAAGCACACTTCCAAAGTTGTGGCAAAATGGCTTAATGACAGCAAAGTCAAGGTATTGGAGTGGCCATCACAAAGCCCTGACCTCAATCATACAGACAATTTGTGTGCAGAACTGAAAAAGCATGTGCGAGCAAGGAGGCCTACAAACCTGACGCAGTAACACCAGCTCTGTCAGGATGAATGGGCCAAAATTCACCCAACTTATTGTGGGAAGCTTGTGGAAGGCAACCAAAATGTTTGACCCAAATTAAACAATTTAAAGGCAATGCTACCAAATACTAATTGAATGTATGTAAACTAGGAATGTGATGAAAGAATCAGTCTCTCCGCTATTATTGTCAGGAATTGTGAAAAAATTACTTTAAATGTATTTGTCTAAGGTGTATGTAAACCTCCGACTTCAACTGTATATACATAATACGCCATTTGAAATGCCTTTATTATTTTGGAACTTTTATAAGTGTAATGTTTACAGTTCATTATGTTTTCACTTTTGTTTATCCATTTCACTAAACATATGTTTCCCATGCCAAAAAAGCCTTTCAATTTTGAGAGAGAGAGAGAGAGAGAGAGAGAGAGAGAGAGAGAGAGAGAGAGAGAGAGAGAGAGAGAGAGAGAGAGAGAGAGAGAGAGAGAGAGAGAGAGAGAGAGAGAGGAGAGAGAGAGAGAGAGAGAGAGAGAGAGAGAGAGAGAGAGAGAGAGAGAGAGAGAGAGAGAGAGAGAGAGAGAGAGAGAGAGAGAGAGAGAGAGAGAGAGAGAGAGAGAGAAGAGAGAGAGAGAGAGAGAGAGAGAGAGAGAGAGAGAGAGAGAGAGAGAGAGAGAGAGAGAGAGAGAGAGAGAGAGAGAGTAATCCCAGGACTCCAGTTCATGTCCATGAATACCTCTAAATAGGATTTTTTTTTTTTCATCTGATAAAGAATGTAGCACTTCACTGACAGGGAAACAAAAGTGCCTCTGACACCAGTGTTGTATTTTACACACAGGTGCAATAATAATAACTATTGTTATGGCTTCTGACAGCATGGGAAATTAAATAATTTGTTTCAGGGGGAACACAATAGCAACTAAATTCTCCAAGGTGATCGTCAGCATATATGTCCAATAAATCAATTTACTGTTTCATAAAATACCTCTGGGAGTTCTGTTTTTTTAATGTATTTTTCTAATCCTATTTTCGGTATCCATTTGCCCTCTGCCTTTTTGAGTGCACAGAGTATTAATCGATTTGTTATTGAGCTACTGCTTTAAAGTATTCTGGATTTATTGTGTGGCAGTAAGCAGTGTAAGACTGGTGACTATTATCTCATTTTTAACACCTTTTTTCAAACTATAATACATTTGATCCAGTACATAACATGTTACTCTTACTTACCTGAAATAAATTATTCATAATTGCATGCCCTGTGTTGATTGACTCCATCTGTTGGCCTAATTTCCACATGACTATCAAAGCTATGCCAAGAGGATACAGTTCTGAAGAAAGTAACATATTGCAACTGCATATTATCATGAATGACTATTTGATACAGCTAGCCTATGACCTTTTCAAATAAAGGCTTACAATCTCAACTTAAGAACACTCATAGAAAAAGGAATCCTGTCTAAAACCTAAAAGGGTAGTCCCTCGTTGATTATCCCTTACATCATAGTACCCAGCTTTCTGATAATGGAATGAATTACAGCAAACTATCAGTAAACTATCACTGTGCCTCTCATGATTTGATTTGATCTAACACAAAAACATAGAACTACACCTTCATACAACCTGACATTTCAACATTATTTCCTTGCTACATTATAAAGCAGTCAATGAGAAGCCCTGTTATTGTTCTAAGATCAAAACCATGCCTCCTTCTTAAAGAGAAAGCAAAATAAATTCCAAGTACATTACAGCTATTACATATATCTTCCAATTTCAAAGCAGCAACATAACTCACATTTTTATTTTTACATAAAATATACAAAATATATACTTTTTATTTTATTTATTTCACCTTTATTTAACCAGGTAGGCTAGTTAAGAACAAGTTCTCATTTACAACTGTGACCTGGCCAGGATAAAGCAAAGAAGTGCGACACAAACAACAACACAAAGTTACACATGGAATAAACAAACATACAGTCAATACCACAATAGAAAAAAAGTATATATACAGTGTGTGCAAATGAGGTAAGATAAGGGAGGTAAGGCAATAAATAGGCCATAGTGGCGAAATAATTACAATTTAGCAATTAAACACTGGAGTGATAGATGTGCAGAAGATGAATGTGCAAATAGAGATACTGGGGTGCAAAAGAGCAAAAAAATAAATAACACTATGGGGATGAGGTAGTTGGATTGGCTATTTACAGATGGGATATGTACAGGTGCAGTGATATGTGAGCTGCTCTAACAGCTGGTGCTTAAAGTTGGTGAGGGAGATATGAGTCTCCAGCTTCAGTGATTTTTGCAATTAGTCCCAGTCATTGGCACCAGAAAACTGGAAGGAAAGGTGGCCAAAGGAGGAATTGCCTTTGGGGGTGACCAGTGAATTATACCTGCTGGAGCGCGTGCTACGGGTGGGTGCTGCTATGGTGACCAGTGAGTGTCACATGGAATGGCGCTGGAGAGACGATGCAGGTACAGGGAGTAAAACATTTAATGAAGAAACGGACATGGAATGAGACAGGAACAGCGTCAGCATACAAGAAAACAAAGACAAAAAACAATCAATGCAGTAGCGGGGAACATCGCTGGGAAACTGACAAATATAGGGGAGGTAATAACAGGTGATGAGTGGGTCCAGGTCCAATATCGGTGATGCGCGTGACGAGGGAAGACAGGTGTGCGTAATGGATGGAAGGAGTGCGTGATGCAGTGCAGCCTGGCGGCGACAAGCACCAGGGGAGTGAAGAGTGGGAGCAGACGTGACAGTGAGCTCAGATAAGGCGGGGCTTTACCTAGCAAAGATTTATGGATGACCTGGAGCCAGTGGGTTTGGCGACGAATATGAAGCGAGGGCCAGCCAACAAGAGTATATAGGTCGCAGCAGTGGGTAGTATATGGGGCTTTGGTGACAAAACGGATGGCACTGTGATAGACTGCATCCAATTTGCTGAGTAGAGTGTTGGAGGCTATTTTGTTAATGACATTGCCGAAGTCAAGGATTGGTAGGATAGTCAGTTTTACGAGGACATGTTTGGCAGCATGAGTGAAGGATGCTTGATTGCGAAATAGGAAGCTGATTCTAGATTTAATTTTAGATTGGAGATGTTTGATGTGAGTCTGGAAGGAGAGAGTCTAACCAGACACCTAGGTATTTGTAGTTGTCCACATATTCTAAGTCAGAACCGTCCAGAGTAGTGATGGTGGACGGGCGGGCAGGTGCTGGAAGCGATCGGTTGAAGAGCATGCATTTGGTTTTACTTGCATTTAAGAGCAGTTGGAGGCCACGGAAGAAGAGTTGTATGGCATTGAAGCTGGTCTGGAGGTTTCTTAACACAGTGTCCAAAGAAGGGCCAGAAGTTTACAGAATGGTATTGTCTGCGTAGAGGTGGATCAGAGAATCACCAGCAGCAAGAGTGACATCATTGATGTATACAGAGCAAAGAGTCGGCCCGAGAATTGAGCCCTGTGGCACCCCCATAGAGACTGCCAGAGGTCCGGACAATAGGCCCTCCGATTTGACACATTGAACTCTGTCTGAGAAGTAGTTGGTGAACCAGGTGAGACAGTCATTTGAGAAACCAATGCTGTTGAGTCTCCCGATAAGAATGTGGTGATTGACAGAGTCGAAAGCCTTTGCCAGGTTGATGAATACAGTTGCACAGTATTGTCTCTTATCGATGGCGATTATGATATCGTTTAGGACCTTGAGCGTGGCTGAGGTGCACCCATGACCAGCTCGGAAACTAGATTGCATAGCGGAGAAGGTGCGGTGGGATTCGAAATCGTTTGTTAACTTGGCATTCGAAGACCTTAGAAAGGCAGGGTAGGATAAAGGTCTGTAGCAATTTGGGTCTAGAGTGTCTCCCCCTTTGAAGAGGGGGATGAGCTTTCCAATCTTTGGGGATCTCAGACCATACGAAAGAGAGGTTGAACAGGCTAGTAATAGGGGTTGCAACAATTTTGGCTGACAATTTTAGAAAGGGTCCAGATTGTCTTGCCCTGCTGATTTGTAGGGGTCCAGATTTTGCAGATCTTGCAGAACATCAGCTATCTGGATTTGAGTGAAGGAGAAATGGGGGCGGCTTGGGCAAGTTGCTGTGGGGGGGTACAGGGCTGTTGACCAAGGTAGGTGTGGCCAGGTGGAAAGCATGGCCAGCCGTAGAAAAATTCTTATTGAAATTCACAATTATTGTGGATTTATTGGTGGTGACAGTGTTTCCTAGTCTGAGTGCAGTGGGCAGCTGGGAGGAGGTGCTCTTATTCTCCATAGACTTTACAGTGTCCCAGAACTTTTTGGAGTTTGTGCTGCAGGATGAACATTTCTGTTTGAAAAAGCTAGCCTTTGCTTTCCTAACTGCCTGTGTATATTGGTTCCCAACTTCTCTGAAAAGTTGCATATCGCTGGGGCTATTCGATGTTAATGCAGTACACCACAGGATGTTTTTGTGGTGGTCAAGGGCAGTCAGGTCTAGAGTGAACCACGGGCTATACCTTTTCCTGGTTCAACATTTTTTGAATGGGGTATACTTTTTAAAGATTGTGAGGAAAGATCTTTTAAAGAATAACCAGGCATCTTCTACTGACGGAATGAGGTCAATATCCTTCCAGTATACCTGGGCCAGGTCGATTAGAGAGGCCTGCTCGCTGAAGTGTTTTCGGGAGCGTTTGACAGTGATGAGAGTTGTTCGTTTGACCGCAGACCCATTACGGATGCAAGCAATGAGGCAGTGATCGCTGAGATCCTGGTTGAAGACAGCAGAGGTGTATTTGGAGGGCAGGTTGGTTAGGATGATATCTATGAGGGTGCCTGTGTTTATGGATTTGGAGTTGTAGCTGGTAGGTTCATTGATAATTTGTGTGAGATTGAGGGCATCAACCTTAGATTGTAGGATGGCCTGGGTGTTAATTAAGCATGTCCCACTTTAGGTCACCTAACAGCACAAGCTCTGAAGATAGATGGGATAGAAGATAGATGGTTACTGGTTAGATGGTTACTGGTTACTAGAAGATAGATGGTTAAATATAGATGGTTACTGGTTACTCTTCTGAACTATTCTCTGTCATTCACTCATGTCAATTAGGATGGTAAATAATGTACCTCCTTTTCAGTTAGAAAATAATGGTGTCTCGTAATGTCCTCAGGTTATCTTCGAAATGTGTGTCCTCATATTCCCTTTAAAGAGAACTCTCTCTTCAATACTGGGAATCAGAGGCCTTCTTGTGGCTCACTATAGATGTGACTGAATGTGACAACAGATACATGTTCAAAACAAATTATGAATTACAAGCTATTCTGCCAAGATGGGTTGAGTCATGAAGTGTTGGATGCCAATTCATTATGCACAGACAGCTAATTATTCAGTGGCAAATAATCTAGATATCAGAGGTTGTTTGGACATTATACTGTGCACTTCTTTTAAAGGCAAATATCTGTTATCACTGATAACTAGGAGACCAAAGTGCCCAATAATAATCCATTCACAATGTAAATGTAATGGCTTTCATCGGTAGAAGGAGAGGAGGACCAAAGCGCAGCGTGGTGCGTATCCATAATTTATTAGAATACTTCTCAATATGAACAAAAACAATAAACAGACGAAAAACCAACAAAGCTACAGTCCCGAACTAGTGAACACAGAAAAAAACAGGAACACACGAACAGGAACAATCACCCACAAACCAACAGCGAAAACAGGCTACCTTAATATGGTTCCCAATCAGAGACAATGTAAAACACCTGCCTCTGATTGAGAACCATATCAGGCCAATAAGACAAACCTAAACAAAGAAACACATAACATAGACTACACCCACCCAGCTCACGTCCTGACCAACTAAACAAAGACTAAACAAAGGAAACAAGGTCAGGAACGTGACAGTAAACCCCCTGCTGACATATTTGACAGCACTTTATGTGTACTTTCATGATAGATTATCAAGTGAATGTGTGACAGTCAATCCAAAGTTAATGTTCTCTTCTCAAGAGCAGAGCCTTTCAATGTCAAACTATTAATATCTCTAGAGTAAATGTGTAATCTGTCAAAGCAGCATAAAAAGGTCAAAGCCATCTTAGATGAAAGTGGTCTCAGTCTGAATTGATTCGATTTTGGGTGTAGGCCAAATATCTGTAATTTTCTGAAAAAATACTGACCTTCACATATTTGTTCGGTTATCATGAGAGATAAATTGAGTATATATTGGTTAAGTATAAAATCAACGTCTTAGTTCATTAGTGTGTTTCCTTTGAGTCCTGATGAGGGTCTTGTAATGTGATCAAAGTAAAGCACAAATTGATGCTACTTATGGTTTTCTGAATTAAAACCATACAATGCCCTTACCCTCCTGTTGCTTACTGTTGTGTCTGTTTGTGCAGCTGTAGAAAACAACACGTTCTACAATGGTATGCTACTGAGATGTCCTCCCTGTGGAGAATGCACAGGATGCCTCAATTAGCATACAGCAGAGAATAGATGTTAAAGCTAGAATCCTTAGTTGCTACATCCATTTTATGACTTATAAATTAATAATATATACCCTAGTGGATGCTCCTCAGATGAGGAAGGGGAGGACCATCCTCCTCAGTGAATTTCATAAAAATAGTGAAGCTTTTAAAAATATATATATTTTTTAGGAAAAACTATACAAAATATATTCACGTCACCAAATAATTGATTAAAACACACTGTTTTACAAGGGTCTACAGTAGCCTCAACAGCACTCTGTAGGGTAGCACCATGGTGGAGCCAGAGGACAACTAGTTTCCGTCCTCCTCTGGGTACAGTGACCTCAGTACAAAACCTAGGAGACTTGTGGTTCTCCACCCTTTCCATAGACTTACACAGTAATTATGGCAACTTTCGGAGGATGTCCTCCAACCTTTCAGAGCTCTGGAACATGGACTGAAATGTTGTCCACCCAATCAAAATATCAGAGAATTAATCTAGTACTGAAAGCATAAGCTACAGTTAGCTAGCTCTGCAGTGCATAAAATGTTGTGAGTTGTTCACTGAAAGAGAGAGAAAGACAATAGTTTTGAAAAAATGATTGTCTTCATAAATGAAGGAGAAGCAAGAGAGAGACAGTGAGAGAGCTAGCTATATTTTGTTGTGTTTTTTTGTTCTCTTTCACTTACCTAGTGAATGGAGCTAGCTAGTTTAGCATACTCAAACACCCAGCTCAAACAGAGGGATGCTATGTTAACTAGCTGGCTATGGATATCCAACACTGGAACACTTCCAAGTCAAGGTAAGCATTTAGTTTTATAAATGTATTGCCATTGGGCAGCTGATGTAACTGCTTGCTGACCAGTGTACACACGGTAGTTTTAGTAGCTATGTTGACTTTGACATTAGCTAATATGTTGGCAACGATGTAGGCTGTGCGTACTTATGATAGGAAGGTTTGGCTTGGAAAGGTTTTTTCACCTGGTCTCAGACAGCTTATGTGTTGTACACTGAAGTCCACAAGCAAAGGGAAAAGGTGAGCGGCGGAGAGCCCGTAGACGTGAGAAGGAATCATAGCTACAACAATCAAAGGGATTATGCTGTTTGTATGTGGTTGCTATGAAAGTGAACTGTGTTTGCATGTGTTATAAGGGGTGTATTCATTCCCCCGATTCTGTTGATTGGAGCCTTAAATGGAAGCAAACAACGAAACAGTGATAAACATACTTGAATTTGTTCAACAGAAACTCTACTGTTGGACTAAAGATAACATACCTAGCACTGCTACAGTGCCTTCGGGAAAGTATTCAGACCACTTCATTTTTTCCAAATGTTTTGTTACATTACAGCCTTATTCTAAAATAGATTTTCTTTTTTATATTTCGACAAACAATACCCCATAATGACAAAGCTACCCCATTATGACAAAGCGAAAACAGGTTTTAGAAAGTTTCCATTGATCATCCTTGAGATGTTTCTAGAACTTGATTGGAGTCCACCTGTGGTAAATTCAATTGATTTGGTCATGATTTGGAAAGGCATACACCTGTCTATATAAGGTCCCACAGTTGACAGTGCATGTCAGAGCAAAAACCAAACCATGAGGTCGAAGGAATTGTCCGTAGAGCTCCGATACAGGATTGTGTTGAGGCACAGATCTGGGGAAGGTACCAAAAAATGTCTGCAGCATTGAAGGTCCTATAGAACACAGTGGCTTCCATTATTCTTAAATGGAAGAAGTTTGGATCCACCAAGACTTTTCCCAGAGCTGGCTGCCCGGCCAAACTGAGAAATTAATGGGGAGAAGGTTCTTGGTCAGGGAGGTGACCAAGAACCCGATGGTCACTCTGACAGAGCTCTAGAGTTCCTCTATGGAGATGGGAGACATTTCCAGAAGGATAACCATCTCTGCAGTACTCCACCAATCAGGCCTTTGTGGTAGAGTGGCCAGACAGAAGCCACTTCTCAGCAGCAAAATGCACATGACAACCTCCTTGGAGATTGCCAAAAGGCACTTAAACATGAATCTCTGGTCTGAGGAAACCAAGATTGAACTCTTTAGCCGGAATGCCAAGCATCACATCTGGAAGAAACCTAGCACCATCCTTACGTTGAAGCATGGCGGTGGCAGCATCATGCCTTGGGATTTCTTTTCAGTGGCAGGGACTGGGAGACTAGTCAGGATCGAGGCAAAGATGAACGGAGCAAGGGACAAGTCTCTTAATGTCCTGAGTGGCCCAGCCAGAGCCCGGACTTGAACCCGATCGAACATCTCTGGAGAGTCCTGAAAATAGCTGTGCAGCAATACCCCCCATCCAACCTGACAGAGCTTGAGAGGAATGGGAGAAACTCCTCAAATACAGGTGTGCCAAGCTTGTAGTGTCATACCCAAGAAAACTTGAGGCTGTAATCGCTGCCAAAGGTGTTTCAAGAAAGTACTGAATAAATGGTCTGAAAACTTATGTAAATGTGAAATTTCAGTTTTTGAACTTAAATAAATTATCCAAAATTGATAAAAAACGTTTTTTGCTTTGTCATTATGGGGTATTGTCTGTAGATTGACGAGGGGAAAAAAACAATTTAATCAATTTTAGAACAAGGCTGAAACGTAATAAAATGTGGAAAAAGTCAAGGCGTCGGAATACTTTCCGAATGCACTATACATGCAAGCATTGTGCAAAGCATTAATGAATGTGTCACTGTCTGTCACCTTGATTATGATGTCTCTTGACCTGTGCACCTACGTTGTAAACTTTCATTCTTAGGCTAATTTGTAGCAACATCATGATGGGTAGAGGAAAAATTAGAGAATCATGTAGTAGCCTAAACCTATCGATGTAACATTGATCTGGGTGAATGGAATATGAAGGACAGTCATCCAATATGCTGTAATAGAAATAAGGCCATGCTCATAAAAATAATAAATTGTCCTCCCTCATCTGAAACGGCACAAACTGCCACTGATAAACCCATTGTTTCATTCCCCATAAGCTTAGTTTAACTGTTGTACCTCATCAGAACCCATAATATATGCTTGTTTTACTCCAATGTTTGTAAACAAAGTTAATATAAACCAACACTTTATAGCCTTAAAACATGGATGGTGAGCCCACTCAGACAGTAGAACATGGCACTTACGGGTTCGATTCCCGCTGGGACAACCCAATATGTAAAATGTGTATGCAAGCATGACTGTAAGTCGCGTTGGATAAAGCATCTACTAAATGGCATATATTATACTATGAATTTGAGAGTGGTTACATTTCTTCAGACCCATCCCTCAGCTTCTTACCAAAACAAACTTTGGGTGACCACTTCGTTATTGCTTCAATTAAGGATTCTAGGTTTAAGCATCTGTCCATGGCCTAAGGCCGATGTAAATGATCAGGGAAAATAAAGTATTATACAGGTCCCCAAACCATAAAGAAAACTGATATACACTGGGCTGGTCATGTAACTGATTATATAAATGTTCTACTTCCATCTAGTGGTGGGTTATAATATCACACCACACTTTTGGTTACATCCCACTTGGCACATTGGTTGAATCATGGTTGCTTTCACGTCATTTAAAGGAAATTACGTTGAACCAACGTGGAATAGACGTTGAACTGACGTCTATGCCCAGTGGGAGAGTACTTTAGCTGTTACAAACAAGTCAATAGTTTAATTGAGTTGTTGTCAGCTAGTTACATAGGAACTAAAACCACATTCAGATAGGAAGTGTACAATATACATAAAATGATTACTGTAGGCCTACTGTATGATTTACGCACACTTGCAATATATTAGATCCCACTTTCTGCACGCAAACGCGCTTTTACTTTGCCATTTAATTCAATGATTATCCTTGGTAAGTAACAGGACCTTAAAGCTGCACTGCCTAACTAAGTGTGTACAGGTGTTTTTGGAGACTACAGCCAATCTGTGCTACATCTAGTTTTTGGAGACTAGTTTACACCACACGATACTAAACGAAAACAGCTTCCCTAATACTGTATGCAAATCTAGGATCCTCACCAGATATTAGCTATCACCTCATGCTTATGCATAATTTCCATTTGGAAGATACCATTTGCAAATCTACAAGTTTAAAAAAGAATGTGAGGTAAATGTTTGTTGAAAAGGTGTTTGTTATTCAAAAGTCGGCAAAAGTATGCCGACTATTTTTACGCTAAAACAATATTTTTCTGCATAAACAGTCAGTAGGCCGTGCTCAATACAATTGCATATTTCGGATTTGGATGGTGCAGAGTATATTTCCACGCCCCTTTAACTAGTGTGCGCACCACTCAATGCGGCATAAAACTCCTCTCTGCTGCTCTCAACATTGTACAAATAGTCCTGATCTAGTCTGACCAATAAACAGCCGCCAGAATCATGACAGGACTGAACGCTTTAAAAGTGGATGCTAATGTAGTAGTTCTTGGGACAGACAGGGTTGGTAAATCTGGTAAGACCAAATCTCTAATCATTCTCATTATTTATAATTTGTGCAATGTATTCAAAAGTCTTCAGTGATCAGTGGTCCATTTTAGTCAGGATTAGTTTTTCCTTAATTGGCATTGCTGACTGAATCCATTATTTTCCTCAAAATACAAATGGTAAAAATGATGATGATGATAATTATTTCACAGCGCTGACAGTCCGCTTCTTAACTAGAAGATTCATTGGAGAATATGGGGATATTGGTAAGTTTAGTTGGTCTGTCATCAACTATTGTAGTATCAAGTAAACATTTTACTACTATATACTGTTCAACTAAATTAATACTTATGTTAATTCCTTTCAGAATCAATCTACAGCCACAATGTTATCATGGATGGAAGGGACATAACCTTTAACATCTGGGATTCACCATATTGTCAGGTATTACAAAATGTTAACATTTATTCTGTTTCATGTGCTATCATAATGATGTCTGATACTGTATTTTGGTTTTACATGGCATTGGGTAAAGCTACTGTATTCATGCTTCTGAAATGACTGCAGGCATTGAGCATATTTGTCAACTTAAACACAGCACTTAAGTTAGTCATAGGCTACTTTATAAGTGCCTGTATGGGACACAGATGTATGATGCTTCCATTTCCCTGTACTGCAGTGAGTATTACTGCCAAAAAAGTGCCTGGTTGTCTTCGACATGAATCCCATTTTACCAGTGGTGGAAAAAGTACCAAATTGTCATACTTGAGTAAAAGTTAAGATACCTTAATAGAAAATTACTCAAGTAAAAAGGAAAGTCACCTAGTAAAATACTACTTGAGTAAAAGTCTAGAAGTATTTGGTTATGAATATACAGTACCGAAGTATAAAAAAAATGAAATTGCAAAAATATACTTAAGTGTCAAAAGTAAAAGTATAAATAATTCAAAACACTTATATTAAGAACCAGATGCCACAATGGCACAAGAACCAGATGGCACAAGTAATTTTATTTATTTAATCGATAGCCAGGGGCACGCTCCAACACTTAGACTTCATTTATTTACAAACAAAGCATCTGTGTTTAGTGAGTCTGCCAGATCAGAGGCAGTAGAGATGACCAAGGATGTTCTCTTGATAAGTGCACGAATTGGACCATTTTCCTGTCCTGCTAAGCATTCAAAACACTTTTGGGTGTCAGGGAAAATGTATGGAGTAAAAAGGAGATTATTTTCTTTAGGAATGTAGTGAAGTAAAAGTAAAAAAATATATAAATAGTAAAGTACAGATACCCCAAAAAACGACTTAAGTAGTACTTTAACCTGTTGAGGCTGGGGGCGCTGTTGTCACTATTTATGGTAATCGTGTAATTTTTGAAACGGCTTCCTACAAAATTATTGATCGTACAATATGCATATTATTATTATTGGATAGAAAACAGTCTATAGTTTCTATAGGAGTTTAAATTTTGTCTCTAAGTGGAACAGAACCCATTCTACAGCAATTTCCCTGACATGGAGTCAGATTTCAGAAATTTTGGCCACTGTTCTGGAGTCAGTTTTAAAGCCAATGTTATTCCTATGAGTATACGGACACTGCTTACGTCTTCCCCTGGATGCCTTTACGTGATGACGATTTGATTGGGGTCGATTGCGCGTTCACAGGCACTATAAATTAAAAAACCCTGTAGCTAGTCACTCTTTGGAGCTGCGTCATGCGCCTGGAGGACACCGACCCGCACCTGTTCCAAGCATTAGTGTTGGGAGTAATCTTTCTCCGGTCATGTTAAGACTCGTTATAGGAGTTAAAAACATCATAAGGTAGTTAATTTAAAGCGTTTTATAGCAATTTATATCCGTTTAGTGCGATTTTGGGACATTTATTTCTGAAACGCTGTGAATCGCTGGGCACGCTTCCAGTTCATGCTGAACGCAGTTGGCATTTCCACATGGCAAGAGGACAGCTTTCCACCAAAAGACGATTAGACCCAAGAAAGGATCCTTTGCCCAAGATACTGATGGAAGAACAGCTCAAAGTAGGAAATTTTTATTATGATAAATCGTGTTTCTGTCGAAAAATGTTAGTGGCTTAGGACGCCATGTTTTTTGACGTAGCTTCGCTTGGCGCAAACTGTATTGAAAAGTAAGGATAATTTAAAAAATGTAATTCCGCGATTGTATTAAGAATTAAATTGTCTATCAATCGCTGTCCACCCTATATTTTTTAGTCACGTTTATGAGTATTTATGTATACGAGTAGATCACTGTCTAATATGGCGCACGGACATTTTCTCACCAGCTGGGCTACTTTCCCCATTGTCTAACCATGATTTTGGTGGCTAAATATGCACATTTTCGAACAAACTGTATATGCATGTTGTAATGTGATGTTACAGGGGTGTCATCTGAAGAATTCTGAGAAGGTTAGTGAAAAAAATAATATATTTTGGCGATGTTTACGTTATCGCTCACTTTGCCTAGAATTAATGCTGGGGTAATGTTTGCACATGTGCTATGCTAATATAACGATTTATTGTGTTTTCGCTGTAAGACACTTAGAAAATCTGAAATATTGTCTGTATTCACAGGATCTGTGTCTTTCGATTAGTGTATGCTGTGTATTTTTACGAAATGTTTGATGATTAGTAAGTAGGTAAACACATTGCTCTATGTAGTTATTCTAGTCCATTTGTGACGGTGGGTGCAATTGTAACCTATGCCATCTACCTGAAATATGCACATTTTTCTAACAAAACCTATCCCATACCATAAATATGTTATCAGACTGTCATCTGATGAGTTTTTTTCTTGGTTAGGGGCTATAAATATCTTAGTTTAGCCGAATTAGTGATAGCTACTGTTGTTGGTGGACAAAGAAAAGATGGTGGATTATGCTAATGTGTTTTTAGCTAATAGATTTACATCTTTACATATTGTGTCTTCCCTGTAAAACATTTAAAAAATCGGACATGTTGGCTGGATTCACAAGATCTGTGTCTTTCATTAGCTGTATTGGACTTTAATGTGTGAAAGTTAAATATTTAAAAAAAATATTTTTTTTGAATTTCGCGGCTCTGCCTTTTCAGTGGGGGTGGGGGGGGAGTGCCGCTAGCGGCACCCTCATCCTAGACAGGTTAAAGTATTTTTACTTAAGTACTTTACACCACTGCATTTTACTAGCACCCTGCAGGGCCACAGTGACTGGACACCATCTCTATCAGCCCAGAGAGATAGGGCTTACATGGACTAACTTATCCCACGACTGGTCCTTTCCCAAATACAAAATCGATCATTTTTTGATACAAGCAAGCCTATATCAATTGTATATATTATTTTAACCTTTTCCAGGACCTGTCCAGGGAGACCTCCCTATATGAGAAGAGAGTCCAGTGGGCAGACGGTTTTGTCCTGGTCTACAGCATCTGTGACAGGGCCAGCTTCAACGCTGTCACCAAGCTGATCCAGTCCATCAAGGCCACCAAGGACTACCTGGGCATGGACAAGGTGCCCATAGTGATCGTGGGCAACAAGAAGGACCTGAATCACAGACGGACGGTCCTCAGTGAGGAGGGCAGACTGCTAGCCCTCACCACAGCCTGCCAGTTCTATGAGGTTACAGCTGCTGAGAACTACCACAGTTTCCTCATGGTGTTTCACGGACTAATACACAGGATACGGGCGTCCAAGTCATCCATTAAGAGGCCAGCTGGAATCAAGGGTATAGTGAAAAGCATGTCTGCAGTTTTTACCAGGAAACGAACAGATTCGCTGTGATACTATGGCACAGAGAGGAATATATTATACAGTGCATTTGGAAAGTATTCAGACCCCTTTACTTTTTACACATTTTGTAATGTTACGGCCTTATTCTAAAATTGATTAATACTTTTCCCCCCTCAATCTACACACAATACCCCATAATGACAAAGTGAAAACTGATTTTTAGAAATGTTTGAAAATGAATTAAACATTTAAATACAGAAATACCTTATTTACATAAGCACTCAGACCCTTTGCTATGAGACTCGAAATTGAGCTCAGGTGCATCCTGTTTCCATTGATCATCCTTCAATTGATTGGCAGTGCATGTCAGAGCAAAACCCAAACAATGAGGTAGAAGAAATTGTCTGTAGAGCTCCTAGACAGGATTGTGTTGAGGCATAGATCTGGGGAAAGGTACCAAAAAATGTCTGCAGCATTCAAGGTCCCCCAAAACACGGTGGCCTCCATCATTCTTAAATGAAGAAGTTTGGAACCACCAAGACTCTTCCAAGAGCTGACCGCCCGGCCAAATTGAGCAATCAGGGGAGAAGGGCATTGGTCAGGGAGGTGACCAAGAACCTGATGGTCACTCTGACAGAGCTCCAAAGTTCCTCTGTGGAGATAGGAAAACCTTTCAGAAGGATTACCATCTCTGCAGCACTCCACCAATCAGGCCTTTATGGTAGAGTGACCAGACAGAAGCTACTCCTCAGTAAAAGGCACGTGACAGCCCGGTTGAAGTTTGCCAAAAGGAACCTAAAGGACTCTCAGACCATGAGAAACAAGATTCTCTGGTCTGATGAAACCAAGATTGAACTCTTTGGCCTGAATGCCAAGCATCACATCTCAAGGAAACCTGGCACCATCCCTACGGTGAAACATGGTGGTGGCAGCATCATGCTGTAGGGATGTTTTTCAGCTGCAGGAACTGAGTGTCACGATCGTGTGGGGGATTTACGGACCAAAACGCAGCAGTTGGAAAATAAGCCATCTTCTTTTATTATACCACGAAGATGAACACGACACAAAAACACTTTGACAAAACAAGAAAACAACAAAACGACCGTGAAGCTACAAACGTTGTGCACATACAAACAGGCTACAAACGTTCTTACATAGACAATTACCCACAACCAATGAGAGCCTATGGCTACCCTAAATAAGGCTCCCAATCAGAGACAACCGAAATCAGCTGTCTCTAATTGGGAACTCATTCAGGCAACCATAGACTCTCCTAGACAACTAAACATACATAGACAACACTATACACCTGTACTCCACACAAACCCATATATTATACAACAACCCCTATACCATAAAAAACACCCAAAACCAACAAAACAAAAACATTCCCCATGTCACACCCTGACCTAACTAAAATAATCAAGAAAACAAAGAATACTAAGGCCAGGGCGTGACATAACCCCCCCCTTGAGGCGCGAACTCCGGGCGCACCATACACAGTCTAGGGGAGGGTCTGGGTGGGCTTCCCTCCACGGTGGCGGCTCCGGCTCTGGTCGCGGTCCCCACGTCACCACAGTACCTAACCACCTCCTAGGCTTCCTCCAAACGACCCCCCTCCACATTAACCCCATTGTATTAAGGGGCAGTTCCGGACTAAGGGACAGCTCCGGACTAAGGTCCAGTACCAGGGTAAGGGGCAGTACCAGGATCAGGGGCAGTACCAGGGTAAGGGGCAGTACCAGGGTAAGGGGCAGCACCAGGGTAAGGGGCAGCACCAGGGTAAGGGGCAGCACCAGGGTAAGGGGCAGCACCAGGGTAAGGGGCAGCTCCAGGGTAAGGGGCAGCTCCGGACTGATGAATGGCAGCTCCGGACTGAGGGACTGCAGCTCCGGACTGAGGGACTGCAGCTCCGGACTGAGGGACGGCCCATGGCTGGCTGACAGATCTGGCTGCTCATGGCTGGCTAACGGATCTGGCTGCTCATGGCTGGCTAACGGATCTGGCTGCTCATGGCTGGCTGACGGATCTGGCTGCTCATGGCTGGCTGACGGATCTGGCTGCTCATGGCTAGCTGACGGATCTGGCTGCTCATGGCTAGCTGACGGATCTGGCTGCTCATGGCTAGCTGACGGATCTGGCTGCTCATGGCTAGCTGACGGATCTGGCTGCTCATGGCTAGCTGACGGATCTGGCTGCTCATGGCTAGCTGACGGATCTGGCTGCTCATGGCTAGCTGACGGATCTGGCTGCTCATGGCTAGCTGACGGATCTGGCTGCTCATGGCTAGCTGACGGATCTGGCTGCTCATGGCTAGCTGACGGATCTGGCTGCTCAAGGCTAGCTGACGGATCTGGCTGCTCATGGCTAGCTGACGGATCTGGCTGCTCATGGCTAGCTGACGGATCTGGCTGCTCATGGCTAGCTGACGGATCTGGCTGCTCATGGCTAGCTGACGGATCTGGCTGCTCATGGCTGGCTGACTGATCTGGCTGCTCCTGTCTGGTTGGCGGCTCTGGCAGATCCTGTCTGGTTGGCGGCTCTGGCAGATCCTGTCTGGTTGGCGGCTCTGGCAGATCCTGTCTGACGGACGGCTCTAGCGGCTCCTGTCTGGCTGGCGGCTCTAGCGGCTCCTGTCTGGCGGACGGCTCAGTGGGCTCATGGCAGACGGGCGGCTTTGCAGGCTCATGGCAGACGGGCGGCTTTGCAGGCTCATTGCAGACGGATGGCTCAGATGGCGCTGGGGAGACGGATGGCTCAGATGGCGCTGGGGAGACGGATGGCTCAGATGGCGCTGGGGAGACGAGCAGTTCAGTCAACGCTGTGCAGACGGCAGACTCCTGCCGGCTGAGGCGCACTGTAGGCCTGGTGCGTGGTGCCGGGACTGGTGGCACCGGGCTGGGGACACGCATCTCAGGGCTAGTGCGGGGAGCAGCAACAGGACGCACAGGACTCTGGGGACACACAGGAGGCTTGGTACGTGGTTTAGACACTGGTGGTAAAGGGCTGGAGACACGCACCATATAGCTAGTGCGTGGAGGAGGCACTGGTGGTACTGGATTGGGGCGGGGAGGTGGCGCCGGAAATACCGGACCGTGCAGGCGTACAGGCTCCCTTGAACGCCGAGCCTGCCCAACCTTACCTGGTTGTATGCTCCCCGTCGCCTGACCAGTGCGGGGAGGTGGAATGACCCGCACCGGCCTATGTAGGCGAACCGGGGACACCATGCGTAAGGCTGGTGCCATGTACGCCGGCCCGAGGAGACGCACTGGTGACCAGATGCGTTGGGCCGGCTTCATGACATACGGCTCAACGCTCAGTCTAGCCCGGCCGATACGTGGAGCTGAAATGTACCGAACCGGGCTATGCACGCGTACAGGAGACACCGTGCGCTCTACTGCGTAACACGGTGTCTGCCCGTACTCCCGCTCTCCACGGTAAGTACAGGGAGTAGGCGCAGGTTTCCTACCTGACTTCGCCACACTCCCTTTAAGGCCCCCCCCAAGAAATTTTTGGGTTGTACTCACGGGTCTCCAGCCTTGTCTCCGTGCTGCCTCCTCATATCGCCTCCTCTCGGCTTTCGCTGCCTCCAGCTCTTCACGAGAGAGGCGATATTCTCCAGGTTGATCCCAAGGCCCCTTACCATCCAGTATCTCCTCCCATGTCCAGAAATCCTTTGTGGTTAGGTCCTGTTGCCGCCTTCCATGCCGCTTGGTCCTATGGTGGGTAATTCTGTCACGATCGTGTGGGGGATTTACGGACCAAAACGCAGTAGTTGGAAAATAAGCCATCTTCTTTTATTATACCACGAAGATGAACACGACACAAAAACACTTTGACAAAACAAGAAAACAACAAAACGACCGTGAAGCTACAAACGTTGTGCACATACAAACAGGCTACAAACGTTCTTACATAGACAATTACCCACAACCAATGAGAGCCTATGGCTACCCTAAATAAGGCTCCCAATCAGAGACAACCGAAATCAGCTGTCTCTAATTGGGAACTCATTCAGGCAACCATAGACTCTCCTAGACAACTAAACATACATAGACAACACTATACACCTGTACTCCACACAAACCCATATATTATACAACAACCCCTATACCATAAAAAACACCCAAAACCAACAAAACAAAAACATTCCCCATGTCACACCCTGACCTAACTAAAATAATCAAGAAAACAAAGAATACTAAGGCCAGGGCGTGACACTGAGAGAAGTCAGGATCAAGGGACAGATGAACAGAGCAAAGTACAGAGAGATCCTTGATGAAAACCTGCTGAATCCTTTCCGAATGCACTGTATATTGTAATCAATTTATGGGTCTGACCTGTGCTCTGGCATCAGGACATGACTTGTGTGTGCCAAGATCTCCAGAGACTGACTTATGGTTCAGACAGGTTAATGAAGGGCAGAAACAATGCAGGTGTAGAAATGGAGATTAGTACCCAAAGTTATTGCTATGTTGTGGCTGGCTGTTGTAGGACAGGACTGACTTGGATGGAGAAAACTATCCACAGGGATTGTATTTCTTGTATATTCCTTACAAGGAAACAATTCATTACTGTAACTGTCCTAAAGCTGCTCCTTACACTGAATACTCTTGCAAATAAATGCATGTGAATGTGATGGCCGGAGTACAATGAAATTCCGTGGCTGTCTGGTAAAAGGTGCCAAAGTTGGCTCAAAGAGCAAAATGATTTGATGAAATTACTATTATCCTCAACCCTCAATCAACCTTCATAGGGCAAGCACTAATCATTTCTTTCATACACAAACATCACCTTTTTTTGTACGTGAGTTCTTTTCAAGATGGGAGACAAGGATCCAGGAAATTAATACAATTGTAATATATTGCAATCATTGTACTGTACAAAACACTTGAGATAAGTATAAATGTATGTATATTTTCCTATACAGCAATTAAATACTCATGACAAAAAAAATCTTATGAGCTGAATAAAATGCCTTTAACCTTCATCTTATTCAATTTATGTAAGATGGTGAAACTGGAATCAATATTGGGCCGTTTAGTATGTGAATTACTTTTCTTGTAACGGCAGCAACTAGTACAGTAGCACGTTTAGCCACAATCTAAATCACCAGTCAGTCAAGAAACAAACACCTCTAAATACAAGGACATGTAGGACCATTTGACCATGTTGATTAGAAAATACCAGCCTCCCCTAGACAGAATGAGCAGTACATGACAGATGGAAAAAATAAAACAGTTTCGTTCAGATGAAATACCTACGAAATGAATCATACTACCAATTCAAGGCAGGTAAGGATTTAATGCAAAGTGAGGGTGTAAACAAAAACATGTGCTATCAAGAAAGAGTAATAAAAGAATATTCTTTATGGTTTAAATTCATACATATCCCTCCTTGTGATAAAATATGGGTTATTCCTTCAAGACTATTTTTTGTTCAACATTTTCCCATGGTATGTAGTTACGAAGAAAAAAAGGATTCACAGAGTCGGATTTCTCCTCAAATCCAATTTATTAATCCCACTAATGACAGAAAGAGAGCTCAAGGTGGACAGGATCAAGGCACTTCGCGTCATTGGAATGTCTGTAGCCAAAGTCATAATGTTCTCTTCACCGAATGTAATACCATTTCATATTTTTAACAAGAGTAATAGTTAGTATATTACATTTACGCAAATCATGAATGCTTTTAAAAATATATATATATTTTTTCCAAATAAACTTTATATTTCCATGGAAATACATGGAGACCCCCCCCCCCATGGCATGGTGCGCAATCGGGTGATGTAGGCTTGTACACAATCGCCCAACCTTAACACACACACACTCTCTCTCTGTGTGGTGACAGTAGGCTAGCATTTGTCAATGGCTTTAGGAACAGCAATAACATCAAGCAGGATTTAGGCTCCCAACTGCGTAACCAGTTGTAGCTCAATCTTGGGTGCAATGATCACGTTCCCGCACTGACTGACTGTGTGGAGGTTCATTGATTTAAAGTTACGTTAGCCACATCCTACACTAGCAAAGTTATGAATGATATACCTGGCTGCTATATTAGCCACAACTTACCGTTCTTTGTGTAGCTTCAAATGTCGAACAAAGTTGGAAGTTGTTGCGCCTCCGTCTGTCATTTTCTTCCCGCATGTTTTGCAAGTTGCAATCTGTTTTTCATTGATACAGCAGAGTCTTTATATCCGAAAAGAATAATCATTCTGGGTATCATCTTTCCAAGGGCTCCATCTGAATTCACTCAACGATGTTCCTCTGCACTGCCATGTAAAACTTTTTCTCAGCTGGCACAATTTGATTGGCTGCTGTCTGATTCAAACTGTAATCCATTAAATGAAGAGTTGATGCACTGCACACTTTTTTTTAATAGCATAATTTTTTATATTTGGCCTTGGGGAGGGTATCAAGTCAGTTCGAGTCAAAAGGCTTAAGTCCAAGATAAGTCACGATGTCACGTTCCTGACCGGTTTTCTGTTATTTTGTATGTGTTTGACGGTCAGGGCGTGAGTTTGGGTGGGTAGTCTATGTTATGTGTTTCTATGTTGGTTAAAGGGTGACCTGATATGGCTCTCAATTAGAGGCAGGTGGTTTTCATTTCCTCTGATTGAGAGCCATATTAAGGTAGGTGTTTTCACAGTGATTGTTGTGGGTGGTTGTCTCCTGTGTCTGTGTCTATGTACGTTGCGCCACACGGGACTGTTTCGGTTTGTTTGTTCGTTCGTTCGGTTTATGTAGTCTGTTCCTGTTTCGTGCGTTCTTCGTTATATGTAAGTTCTTTAGTTCAGGTCTGTCTACATCGTTTATTATTTTGTAATTCATTCCAAGTGTTTTTCGTGTTCGTCTTCGTCTTGTTTAAATAAATATCATGTCATATCACAAAGCTGCATCTTGGTTCAATCCCTGCTCCTCCTCTTCGGATGAAGAGGAAGAGGATCGCCGTTACAGAACCACCCACCGAACCACCGGGACCAAGCAGTGTGACTACGAGCAGCGACCAAATAATCAGGACTCGTGGACTTGGGAGGAAGTATTGGAGGGAAAAGGACACTGGGCTTATGTTGGGGAATATCGCCGCGCTCGTGAGGAGATGGAAGCAGCGAGAGCCCAGGAGCGGTGGTATGAGGAGGCAGCAAGGAGACGTGGCTGGAAGCCCGCGAAGAAACCCCCAAAATTTCTTGTGGGGGGGCTAAGAGGTAGTGGGCCAAGGGCAGGTAGGAGACATGCGCCCACTTCCCAGGCTAACCGTGGAGAGCGGGAGTACGGGCAGACACCGTGTTACGCAGTAGAGCGCACGGTGTCTCCTGTACGTGTTCATAGCCCGGTGCGGGTTATTCCACCTCCCCGCACTGGCAGGGCTAGATTGAGTATTGAGCCGGATGTCATGAAGCCGGCCTTACATATCTGGCCACCAGTACGTCTCCTCGGGCCGGCTTACATGGCACCAGCCTTACGCATGGTGTCCCCGGTTCGCCTACATAGCCCGGTGCGGGTTATTCCACCTCCCCGCACTGGTCGGGCTACGGGGAGTATTCAACCAGGTAAGGTTGGGCAGGCTCAATGCTCAAGGGAGCCAGTACGCCTGCACGGTCCGGTATTTCCGGCGCCACCTTCCCGCCCCAGCCTAGTACCACCAGTGCCTACACCACGCACCAGGCTTCCAGTGCGTTTCCAGAGCCCTGTTCCTCCTCCACGCACTCTCCCTATGGTGCGTGTCTCCAGCCCAGTGCCTCCAGTTCCGGCACCACGCATTAAGCCACCTGTGCGTCTCCAGAGCCCTGTACGCACTGTTCCTTCTCCCCGCACTCGCCCTGAGGTGCGTGCCCTTAGCCCGGTACCACCAGTTCCGGTACCACGCACCAGGCCTATAGTGCGCTTCGAGAGGTCAGTGTGCCCTGTCCCTGCTCCCCGCACTAGCCTGAAGGTGCGTGTCCTTAGCCCGGTGCCTTCAGTTGCGGCACCACGCACCAGGCCGACAGTGCGCCTCATCCGGCCTGAGCCATCCGTCTGCCCAGTGCCGTCTGAGCCATCCGTCTGTCCCGAGCCATTAGAGCCGCCCGTCTGTCCCGAGCCGTCAGAGCCGGTAGTCAGTCAGGAGCCGCTAGAGCCATTCGTCAGTCAGGATCTGCCAGAGCCACCAACCAGACAGGATCTGCCAGAGCCGCCAACCAGACAGGATCTGCCAGAGCCGGCAGCGAGCCATGAGCGTCCAGAGCCGTCAGCCAGCCATGAGCGTCCAGAGCCGTCAACCAGACATGAGCTTCCAGAGCCGTCAGCTAGCCATGAGCGTCCAGAGCCGTCAACTAGCCATGAGCGTCCAGAGCCGTCAGTGAGCAATGAGCGTCCAGAGCCGTCAGCCAGCCATGAGCGTCCAGAGCAGTCAGTGAGCCATGAGCGTCCAGAGCAGTCAGTGAGCCATGAGCGTCCAGAGCCGTCAGTGAGCCATGAGCGTCCAGAGCCGTCAGCTAGCCATGAGCGTCCAGATCCGTCAGCTAGCCATGAGCGTCCAGAGCCGTCAGCCAGCCATGAGCGTTCAGAGCCGTCAGCCAGCCTGGAGCTGCCAGTAATCCAGAACTGCCCCTCAGTCCAGAGCTGTCTCTCTGTCCGGAGCTGCCCTTCAGTCCGGAGTTGCCCCTCTATCCTGAGCTACCTCTCTATCTTGACCTACCTCTCTGTCTTGAGCTATCTCTGTCCTGAGCTACCTTATCCCGGTGCTGCCCCTTGTCCCGGTGCTGCCTCTTATCTTAAGGTTACCATTGAAATTAAGTGGGTGTATTATGAGGGTGGTCATTCTAGGGGGGAGACGTAAGCTGGGATTGACTATGGTGGGGTGGGGACCTCGCCCAGAGCCTGAGCCACCACCGTGGTCAGACGCCCATCCAGACCCTCCCCTAGACTTTTGGTGGTGCGTTCGGAGTACGCACCTTGAGGGGGGGGGGGGTTATGTCACGTTCCTGACCGGTTTTCTGTTATTTTGTATGTGTTTGACGGTCAGGGCGTGAGTTTGGGTGGGTAGTCTATGTTATGTGTTTCTATGTTGGTTAAAGGGTGACCTGATATCGCTCTCAATTAGAGGCAGGTGGTTTTCATTTCCTCTGAGAGCCATATTAAGGTAGGTGTTTTCACAGTGATTGTTGTGGGTGGTTGTCTCCTGTGTCTGTGTCTATGTACGTTGCGCCACACGGGACTGTTTCGGTTTGTTTGTTTGTTCGTTCGGTTTATGTAGTCTGTTCCTGTTTCATGCGTTCTTCGTTATATGTAAGTTCGTTAGTTCAGGTCTGTCTACATCGTTTATTATTTTGTAATTCATTCCAAGTCTTTTTCGTGTTCGTCATCGTCTTATTTAAATAAATATCATGTCATATCACAAAGCTGCATTTTGGTTCAATCCATGCTCCTCCTCTTCGGATGAAGACACACGAGTCATTGGTGTTAAAGTCAAAGTCATCATATTTGTGACTCGAGTCTGACTCGAGTCCAAGTCATGTGACTCGAGTCCACACCTCTACTAAACACACATCATATAAGTACACTGGAACTTCGACACACCTAAATGCACTTGCTATTATTGCATAAAGCTCTACAAATGATGTTGCAATGTTTGAATCACAGCCTTGTTGTACGCTAATTTTAAATTGCTGCTAGTTGAAACTGTTAGCCATGCATTAGAGTTGTATCCTTCTGCATGATCTCCACAGTGACAATATATTTAGCGGTGGGGCCGCAGCGGTTGGTACAGTATGCACAGAGTGTGAAGAGTTGTGGAACCTCACAGCGATCTCTCCTCTCTGTCAGATGCGCTGGCTGGAGACAGAGGTGTAGGACTGGACCAGTATCCTCCTCTGCTTTTGGGGATCTTCCTCAGGAAGAGATCTGGGGATCCCTGTCCTCATCCCCAGCACTGCAGTCAGTAGGAGGATAACCCTGGTATTGCTTGGTGGTATTGATGATTGTTCTGTATGCATGGCAACCTATACAACTGTTAGATGTTAGTTACTAGCATTCAAAATCACATTAACCATTGCAACTACAAGGATACCATTCTTACAAATGAAGAGTTCATGGAATATGCTTAACATTGTTATTCCCACAGATGTGGTTAGTCTTATACTAACAGTCCTGTTCCAACACGGCTCCTGACTCAGACATTGTATACCTATTATTTCCTAAATGGTTTTAGGGTCTGCTCATTGCACAGGACTCTTTCTCATGGGGGAGGGTTGTTACATTTCCGTCGTCCTAGGCAGACGATGGATTCCATTTCGTTACCAGGAGACAATTCCTCTAGTTCACTACTTTTGTGTGGAGTGTGCTTGTGAACTTGGTCTGACCCTCCAGACCAGCAAGATTCCCTCACACCTCCTCAGCACAGAGGACTCCCAGGGGACTGCCTAACGTGCAGACAGACAGAGACACTAGCCTGGGAGGCTGCATGGCAGGTAAGCTGGTGCCAGACCCATTGGAGTCCCCCGTCTGTCTGGGTGTGCGGAAACAAGCCAGAGCTTAATGAAGCAGACCTGAGTCTGTCTGTGGCCCAAACAGCTCACCATCACATTCTATGACCCCCTGAAGGCCATGCCTCAGCAGGATTCTGGTGTTATAAAACAGCCTGATGGAGACATCTCACCTGTCAGACCCTTCTCTGAATTTATGAAACAGAGGATAATAGTGTACTGTAACAGAACTACCATCAGAAATACAAACAGGGAATATGTATTTTTGAATAACAAATTAAACTACTACATTTGAGAGAGATATGTGGGTATGTGCCTATGAACATCAATCCCAAAACAAGTATGGTGTGCATGGGATGAGCAGTTGGCTTTCATTCTGTTTAATACCAACAGATAGAACCACACACTGTACTGTAGATGTCAGTGATGTCCTTGTTCCACATGGCTAGATCTTTAGAGAGCTATTCTTATTAAGGATGTGCACATGCAGGCTATTCCAAGCCTCTGCACACCCTAATCTCTCCTAATTTTACAGATACACTTTCATTACTGGGGACAAAGACACTGGAAGTCTAAACACGAGACTATTAAGTTCAGTTCCTAAACATGTTTGAATTTATCTGTCACACACCACAGACTTAACCAGCAGCTTTGTTTTAAGCCACCAGACATGGTCAAAGCAAGTAAAGAGTTCATATCAATGTCTGAGGTAATCTTCAAAATAACCTGCCCTTGCGAATTTGAGACACGTGTTATCTGAGAATGCAGCAAATTAGAATTTCAGATGGTGTTTTCAAAGAAAAGACAACTAGACCTGCCTGCTGTTTGTTCAGGATATCAGGAGATGTATGATGGCAGGGAGATATTGAATGACATTCTGATTGATGCATTTGCAGTGTCTAAAATCTGGCTTGCCTACTACTTACTTGAACTGCATATTGTGCACTACTCGTAAGCAACAAATCAGCATACTATGCTCATCTTACTGAGTGTAACGGAAGCCTTCCTCCTCTTCGTGAGAAGAGGAGGTGTAGCAGGGATCGGACCAACACGCTGCGTAGCCAGTGCTCAACATGTTTAATAGACGAAACCGTGAACACTTACAAAATAACAAACGTGGCAAAACGAAACAGTCCTATCTGGTGCAGAGAAACACAAAGACAGGAAACAACCACCCACAAATCCCAACTCAAAACAGGCTACCTTAATATGGTTCCCAATCAGAGACATTGACAAACACCTGCCTCTGATTGAGAACCACATCAGGCCAATAGACAATCCCCACATAGAAACACAAAACATAGAATGCCCACCCAGCTCACGTCCTGAGCAACACAAAACAAGGAAAAACACACAAGAACTATGGTCAGAATGTGACACTGAGAATGTGATATCTAATGCGCAATTGCGTTGTTTCCCGCCATTCATTTTTTTGGTACAGTGTGTCCCTTCAGCTGATTATCAGCTGTTATCTGACACACGTGGGTCTCGAAAGATGATCGTGTGCAGAGAAGATGATCGTGTGCAGAGAAGATGATCGTGTGCAGTGCGGTCTTTTGTAATGTGATTAAAAAGATAAATTAACTGATTGTAAATATTTTGTTCCACAGCTGACACAAAGCATCTAGTTCTAACCGTGTTGTTGCTTTGTCCATGTGGAGCTTACGTTGGGTTTTTGGTCATCTTTTTGCCCCTCAGGTTTAGAGGGTCAATGGCAATGCCACAGGAGTGAAATGGGTATATTCTCCCTGCTTGTCATCATGGCACGTTTTCCTAAGCCACAGCTGATCAATTCTCACAGACAATGTAATTTCCCTGTTCCTTTTGAATACAACCTGCCTTTATCTCATTACTGAGGAAGCAACTGAATCAGGTTGGATTATAGGTTCACTCAATGTGCAGTAAACCTGGGCAACACGGGAAAACAAGATGACAAGACACTGAAGATTAATAAAACAAGTGTGAAAAGTTTGGAATAACTAATCGATTTTGGTCACAGAAAAAGTCACTAAATTAAATAAATAATGTTGGTAGTTTGACTGAATCCAGTATACAGTACATATTGTTCTGTTTAGGCCTCATAATTTTTATATAACAAGATCATATTACTGCATACAGAAATAAGGACTAGTGTGGGGAAAGAATGTCCACTGCCTACTGCAGACAGTTACACAACAGTAATAAAACATCATTCTTGGACCATGGTGCTCCAAATAAACATCACCCCACATCCTGCTTGACAAGTTACCAAGGGAACCCTAAGGTATTAACTTTTAAAGACCCATGATAGGTGCTTTACAGACATTTCCAGTGCATAATACATTTTTGCAACAGAAATTGAGAGGGTGGAATTTATGAGTAAGGGCACTATCAGTATAGGTGTGCCATTGAGCCAACATTGAATGCACTCACCTTCACCAGGTGAGTCAATACAGTCATACCGTGTACGAAACAACTACCGTCTAACCACTAGATGAACACACCTAAGAGTGTGCATTTTCAAACTGCAAAAAATATGACTTTTATATGTATACATTTATGTATACCATTATATAACAAACTAGCCACAAGTTTATTTGGCCACATCTTATGAAGTGCAATCAAACTCTCCTGCTGAGTCCAACATTAAGGCACTGTATGCCAACTTGTCCTGACATTGACTTTAAACCTCCCAATAAAGGAGTTACCATGGTCAGCTGGGGGGCTGGAATGTGTGAACTGTAAAACTGTTAAGGCTAAGTGGACATTTTTGCTAAAGAAAAAACCTGAAGAAATACGTGAACTGTTCAGAAATCCCAGCTATCCAATATCCCTTTGCCATTCCTGAACTCCTCAGCAGAGTATTAAGGCCCCCTGCAGAGTTGCTCTCCAAAAGTCCTCTTTCGCCTCTAAGGAGTCGAAATTCGCTATGCAGAGCACTCTCACTGCTGGTCACTTAACTTCAGTACTCCTCCAGGATTTTTCCTTTGCAAGTCAAACTCAAAACATGATGATACACTTAAGTCAATAGTGGACTACCACTATACTGGCAAGTCATTTTTGGCTAGCATCAATCAAGGTTAACATGATAGATTCCACTCGTTAGCCTTTGGGTTTCAGGTGTTCTGTGCATATTGCTTAATTTGCTTGTGAAATAATCTGAAGTCTCTTAGTCAGGTGACAGGAGACAGATGCCTCTGGTCTGGAGCTGTCTGTCAGTGAGTGCTACACCACTGTATTGTGACAGCTCTGTAAGCCATCTCTCTTTGCACAGGGTGATAATGAGGGCTATTTTACAGACAGCAGACATGGTCAGGGGTCTGCCTGGCTCTACTGCACAGAAATTTTAGGAAATTACACACACACACACACACACACACACGCATGCATGTGCACGCGCACACACACACTTGAGTACATGATGAGAGACCTCACTTTGATCATGAAATCCTTTCCCTGCGAACACATTACCTACCAAAACAACAACATCTAATTCTGTCATGGCTATATACCCAAGTCAGTACTAGAAACAATCCCTAAATAACCAGTGTCTAATATCAAGCCCCATCAAGGCTTCTCCAGGGAGGGAATATACACTAAACACCAATAAAGACATTGGGGAATGTTAATAGTACTTATAGCAGGGGGCCCCTCTGAACAGAATGTGCCTTTAGTTTACATACAACAATGATGAATTCAACAAAAATATCAACCACTTGTGCCAGTGGTCAACTGTACTGTACCCATACATTTGTGACTTAATTTCCTGAACAAGTAAAAAACATTTTGTACAGTATATGCAATATACTGTTTATATAGTGTTTTATGTGCAATATACTACCGGCGTGCAGGACAGATGTTTAAGGTACAGGTGCACATGGTCACTAACCGGTCGATTGCAATCGACTGGTCGAACTCCAAGGATTTCCTAGTCGATCACCAAACATTTCTGTACATAACACAAATATAAAGCCTTGCGTTCCAATAATTTACATTTTTTTGCGCTGTTTAAGGTAGGTGCACGCCGGTGGTCGTCGAAGCGTTCCCATTTTTAACCATTTCATGTGTCTGATGGGCGTCTTTCTTTTTCCCAACGCAGTTAAGCCAAAACCACACCCCGTTATTCAGACTGATGTTCTACTACGCTCCCATTGGCTAGCTAGCATTGTCTCACTCACAGGCAATCAGCGCAGAGACAGTGATCTTCCAAGGTAAGGATGGAAAGTGTAATTTAACAATTAGCTGCCTACCGTAATAAAGGCGTATTATTATTCAATGAGTTGTAAAAATGTCTCAGAACTCCGCAGAATCCCCTCAATTGAAGGTCAGCTAAGTTAACCTAGGCTACTTAACATTACTAGCTCAGTATTTTAAGTTGTTATATTATCATTAGTAGTCTATTATCAGGTAAAGCATACGCTTATTATTAATAATTTCTCAAATATTTATTAGCTAATCATTCAGTCGAATACGCTATGCGTTACGGCCATTGAATCTGTCTGAGCGTTAAGGGACGTTAATGGCTAGCTCCGTCCACGCATTGTGTTATTATATTTCTTGAAATACAAGGGCAAATGTTATTAATCAGTGACTGAAATTTTGCGCTAGGTGATATTCACTTCCGGACTCGGAGCGCTCAAAGCGTTGTAGAACGCCTCTCTGAATAACGGGGTGTGGTTTTGGCTTAACTGCGTTGGTACAAACTACTCCTATGCGGAGGGCCCGGAGAGCAAATTAATTGCACCTATAGCTCAGATCGCCATGTCACAGCTAAGTTGATAGCCGTCTGTGTGAGATTTCAAAAGGTAAAAAATCATGACTAGAGACTGTCAACGAATACAGCACAGAGCTGCTGTTTTTGAGCGAGTTCAAGTTAAAGATTTTACTCAGCAATGTCAAAACTTTATTTAGCACTTTTATAAGCCATGAAACGCCCTCTACCTATCCACTCGAGCTACAACGTGTAACGGTAGACTTACGTTGTTATTATTATCGATAGACTTGAGTTGTTATTAGCGGCTTGTCTTTCTAATATTGAGGACTATTTCAGGTTCTTTGGTCATAGGAGTAACAACATGAATTGGAGTCTGAAATAAGGACGTGCGACTCGACTTTCGCCATCAGTTGGAAGACGGTGTCTACATTTGGGTCAGTCAGCGGAGGGAGGAAGACTTGATGAACCATCAGATCCCTCCATCCGCTGAAACCAGAGTTGTGGACTCAAGTCACATGACTTGGATCCAAGTCTGGTAGTGAGCTAGCAAACAGATTGATGATTTGCTGTAAAGCTATAGGATCGGGTGCAGCACAAACGTCAAATTATAGGGAGCGAGGATTGCCATAATAAATAAATATGCAGATCCAAAAATGGTTCTCTTCTTGAAATGTTTGATATTGCTTTCACACATTTAAATGCACAGGCCCTATGGTAAATCTATATTCCATCTAATACTACAACAATTGCTAGTGTTTCACTATTCCATCCCCGTTCCGTTTATTGCAACACACAGGGCAGGGATCATCAACTAGATTCAGCCGCGGGCAGATTTCTTCTTGAGCCGAAGGTCGGGGGGCCAGAACATAATTACAAATAATTTGTAGACTGCAAATTGACCACAGGAAGCCCAAACAGATATAATATTTGACTAAAACATAATCATTTCTTACCTTGCTTATATTTGCGTACGATCAGTCTCTCTATTATGCGTTGGAATACTTAGGAACAGATTTCATAAATTACAATCAATTGAAGCTGTTTTCCTGGTGTTTTTACAGACTTTTATGTCCAAAAATGAATGAACACATTTTTTTTTGCTCAGAAAAGCTGGGGGGAGGGGGCAAATAAAACCATGCTCGCCAGTTTGGGAACCCCGACCTGGGGCCTAGACATTTCTGTTTCATGTTTGATAGGCCTTCGATACATTTTCATTTAGCCAACCATTTCTTACCCTCTGAGTGGGCGCAATGTTTATTGTGCACATGAACGTTCACCAGACTCATGAGGTAGAAATGCAGTTAATTTAATTCAATTTGTTCATATTTCCCAGGTTATGGCGGAGTTCCGTGTGTCTGTGTCCAAAGTCTCGTTCATTCTGGTTGTGCGTAACAAAAGCGTGCGCGCCTCAGTGAGCAGTCAGAACGTTGAATAAGAGAAAATGATTGTTCTACAGTATGTATCCATGGAGTTGAAATATCATTAATGATCATTAAGTCTGAATAAGACAAATGTACCAATGCAACAATGTCACGTTCCTGACCTATTGTTCCTTTTTCTTTTATTTATTTAGTTGGTCAGGGCGTGAGTTGAGGTGGGTTGTCTTTGTGTGTTTTTGTATTGTCTAGGGTGTTGTATGGTTTAGGGGGTTAAGTAGAGTAGATGGGTTAGTGTTCAGTGTAGGTGTCTAGGAAAGTCTATGGTTGCCTAAATTGGTTCTCAATCAGAGACAGCTGGTTATTGTTGTCTCTGATTGGGAGCCATATTTAAGGCAGCCATAGGCTTTAGCTGTTTGTGGGTAATTGTCTATGTTGAACGTTTGTTGCTTGTCTGTGCACTAACGTTTGTAGCTTCACGGTCGTTTTGTTGTTTTGTTTTCAGTTTATGTATAGTGTTCGTTTTGTGTTTTCTCTCTCTTCTAAATAAAGAAGATGTATTTTTCACACGCTGCGCCTTGGTCCACTCTATCTAATGAAGACGATCGTGACAGAATTACCCACCAATCCAGGACCAAGCGGCGTGTTAAGCGGCAACAGGACCCACCTACACAGGATTCATGGACATGGGAGGAGATACTGGATGGAAAGGGACCCTGGGCTCAACCAGGAGAATATCGCCGCCCCAAAGCTGAGCTGGAGGCAGCAAAAGCAGCGAGAAGGCGATATGAGGAGGCAGCACGGAAACAAGGCTGGAAGCCCGTAAGTCAGACCCAAAAATTTCTTGGGGGGGGGGGGGGGGGGGTGGCTCTCGGGTAGTTTAGTTGGGTCAGTCGGGAGACGTGAGCCAACTCCTCCTGCTTACCGTAGGGAGCCGGTGAGGGCGGATTTGGAGGTGAGCGACGCAGAGACAGTAAAGGAGTTACTGGAGAAATTGGAGGAGAGAGTTATGAGGGGTGTACTGGTTTGGTACATGAGGCACGGCATCCATCCGAATGAACGTGTTGGTGAGTTAATGTCACCGGGAACAGCTCTCCATACTCGTCCTGAGGTGCGTGCTAGCCGTCTGGTTAAGACAGTGCCTACAGCACGCACAAAGCCTCCTGTGCGTCTCCAGAGTCCTGTGCGTCCTGTTACTGCTCCCCGCACTAGCCCTGAGATGCGTGTCCCCAGTCCGGTACCACCAGTTCCGACACCACGCACCAAGCCTCATGTGCGTCTCGAGAGCCCTGTACGCACTGATCCTTCTCCCCGTACTCGCCCTGATGTGCGTGCCCTCAGCCCGTTACCACCAGTGCCGGTACCACGCACCAGGCCTACAGTACGCTTTGAGAGTCCAGTGTGCCCTGTTGCTGCTCCCCGCACTAGCCTGAAGGTGCGTAGCTTTAGCCCGGTACCTCCAGTTCCGGCACCACGCACCAGGCCTATAGTGCGTCTCAGCCGGTCAGAGTCTGCCGTCTGCCCAACGGCGCCTGAACTGCCCGTCTGCCCAACGGAGCCTGAACTGCCCGTCTGCCCAACGCCGTCTGAACTGCCCGTCTGCCCAACGCCGTCTGAACTGCCCGTCTGCCCAACGCCGTCTGAACTGTCCGTCTGCCCAACGCCGTCTGAACTGTCCGTCTGCCAAGCGCCGCATGAACTGCCCATCTGTACTGAGCCTTCAAAGCCGCACGTCTGTACTGAGCTTGCAAAGCCGCCCGTCTGCCATGAGCCGCTAGAGCCTTCCGCCAGACAGGATCAGCCAGAGCCTTCCGCCAGACAAGATCAGCCAGAGCCTTCCGCCAGACAGGATCAGCCAGAGCCTTCCGCCAGACAGGATCAGCCAGAGCCTTCCGCCAGACAGGATCAGCCAGAGCCTTCCGCCAGACAGGATCAGCCAGAGCCTTCCGCCAGACAGGATCAGCCAGAGCCGTCAGCGAGCCATGACCAGCCAGAGCCGTCAGCGAGCCATGACCAGCCAGAGCCGTCAGCGAGCCATGACCAGCCAGAGCCGTCATCCCGCCATGACCAGCCAGATCCGTCATCCCGCCATGAGCAGCCAGATCCGTCATCCCGCCATGAGCAGCCAGATCCGTCATCCCGCCATGAGCAGCCAGATCCGTCAGCCCGCCATGAGCAGCCAGATCCGTCAGCCCGCCATGAGCAGCCAGATCCGTCAGCCCGCCATGAGCAGCCAGATCCGTCAGCCCGCCATGAGCAGCCAGATCCGTCAGCCAGCCATGAGCAGCCAGATCCGTCAGCCAGCCATGAGCAGCCAGATCCGTCAGCCAGCCATGAGCAGCCAGATCCGTCAGCCAGCCATGAGCAGCCAGATCCGTCAGCCAGCCATGAGCAGCCAGATCCGTCAGCCAGCCATGAGCAGCCAGATCCGTCAGCCAGCCATGAGCAGCCAGATCCGTCAGCCAGCCATGAGCCGTCCAGCCAGGATCCGCCAGCCAGCCATGAGCCGTCCAGCCAGGATCCGCCAGAGCCGTCCAGCCAGGATCCGGCAGAGCCGTCCAGCCAGGATCCGCCAGAGCCGTCCAGCCAGGATCCGCCAGAGCCGTCCAGCCAGGATCCGCCAGAGCCGTCCAGCCAGGATCCGCCAGAGCCAGCCAGCCAGGATCCGCCAGAGCCAGCCAGCCAGGATCCGCCATTCAGTCCGGTGCTGCCCCTCAGTCCGGTGCTGCCCCTCAGTCCGGTGCTGCCCCTCAGTCCGGTGCTGCCCCTCAGTCCGGTGCTGCCCCTCAGTCCGGTGCTGCCCCTCAGTCCGGTGCTGCCCCTCAGTCCGGTGCTGGGTTAATTTGGAGGGTGGCCATTTGGAGGAGGCTACGAAAGCGGGTAGTGACTATGGTGGGGTGGGGACCACGACCAGTGCCAGAGCCGCCCCTGTGGACAGACGCCCACCCAGACCCTCCCCTAGACTTTATGCTGGTGCGCCCGGAGTTCGCACCTTAAGGGGGGGGGTTATGTCACGTTCCTGACCTATTGTTCCTTTTTCTTTTATTTATTTAGTTGGTCAGGGCGTGAGTTGAGGTGGGTTGTCTTTGTGTGTTTTTGTATTGTCTAGGGTGTTGTATGGTTTAGGGGGTTAAGTAGAGTAGATGGGTTAGTGTTCAGTGTAGGTGTCTAGGAAAGTCTATGGTTGCCTGAATTGGTTCTCAATCAGAGACAGCTGGTTATTGTTGTCTCTGATTGGGAGCCATATTTAAGGCAGCCATAGGCTTTAGCTGTTTGTGGGTATTTGTCTATGTTGAACGTTTGTTGCTTGTCTGTGCACTAACGTTTGTAGCTTCACGGTCGTTTTGTTGTTTTGTTTTCAGTTTATGTATAGTGTTCGTTTTGTGTTTTTTCTCTCTTCTAAATAAAGAAGATGTATTTTTCACACGCTGCGCCTTGGTCCACTCTATCTAATGAAGACGATCGTGACAAACAATGTATGTAGAAATTGCCTTTTACATTGTAGAACCAGTTTATTGGTTGTAATTGCCAATTGGGTAATTGTATGGCCCAGGGGGCCAAGTGCTTATGGGTCTACCTGTTTTTTTTTTTTCACCTTTATTTAACCAGGTAGGCCAGTTGAGAACACGTTCACATTTACAATTGCGACCTGGCCAAGATAAAGCAAAGTAGTGCAACAATAACAACACAGAATGACACATAAACAAATGTACAGTCAATAACAGGATAGAAAAATGTATGTACAGTGTGGGCAAATGTAGAAGATTAGGAAGGGAAGGCAATAAATAGGCCATAGAGGCAAAAATAATTACAATTTAGCATTAACACTGGACTGATAGATGTGCAGATGATGATCTGCAAGTAGAGATACTGGGGTGCAAAATAGCAAAAAGGTAAATAACAATATGGGGATGAGGAAGTTGGGTGTGCTATTTACAGATTGGCTGTGTACAGGTACAGTGATCGATCAGTAAGCTGCTCTGACAGCTGATGCTTAAAGTTGGAGAGGGAGATATACGTTTCTAGGCTTCAGTGATTTTTGCAATTCGTTCCAGTCATTGGCAGTAGAGAACTGTGAGGAAAGGCGGCCAAAGAGGAGTTGGCTTTGTGGATAACCAGTGAAATATACTTGCTGGAGCGCGTGCTACGGGTGGGTGTTGCTATGGTGACCAATGAGCTGGGATAAGGCGGGGCTTTACCTAGCAAAGACTTATTGATTACCTGGATCCAGTGGGTTTGGCGACAAATATGAAGCGAGGGCCAGCCAACGAGAGCATACAGGTCACAGTGATGGATGGTATATGGGGCTTTGGTGACAAAACGGATTTCACTGTGATAGACTACATCCAGTTTGCTGAGTAGAGTGTTAGAGGCTATTTTGTAAATGACATCGCCAAAGTCAAGGATCGGTAGGATAGTCCGTTTTACGAGGGTATGTTTGGGCAGCATGAGTGAAGGAGGCTTTGTTGCGAAATATGAAGCCAATTGTAGATTTGATTTTGGATTGGAGATGCTTAATGTGAGTCTGGAAGGAGAGTTTAGTCTAACCAGACACCTAGGTATTTCTGGTTGTCCACATATTCTAAGTCCGAAACGTCTAGAGTAGTGATGCTAGTTGGGCGGGCAGGTGCGGGCAGCAATCGATTGAAGAATATACGTTTAGTTTTGCTCGCATTTAAAAGCAGTTGGAGGCCACGGAAGAAGAGTTGTATGGCACTGAAGCTCGTCTGGAGGTTTGTTAACACAGTGTCCAAAGAAGGACCAGATGTATACGGAATGGTGTCGTCTGCGTAGAGGTGGATCAGAGAATCACCAACAGCAAGAGCGACATCATTGATATATACAGAGAAAAGAGTCGGCCCGAGAATTGAACCCTGTGGCACCCCCATAGAGACGGCCAGAGGTCCAAACAACAGGCACTCCGATTTGACACACTGAACTCTATCTGAGAAGTAGTTGGTGAACGAGGCGAGGCAGTCATTTTAGAAACCAAGGCTATTGAGTCTGCCGATAAGAATGTGGTGATTGACAGTCTTAAGTCTGCCGATAAGAATGTGGTGATTGACAGAAAGCCTTGGCGAGGTTGATGAATACAGCTGCACAGTATAGTCTCTTATCGATGGCGATTATGATATCGTTTAGGACCTTGAGCGTGGCTGAGGTACACCCATGATCAGCTCGGAAACCAGATTGCATAGTGGAGAAGGTACGGTGGGGTTTGAAATGGTCGGTGATCTGTTTGTTATCTTGGCTTTCAAAGATTTTAGAAATGCTGGGCAGGATGGATATAGGTCTGTACCAGTTTGGGTCTAGAGTGTCGCCCCCTTTGAAGAGGGGGATGACTGCGGCAGCTTTACAATCTTTGGGGATCTCAGAGGATATGAAAGAGAGGTTGAACAGGGGTTGCGACAATTTCGGCTGATAATTTTAGAAAGAGAGGGTCCAGATTGTCTAGCCCAGCTGATTTGTAGGGATCCAGATTTTGCAGCTCTTTCAGAACATCAGCTGTCCGAATTTGGGTGATGGAGAAATGGGGGGGGGGCTTGGGCAAGTAGCTGCAGAGCTGTTGGCCGGGGTAGAGGTAGCCAGGTGAAAAGCACGGCCAGCCGTAGAAAAATGCTTATTGAAATTCTCGATTATCGTAGATTTATCGGTGGTGACAATGTTTCCTAGCCTCAGTGCAGTGGGCAGCTGGGAGGAGGTGCTCTTAGTCTCAATGGACTTTACAGTGTCCCAAAACTTTTTGGAATTAGTGCTACAGGATGCAAATTTCTGTTTGAAAAAGCTAGCCTTAGCTTTCCTAACTTACTGTCTATATTGGTTCCTGACTTCCCTGAAAAGTTGCATATCGTGGCGACTATTCGATGCTAATGCAGAATGCCACAGGATGTTTTTGTGCTGGTTAAGGCCAGTCAAGTCTGCGGTGAACCAAGGGCTATATCTGTTCTTAGTTCTACATTTTTTGAATGGGGCATGGTTATTTAAGATGGCGAGGAAAGCACTTTTAAAGAGCAACCAGGCATCCTCTACTGATGGGATGAGGCCAATATCCTTCCTGGATACCCGGGCCAGATCAATTAGAAAGGCCAGCTTGCTGAAGTGTTTTATGGAGCGTTTTGAGAGTGATGAAGGGTGGTCGTTTGACCGTGGACCCATGCCCGTAGACCGTAGACTACGGATGCAGCCTATGAGGCAGTGATCTCTGAGATCCTGGTTCAAGACAGCAGAGGTATATTTAGAGGGCAAGTTGGTCAGGATGATATCTAAGAGGGTGCCCATGGTTACGGATTTAGGGTTGTACCTGGTAGGTTCATTGATCATTTGTGTGAGAGTGAGGGCATCAAGCTTCGATTGTAGGACGGCCGGGGTGTTAAGCATATCCCAGTTTAGGTCAGCTAATAGTACGATCTCTGAAGATAGATGGGGGACAATCAATTCACATGTGGTGTCCAGGGCACAGCTGGGGGCTGAGGGGGCAACGAGCGGCAACGGTGAGAGACTTGTTTCTGGAAAGGTGGATTTTTAAAAGTAGAAGCTCGAATTGTTTGGGCACAGACCTGGATAGCAGGACAGAACTCTGCAGGCTATCTCTGCAATAGATTGCAACCCCGCCCCCTTTGGCAGCTCTATCTTGTCGGAAAATATTGTAGTTGGGTCGGGAAATTTCAGAATTTTTGGTGGCCTTAATCCAGGATTCAGACACGGCTAGGACATCAGGGTTGGCGGAGTGTGCTAAAGCAGTGATTAAAACAAACTTAGGGCGGAGTCTTCTGATGTTAACATGCATGAAACCAAGGCTTTTATGTTTACAGAAGTCAACAAATGAGAGCGCCTGGGGAATAGGAGAGGTGCTGGGGGCTGCAGGGTAAACCTTTACATCACCAGAGGAACACAGGAGGAGTATTATAAGGGTACGGCTAAATGATATAAGAACAGGTTGTCTAGTACATTCGGAACAGAGAGTTAAAGGAGCAGATTTCTGGCTGTCGAAGAATATATTCAAGGCATAATGTACAGACAAGGGTATGGTAGGATGTGAGTACAGTGGAGGTAAACCTAGGCAATGAGAGACGATGAGAGAGGCTTTGTCTCTAGAGGCACCAGTTTAGTCAGGTGAGGTCACCGCATGTGTGGGGGGTTGGGTCAAAAGGGCTATCTAAGGCATATTGGGCAGGGCTGGGGACTCTACAGTGAAATAAAACAGTAATAACTAACCAAAACAGCAATAGAAAGCATGTTGACATTAGGGAAAGGCATGTGTAGCCGAGTGATCATAGGGTCCAATGCGTAGCAATAGGTGAGTCAGGGAGCCGTTCAGTAGTCGCTACTACGCTAGGCGAGCTGGAGACACGGCGATTTAGACAGCTATCGGGCCGGTGCTAGCAGATGGGCCTTCGGCGATGTCGCAACGGAAGAGCCTGTTGAAACCCCCTCGGACGATTATGTCGGCAGACCAGTCGTGATGGCACAGCGGGGCTCCGTGTCGGCAGTAAAGGGTCCAGGACAATTGGCAAAAGAGGTATTGTAGCCCAAGAATTAGCTGGTGGACCTCTTCACCAACCCGGGAGATGGGCCTAGCTCGAGGCTAGCTCAAGGCTAACTGGTGCTTGCTTCGGGACAGAGACATTAGCCAGGAGTAGCCACTCGGATTGCAGCTAGCTAGCTGCGATGATCCGGTGTAAAGGTTCAGAGCTTGCGGTAGGAATCCGGAGATGTGGTAGAGAAAAAGCAGCCGGAAATGCTCTGGGTTGATATCGCGCTGTGCAGACTGGCAGGTATTGACCGAGCTGAGGTTGCTGGAGCTGGCTGGTGTCCGAGTTAACGGTGAAGACCGCAAGCAGTGGCTAACTGACTACTAGCTAGTAGCTAGTTGGCTGGCTAGCCTCTGATAGGAGTTCTGGTTCAAAAGTATAAAAATAGCAGGTCTGTACCACATTGGGTGAGGCAGGTTGCAGGAGAGTATATTCAGTCCGTAGATGGAAAGTGAGATTAAAATATATCGGAAATATATACAGAAAAAAACGAGGATAACGATATTTACACGGGATAAGACAAAACCCACGTCTGACTGCTACGCCATCTTGGACAACGCTGTTTGAGCTGCTGTTAGACGGATTTGATTTGGTTTCTCAAGGGGATGCAGTACAGTCTTGCCCTCTACCTGTGTCGGTTCAGATAGGACAGGTTAAGCCTGATACAGAGGCTATTTCTTTTGCGCTATTGCCCGTTTATATTTGGTAAATCTACTGTATGATATGGATCTCCAAAACCTGTAAATAAATGTACACTGAGCAAGCAGCCTTGCCTTCTGATGATGTCATTCCCTTACAACTGCTACAAGGTCCCTATTTTACAATTCCATAGGCTAATCAAAAATAATGAAAAAGGTGGTCTAGCTGGGTACACATGCGCACTAGGCTAATTCAGGAGATGTTATAGTTAGTGTGCTCTGATATCAGGAGATGTCAGTGAAAAGTTTGAATTAACAGAGACTGAAACAAATACATCTGATGACTTATATTTATAATCTCGAAATAAACTGAAACTGTCAATAATAAAACAAAGTTTAAAATTACGTTTGAGTGAACTCTAAATACAGAAAATGAATGTTGAAGTCACTTCTGGACAGGGTAGACTCTTCGTCACCACTCTATAGCCTACTGCACAAACCTCATTGCTACAGAATTGCTTTTCATAGGTTAATGTTACATAGCAGCATACGCTTATGTTTTTAAAGTCAAGTAGATCTCGGCCTCCATTTTGACTCAAAGTGATCTCGGCTTAGAAAAGGTTGATGACCACTGCAATAGGGAATACTGTGTACACACACAAATCCTGTCCAGGATCTAGTCACAGCCATAGAAACACTCTAACCTCTCACTTCAGCAGTGGCGGTTCTAGCTTGTATGGCTCCCTGGGCGAACCCCCCCTTCAGCATCCCCCCCCCCCCAAAAAAAAATAGAAAAGCATTTGGACATCTGGAACAACACAAGTAAATAATCATAACGTTTAAAACAATGTAAATATAAAAATATATACAAAAATATGACTCATAAATATCAAAAATGAGTAACAAAGACAAATGTTGATTTGGCACTCGAGCATCAATACATTACCCATCCCCCAACACTGTCAACCAGGAGTCAAGACTAAACAAGTTCACCTTGATGGTGTGCAGACAGGTTTTATATTCTTCGTAACGATTTCGCACAAACCACAAAAAAATACAATAATATGTTTGTGAAACTATTATGAATGAATTGTGGCTTATTTGGTAGCATTTCGTAGTGTGACTGATTTTACTAATTGCATTAGTACTGTACAAAGTTAGAGTTGGGCTATTGGATAGATTCCCACACTCCTCCTACCTCGGGCTTCCAGTGGGGAGACCTGAGGTCAACCTACCCCCACCACCCTCCCCATCTTGAACTTCTGAGTGGGAGACCTTCCCAGGCAGTAGCCTGCCAAGCTCACAAACTAGAATCAGGGCGCTCACTCCGACAAGTTTAATTGACCCAGTCCCACACGGTGACAAGATATCATTGACATGACATGCAAATGAGCAATAGAAAACCGATCGCGCAAACGTCACCATTCAAAATTGTTTTGTGTGGGCGCCCCGTGCTGCCCCCGGCAAGATGCCGCCCTGGGCGGCTGCTCATGTCGCCTATACCTAAATCCGCCACTGCACTACAGGCAGCTCCAGAACGAATACATCACTTTGTTATTGATTATATTCTACACCGTGTGATACGGCGTCACCTGAAGGACTGAGCTGATGTTATGATCAAAATCACACAGATAATACCTGATTGGCTTGTGGGATGGAGCAGCTCTATTCCTTTCCCACATGAGGGGTACACGTGAAGAGTAAAACAGACCTATCAATGCACATGATCATATCAGGGCCAGATCATGACCTAACAAGGCCAGATCATATCAGGAGATGTCAGGGATGACTGAGTGACTCACCACACCGTAAGGCGAGATTCTGTTCACCATGTGCTCCCGGGCGCTGCCCACGGTCTCTTAGCCAGGCCAAAGTTGGTCTGAGGGGCACTCTTCACACTGGACACCACCGACACATAGTTCATCTGTAGCTGGTAACCCAGGCCACTGACCAGGCTCTGCTGCCCACCACCACTCAGAAACACAAGGATTTAATTGTCTCTGAACCATTCTTTATCATACAACGTTACCTACTCACATGGTGTGGCTCATTCTACTGTAATAACCTGAGGGGTATACTACAAAGCAAGATCAATGCTAACTTGCCTAAATATTCTGTAATAATGTTATTTTTTAGAAATGGGATGGTCGAATTGACTCAACAATCAGAAACAGATCGTTTAAGTTTCTTAATGAACCAAAAGAAATCTATAGTTATTTCTGTTTATCAAAGTTAGCTGGCTAACTCATTGATCCTGCTTTGTTGTATACCAGTCAGACAGCTTTTCCAGAGCAGGTAATCAACATAAACAGTAAAGCATACAGTACTACAACATGTACATAAAATGTGGATTTTCAGTCATGGCTGTCAGCCAGAGTGACCCTAGAGACCAGAGCCTATATGTTGTGTAACAGCACTTCAGATTTCTTTGTCCGATATCCACTCCCTAAATTATAATTCAGTAGGGGGAGTCACAGGGAATGCAAGCTGAATGTCAAGAATGTCTTTGATGACATTTTCTGAGAATACCTACACTCAGGCATCCCTGAGTGGGGCAGACATGACCACATCGATCTAGAAATACTGCAGCACAGCAGACTGTTTACAAGGCTTTGAGCAGTAAAAATACTTTAACGGCAATGATTAAATGACCCGAGTGACTATTAAAAAAGATAACAGATCTGGAAATTATGGGCATTATGTTGGAGACCTGCTCTAAGGCTGGTATGATGTAAGGGGTGAACCAATCACAACCCTCCTTTAGGATTGCACATTCAGAAAGTCACCAGAAGAGGGAGTTCCCCTCCAATCCATTTCCCCATCACTGTGTTTGTTGGTGGTATGCATACATTGCATCATACCTTAAGAATTGTGTGTACTTGTAGAGTTCCAAACAATATGTCTTGAAATGAGCAAAATATTAAAAGGGTAGTTTTGAGATATTATTATGTTAAATGTTGAATAAATGAATGTGACATTTTTATTTTAGAATCTAGACATACACCATATTTTAGAGCACACTATAAAGGAGGATAATGACACCAATATGTTGTCTGTATCATGTACGGTTCACAGATCATAGGGTCTTACAGGAAGAATGTAATGGTCTAAAAAGGGCCTAAAATGACCACTTTATTCAGGATTTTCTCAGAAATAGTTTGTGATACAAATGTAACAATTACTTCAAACATCCTTCCTCCCAATAAAGTTTATTTGGGAGAATTGCCAAACAATCTGAGATACCAAAAATATTTTCTGCTCCCGCCTACCTGGAATCACACTACAGCCAAGATCTACAGTATCAGTAGATATATTACTCAACGTGTTAACTGATAATCTCAATGATTCAAGTATATTTCACTTCAATTAAACTGTATTTGCTGTATATTGAGCTATTGTGTCATGGACTATTTGTATTTTAAAAGCATAGAGTGAAAAGTGAAAAAAGTGAAAAAGACCAGTCCCTTTTGGCCTAATTGCTAAAGCTGTGAACATAGCTCTCACTGTCTGTATCTCCTTGTCTCTCTTCAACACTCAATATCTATTGGGATTTCAACTGCCTAACTCCAGTAACCCTTGCTGTTATTGAGAACTAATTGACGTGATTCCCAGGGAGGGATGTGGAATGATTTAAGGCTTTAGAATGTGTGTTGAATTACCCATTCTAAAGAGTCTGCAATTACTCTATTAATAACCTGAATAATTATACCTAATTTCATAAATGACCACACATCATCTCATTCACATATAAAAATTATGGAGAATTGTGTCAGTATTTCCATAAATACAGAAATGATATGTTGGCTGTAACTAATAGGGATACATTTTATATGTGTCTTTCCACAGGCATGCCTTTCCCCCGCCATGATTCCTGCAACAACTACTATGTGCTAACCAGACGTCAAAATTCACAAATTTGACCTCAAATAGACTGACTGTGTAGTACCTAATTGGGATGACAAGATGTTATTTTGGTTGACCAATTCTACTGTATCTAGAGCCAATCAGTGAAAATATCAAATGTTTAATTGAATTCCTCCACAATTATTTACAGTGTCTGGGTCCGAGACTAAACTGACAGCTGGTTCTTACCAGTAGAGACACACCGGGGATGCGTGTGACCAGATCCTGACCTTGAATCTTGGTGCGTTGCTGCTCTCTGATCATAGGCACGTCGACATACTGTGCTGGCCAGGGTCCGAAGCCTTCTGTATGAGCCCTACTTTTGCCCCCAGAACAGTCTCAATTCATCGGGGCATGGACTCTACAAGGTGCCATGCGTTCCACAGGGTGCTGGTCCATGTTGACTCCAATGCTTCCCACAGTTGTGTCAAGTTGGCTGGATGTCCTTTGGGTGGTGGACCATCCAGGCTGTATCACAACCGGCCGTGATTGGGAGTCCCATAGGGCAGCGCACAATTTGTCCAGTGTCGCCCGGGTTTGGCCGGTGTTGTAAATAAGAATTTGTTCTTAACTGACTTGTCTAGGTAAATTAAGGTTAAATAAAAAAATAAAAAAATATTCTTGATACACACGGAAACCAAGCAGCATTGCAGTTGTTGACACAAACCGGTGCGCCTGGCACCTACTACCATATCCTGTTCAATGGCATTTAAATCTCTTGTCTTGCACATTCACCCTCTGAATGGCACATACACAATCCATGTCTCAACTGTCTCAAGTCTTAAAAATCCTTCTTTAACCTGTCTTCTCCCCTTCATCTACACTGATTGAAGTGGATTTAACAAGTGACATCAATAAGGGATTATAGTATTTACCTGGATTCACCTGGTCAGTTTATGTAATGGAAAGAGGTTGGTGTCCTTAATTTTCTGTACACTCTGTGTATAGTTGTATTTATAGGCCTTTTGCCTTTGTTATTAAGTCATTTTTGCCACCTGTACATTTTTGTAAATACAAATCTGAGTCCAGTCTTCTCCATCAACTGCACTGTAAAATAAATACCACCTATTTTTGCACCTGATCTACTGCTGCATCTCAACTGTTGCTGCTCCACACAAATAGGGCACCTCGGGATGTGGGCTAGGACTAGGAGAGTAAACTAGTCTAGAGTCCCCAAGTCTCAATGTCTGCTTTTACATAACCAGACCAATTCTGATCTTTTGACCAATTAGATCAGTTATTTAGCAAATAATTGGATAAAATATCAGCATTGGCAGCCTGTGTACACACAGACTTAGGTACATCATCAACTCATGGACGCACTCCTCTTGGAGGAGGGAACGCAACACCCTGCTACACTCAACACCCCGTGGAGTGAAAGAGGTATGTGACTGTAGGTGTGGGTAAGGATTTGTATGTGCTTTTGTTCCGCTTGTTCTCCAGTTAAGGAAACACAACCGGCAGAGATATACAAGGAGCATAGATAAGATCCAGTTTCCTAAATGCTGAATCAATAACTCGGTCCAACGGATGAGCCAAAGACTGGACTAAACCCATGCTTTTTAATTTTGGGGATGGTGACAGGGACTGTTTAGGTTTATTTTCACAACCGGGCAGTCCGCAATCACGTGACCCTCTTGGTGACAGTAAAAACATTCACGGATCTCGTGCGAAGGCCTAGGGTCATTGGAGGAAAAGTGACCCGAACGAGGCACTGATGACGTATTCGTTTGGCCTTCAAAGCGAGGCACACCAAAGACAGTCTTGTGTGTCAAAACGTACTCATCTGCCAACACTGCTGCCTGGGCCAATGTCACCACTTTCTGTTCATTTAAATGAACTACAATTCTATCAGGGAGGTTGCTTTTAAAATCCTCCAACAGCATCAACTCCCGAATATCAGCAAAGGTGTTAGCTTTGCTGGCTGAACACCAGCGATTTAACAGAGACTCTTTGTCCCTAGCACACTCAACAAAAGTACAGTGAGAGGGTTTTTTGTGGGTCCTGAAGCGCTGCCTATAAGCTTCAGGCACCAACTCCTAAGCCCGCAACATGGTTCTTTTAACTATATCGTACTGTAAACTGTCATCCAGGGAGAGAGCAGCTACTACTTCCTGGTGTCACGATCGTCGTATGGTGGAAGAGAGGAGGACCAAGGCGCAGCGTGAAGTGAATACATACTACGTTTAATGACACCAAACGAAGAACACTTGACAAACTAAACAAAACAACAAACGTGACACTGAAGCTAAACTGTGCAGACACAGGCAACTGACATAGACAATCACCCACGAACTACCTAATTAATATGGCTGCCTAAATATAGTTCCCAATCAGAGACAACGATAGACAGCTGTCTCTAATTGAGAACCAATCTAGGCAACCATAGACATACATAGACACCTAGACTAGACACTGCCCCATAAACATACAAAACCCCTAGACAATACAAAACACATACACATCCCATGTCACACCCTGACCTAACTAAAATAATAGAGAAAACAAAGATAACTAAGGCCAGGGCGTGACAGTACCCCCCCCCCCCCCCCCCCCCCCCAAAAGGTGCGGACTCCGGCCGCAAAACCTGACACAGAAGGGGAGGGTCCGGGTGGGCCTTCTCACGGCGGCGGCTCGGGTGCGGGAGTCAATACCCGCTTTGGTGGTGCCTCTCGAGCGGGGACCCTTACAGCGAGTCCCGGACTGAAGACCATCCTAGAGGGCGCCACTGGACGGAGGGGCAGCGTCGGACTGGCGGGCGGCTCCGGCGGCTCCTGACTGGCGGGCGGCTCCGGCGGCTCCTGACTGGCGGGCGGCTCCGGCGGCTCCTGACTGGCGGGCGGCTCCGGCGGCTCCTGACTGGCGGGCGGCTCCGGCGGCTCCTGACTGGCGGGCGGCTCCGGCGGCTCCTGACTGGCGGGCGGCTCCGGCGGCTCCTGACTGGCGGGCGGCTCCGGCGGCTCCTGACTGGCGGGCGGCTCCGGCGGCTCCTGACTGGCGGGCGGCTCCGGCGGCTCCTGACTGGCGGGCGGCTCTGGCGGCTCACAGGAGAGACGCACAGGAGGCTTGGTGCGTGGTGCCGGAACTGGTGGTACCGGGCTGGAGACACGCACCACAGGGCGAGTGCGTGGAGGAGGAACAGGGCTCTGGAGACGCACTGGAAGCCTGGAGTACTGGAGCTCTTGAGCACCGAGCCTGCCCAACCTTACCTGGTTGAATTCTCCCCGTAGCCAGGCCAGTGCAGGGAGGTGGAATAACCCGCACTGGGCTGTGCTGGCGAAACCGGGGACACCATGCATAAGGCTGGTGCCATGTACACCGGCCCGAGGAGACGCACTGGAGACCAGATGCGTTGAGCCGGCTTCATGGCACCTGGCTCGATGCCCACTCTAGCCCGGCCAATACGAGGAGCTGGGATGTACCGCACCGGGCTATGCACACGTACAGGAGACACCGTGCGCTCTTCCACATAACACGGTGTCTGCCAGTACTCTCGCTCTCCACGGTAAGCACGGGGAGTTGGCGCAGGTTTCCTACCTGACTTCGCCACACTCCCCTTTAGCCTCCTCCCAAGAAATTTTTGGGGCTGCCTCTCTGGCTTCCAGCCACGCTTCCGTGCTGCCTCCTCATACCACCGCCTCTCGGCTTTAGCTGCCTCCAGCTCTTCACGAGGGCGGCGATATTCTCCAGATTGTGCCCAGGGCCCTCCGCCGTCCAGAATTTCCTTCCACGTCCACGAGTCCTGCGATCGCTGCTGTTGCCTTTTACCACGCTGCTTGGTCCTTTGTTGGTGGGTGATTCTGTCACGATCGTCGTATGGTAGAAGAGAGGAGGACCAAGGCGCAGCGTGATGTGAATACATACTACGTTTAATGACACCAAACGAAGAACACTTGACAAACTAAACAAAACAACAAACCGACGAACGTGACGCTAAAGCTAAACTGTGCAGACACAGGCAACTGACATAGACATAGACAATCACCCACGAACTACCTAATGAATATGGCTGCCTAAATATGGTTCCCAATCAGAGACAACGATAGACTGCTGTCTCTAATTGAGAACCAATCTAGGCAACCATAGATATACATACACCTAGACTAGACACTGCCCCATAAACATACAAAAAACCCTAGACAATACAAAACACATAAATCCCCCATGTCACACCCTAACCTAACTAAAATAATAAAGAAAACAAAGATAACTAAGGCCAGGGCGTGACACCTGGGCTTTCCCAGACAATTTACATTGTAACAGGAGCGGCCAAACCTCGAGTGGCCAATGTAGCGCAGCGGCCACGCGCTCAAACGCAGAGAAATAGGAATCAACTTCCGACTCTCGGAACGGAGTGACTAAGACAATATATTTACTTACATCGAAGAGGACTTGAGGAGGAGCAGGTTGTGGAGTCGCACTGGAGCCAGCGTCTAGCTCCAGTTGTCGGATCCTCACCTCCTTGTCGATTTCCATTCTCCTAACTTCTAAATCAAACGTCATCTGTCTATCTCTCTCTTTATCTTTTTGTGCCATTTCCAAACAGGCCAGCCTCACCTTTAGTCTAGCGGTCCCGTCTGAACGAACCGAAGCAGAAGATAAAGGGTCAAATCGGGGCAATGTAAAGGGGGTACGAGCAACCCCTTCCTCCGCATCGTCCTCCGACTTGGCATCGGAAGGTCAGTTGATGATCACCGAGTGGCACAGAGGTCTAAGGCACTGCATTTCAGTGCAAGAGGTGTTACTACAGTCCCTGGTTTGCATCCAGGCTGAGTCACATCTGGCTGTGATTGGGAGTCCCATAGGACAGCACACAATTGGCACAGCGTCGTCCTTATTTGGCCGGGGTAAGCCGTCATTGTAAATAAGAATTTGTTCTTGCCTAGTTAAATAAAGTTTAAATCAAAAAAAAAAATACACAGGCAGCCCATTTCTGGTCTTTGCCAAATTATTGGCATTTACACAGCCTCTGAAGTAGCACACAAATGAAATGCTCATTTTCTGTCACTGTTCCTTTAAATTTTTTAGTGGTGGTTGTTGTTACATTTACATTTGAGCCATTTATACAGAGCAACTTACAGTAGCTATTAGGGTTAAGTGCCTTGCTCAAGGGCACAGATAGATTGTTCACCTAGTCGGCTTGGGGATTCAGCCCAACCCTCTTAACCGCTAGACTACCTGTTTTGTTAATGACAGGTCGCGTGCAAAAAAAATAAAAACACTTCAGAGCAACACATTTTTTGTTGTTGCTGTTAACACATTAGGGAAAAGATCAGATAGGTATCAGATATGCAAATAATTGGCAAAATATCTGAATTTAGCTGCCTGTGTAAAGTGGCTTGTCTGGCCAGACGGGGCCACAGTGGAACTGTTAATACCAGTTATATAGCAAATGGTGATCATTGACTTAATAATGACAATTGCAGTGTGGACAGAATTGCCTACACATTGTGCCCCCTCACACAGTATAAAAGCAAATAATTGTGTTTTTTTATGTATGGGTATGGGATGGGGAATATTTAGATTGTGTTCTTTTTGGTCCCTAGTCAAGAACTCCTATAGGGTTCGAATAAAAAAATGATATTAGAATCCAAAAGAAAATCCGAACAGATTTAGCATCCAATGGGATTACTTTTGATTTTCAATAGGATTCTGATAGAAGTGACACAAAGTGTTTTAGGACTACGAGAATCCTATAGGATCCAAACTCACCTGATTCAACTCATTCAGGGCCTGATGGTTAGTTGACAAGTTGAATCAGGTGTGCTTGTCCAGGGCTACTACAAAAATGTGTGCTGTTGGGGGAACTCAAGGTGAGTTTGTAAACACAGATCTACAGCTTGTCCTGTGTAAACACCCACTGTTCTATTTCTCAATTGTACGATTCCATCTTGTGGTGAAAGTGGAAATAGCTTCAGTATATGATCGCCTTGTACTGTAAATGTTCAGCTGTCATATTCCCATTCTATGTTTATACCTCTAGAAAAAAACATTACATCTGTTATGGTATAGCTATCTCTATACCAGCCACCAGATTATCTAAATGACTCAACAATGTAAAGTATACCATTCTCAGAGGATTCAGGCAGAACATAGTTAACCAGACTCTCAGCCAAGGTCAGTGAAGTGTCTGCTCCCTCCCTGCCAGGCAGACAGGCTTGCTGCTCAGGACATCGCTAAAGCCGTCAGCTGGAGCCCATTGAATGCCATGCTGATCACCATCTGAGGTGCCAGCGATGGGGCTGGAAATGCCCTCCTTAGCCATCTGCACTTTGGTGGCAGAAGTCGTGGTGTATAACAAGCATTTTAAATTGACTCAGAGAAAAACGTCCTTGCCTTCTCAGGGGAACACTGCAGAGCTGGGATCTTCTCCTCAAGATGATCCAGCCCTTTACAGGCCAGACTGTTGGCAGCAACAACTAGAGACAATTCAATGAGTCAGTGTAGATGAATGGGAAGAGACAGGTTAAATAATGATTTTCAAACCTTCAGATATGGATTGTGTATGTGTGCAATTCAGTAGGAGAATGGGCAAGCCAAACATTTTAAGTGCCTTTGAACAGGGTATGGTAGTAGGTGCCAGGTGCACCGATGTGAGTGTTTCAAGAACTCCAACGCTGCTGGTTTTTCACGCTCAACAGTTTTCCGTGTGTATCAAGAATGGTCTACCACCCAAAGGACATCCAGCCAACTTGACACAACTGTGGGAAACATTGGAGTCTTCAAGGGCCAGCATCCCTGTGGAAGGCTTTCGACATCGAGTAGAGTCCATGCTCCGACAAATTGAATCTGTTCTGAGGGCAAAATGAGGTGCAACTCAATATTAGGATGGTGTTCCTAATGTTTTGTACACTCAGTGTATGTCAATACATTGCAGGAAATGGGCAAAGAAAAGCATCAACCAATTGATGTTTATGTCAATACATTAAAGTAAATGGTAAACAATGAGTGTCACAGGGTTGATATCAATACATTGCAGTAAATGGTCAAATATGAGTGTCACAGATGAGTGCATGTCAATAGGGTCAATCCTAGCCTCAAACCTAACCCTAACTCTTGCTTCATCTCCACATCTTGGCTCAACCCGAACCATAACTCTTAACCCTAACTTCTTGTCGACATCCCAGCTCAACTCTAGCTCAAACCTTAACCTTAACCCTGACTCTATGGCTGTATTTAGGGTTGAGCCAAGATGTGGAGCCGAAGCTAGGGTTAGAGGCTTTAGGGTTGAGGTTATAATCTGTCTGTGCCTGTTTGCCTGCCAACTAACTTGCCTGTCAGGTTAAGGTTAGGTATGAGGGACAGAATAAGTGGTAGATGAAGTGCCAGAGGCAAGTCATGAACCCCTAGGAGGATGCATACCACTACACGACTGGCTAGGAGACAAGGAGACAGGCCCACACTTATAAGCGCTGAGGATGACAAGCTCGGGCTATCCAGCAACCCCACTGGGGTTTAGGCAAGAACCCCCTTGAGGATAAGGTTAGGGTCAGTGTTTGGGGAGAGCTTAGATAAGATGAGTTAGGGTTAGGGCCTCAACCCTACACATAACCCTAACCCAATTAACAATGAATTAATTTGACCCTCCCCCACTACATGGCAGAAAGGTGCAGCTCACTTGAAGCCCGACTTAGAGTTAAGGTGCTTTTGAGTGACATCGGTAGAACGGTTGAGGATAGAAACACAATTCACGTATGGGATCATTCAGCAGACGCTTGCAATGAGTGCAAGCCTACACCTAACCATGTGAAATGAATTCTTCACAGTGAAAACGTGGTCCAACACAGAACAAGGCCTTTCATCCATAGAAAACCATTATCTTCAGACCCTTTTTTTGTGACCGAGGGACCGTCATGACCTGGCATATGATATTTAAAGTAAACCTTCCTCTCAAAAAATTGGACTTCCATTGGATACAATGGTCGTGCACAACTACTACTACTACTACACTTTTAAGCCCTTTTTAATACCAAAGTTACTTTAAATACAGTTGAGGTCGGAAGTTTACATACACCTTAACCAAATACATTTAAATTCAGTTTTTCACAATCCCTGACATTTAATCAAAGTAAAAATTCCCTGTTTTAGGTCAGTTAGGATCACCACTTTATTTTAAGAATGTGAAATGTCAGAATAATAGTAGAGAGAATGATTTATTTCAGCTTTTCTTTCTTTCATCACATTCTCAGTGTGTCAGAAGTTTACATATACTCAATTAGTATTTGGTAGCATTGCCTTTAAATTGTTAAACTTGGGTCAAAAGTTTCAGGTAGCCTTCCACAAGCTTCCCACAATAAGTTGGGGGAATTTCGGCCCATTCCTCCTGACAGGGCTGGTGTAACTGAGTCATGTTTGTAGGCCTCCTTGCTCGCACACTCTTTTTCAGTTCTGCCAACAAATAAATAAACAATATAAACAATTGTTACAAAGTAGATGTCCTAACCAACTTGCCAAAACTATATTTTGTTAACAAGTGGTTGAAAAATGAGTTTTAATGACTCCAACCTAAGTGTATGTAAACTTTCGACTTCAACTGTACCTGCAGTAGGCTCTACCTCTGAGGTTATTGAGAGGCCATATGCCAGCACCAAGCAGACCCAACTGCTCCCATGCTCTGTGTGTGGGGTGTATGAGAGCACGGGCAGGACGGCCAGCAGCCTGTCAGTGGGGAGCATCGAGCCTGTCATCGACCCATTGGAGACTCGGCGTGAGCACATTGATCCCCTGCTTTAGTGCTAACTGTAGTCAAATACTGCACCGCAAACATTTTGAGAAAATCACCTTGCCTCAAGACATATAGAGTCTGTGTAATCAGTTTGTGCTTAACCATACATTCAGCTACTACTGTACAGTACCATACAGTCCATACTGCTACACATTGCAGTAACATTAAGTGATTAAATGATGTTCATCTTACTGCATTGCAGTAACTTGAACATACAGCACCTCAAAAGTAATAATTCAATACATATTGATGCTGTGCAATACATGAAAAGTGGTAAATTAACTCATATTGTCACTGTGAGGGTTTGCTGTTTGTTTGATTATCTGCAGCTGTGTGGTTGAGTCTGAGAATTACTCCTGGGCTAGGGCCAGCTCTTCATAGAGCCAGTTCTAGCAGACTTGAACTGTTTCTACTTTCTACTCTTTTATGGGCATAACCAACAAAAGTACAATCTTCACAACATGTGACATTTATTTCAATACATTGCAGTAAATTGGGAAAAGAAGAGTGTCAACCAAATTATGTTTATGTTAATACACAGCAGTAAGTACACCCCTATCTCTTTCTCCTTCGCTCCCTCCCTCTCTCGCACTACGTTCTATCTCTCCCTCTCTGTGCCTCCCTCTTTCTCTCTCAACCTCCTTTTAATCCCTCCTTCACTTCTCTCTCTCTTCTATAAATTATTTTCCTCTCTCCCCTCTCTTTGCCTATCACCTTCTCTCTACCACTCCTTCAATCTCTCCCTTCTCATGCTCTCCCTCCTCCCCCATTCCATCCATCCCTCCCTCCCATCGCTCTCTCTCCCCACCCTTCTCTCTCACCTCCACCTCTTTCCTCTCTCCCACCCTCACAGACTGGTTATTGATGCATAGAAGTCAATGCATTGCATTCAATGTAAAAATATATGCGAGAAGGATATTAACGTATAGGTTTCTGTCAATAGATTTGACTAATACATTGCATTCACGGCAAAAAAGTTGGTGATAAAGCTGCAATAGGTAAATTGGTGAAAGACCGGGGCGGAAGGACAGAATTACAGCCACTGAAATCTGTGACAGTTTTCTGGTTTTCTTTCAAAACAAATTGGAGGCTATCGACCAACAGCTGCAACAGTCTCACCAATCATCTGACCCCCCCCCCCCATGACTGTCTGACTCACCACCTGAGAACAGATTTAATGTCTTCTCCCTTGTCAATTAAATCACCATCACTGAACTCTTTTTCTAGTCCATAACCACAACCTGCTGCTCCCTTTACCCCATGCCAACTGCCTTAATAAAGGCATGCCTTCCTGTTCTCTGCCCCCTGGTGGTCAATATTGTAAATGCATCCCTCACATCTGGCATTGTTCCTACTCCTTTGAAAACAGCGACTATGACTCCCATACAGAAGAAACAGGACCTGGACCCTAGCTCCTCACCAACTACAGGCCTATCTCAAACTTCCCCTTCCTCGCCAAAGTGCTTGAATGGGTGGTAGTGTGGTGGAAATGTAATATTAATTACATACTATACACTATGCGGTTTTACACTAAAACACACTATGCTGTTTTACTTAGATAATTGCCTATTGTTATATGTTAGTATTTTTACTGATACAAACTTATTTTGTGTGACTTAATCATAAATACACATTTATGAGCCGCTTGTTTGCAACCGCAGTATGTGACCTCCTGTGTTCCCGGGGCCTGTTTCTGCACATTTGCTAACTGCCACGTAGACAAAAGAGGTTGTACATTTTCTAGAAAAGCTGAGACCCAGCTATGATTGGTTGGGCCTTAACTCCGCACGGTTGAAGTGCATGGTTAACTGCTCCATTTTTGCAAATCTTGAAATCAAGTTGTTTTTAAGAACAGTCTCTCTCCTTTTGGTTAGAATTACCAACACAGTAGCATCACAAATCCAACAACACATGGCCTCTCATGAAAATTTCGAACCACTTCAGTCGGGCTTCCACGCTATGCACGGCACTGAAACTGCTTTGTTAAAGGTAGTGACCTCTGAACATCTTCATCCTCATCCTTCTGGACATGTCTGCAGCATTTGACACGGTCTATCAACAGATTTTAACTGCAAACACAGATGTTGCGTACACACACACACATATGTTGCACACATACTAATGTCATACACCATGACCATGGACAGGACCATGGACAGCTATAGGCATCAAACAGAGCACAAATTAGGCTAATAAATAAACGTCCTTACCTTTTTAGAATTATTTTATTTTTGTTTTCAGAGCTGAGAAGTCCTTGATTACGTTGGTAAAATCCAATCCACGAAGGATGTTGCTTTCAAGGGACATCAGCGTTACGTGATTATCTTTCCTGATGCATTGTTGTTCTCAGTTTATTTTTCACCAAAGAAAGCTTTGAAAAGCTTTGTGTTGTTCACATGTCAACATTGGGAAATATTTCCTTTCCCTTAAAAGTTGTAGTAGTGCCATAGCAGATGTTACCTTCCTCATTACGGACACATTTTTGTTTTTACAATGGCCTGGCTACAGCCCAGGTTTGCCTATGAATTAAAATGCCCCTGGTTCTTGGAGTCTCCGGAACACCCTTTGCATGGTTCCACTCCTATCTATCTGATTTGTCTCCCTTGGCAACTGCAGGACTGCCCAAGCCCGTGTATCACAAGGTGTCCCACAAGGCTCAGTGTTAGATCCATTACTGTTTAGTATTTACATGCTATCCCTTGGTCAGATCCTTTGTCACTTTGGACTCAGATTTCACTGTTATGCAGGTCACACATAAATCTACATCCACACAAACCCAACTCCACCCTGCCACTCTCCTATTTTGTTGTTGACCGTCTCCGTGAAGTTAACTCTGATGAGCAATAACGTTTTAAAACTAAATGACGACAAAACATAGATCATGCTCATGGGCCCCAACTCCCTAAGGTAGAAACTGGGTAAACATTTGACCCAACTCTGTCATTTGAACCACATATCCGGAACATCACCAAGTCAGCCTTAATCCACCTCAAAACAGTCTTAATCCACCACATTTCACCTCTCTTACTGACCCCACTGCTGAAACCCTCATTCACACCTTTGTTTTATCACATCTAGACTACTGTAACGCCATTCTATACGGCACGTGTCAAATTCATTCCACGGAGGGCAGAGTGTCTACGGGTTTTCCCTCCACCCTTGTATTTCATTGATATATTAAGGTCACTAATTATTAAGGAACTCCCCTTAGCTGGTTGTGTAGGGCTTAATTGAAAGGAAAAAACGAAAATCTGCAGACACTCAGCCCTCTATGGAATTAGTTTGACACCCCTGCTCTATGGACTCTCCAACAAAACCCTGGACAGATTACAACATATTCAAAATTCAGCTGCACGAGTCCTCACACACACCAGACCTTGGGACCACATCACTTCCATCCTCATCAAACTCCACTGGCTCCCACTTCAATACAGGATCATCTTCAAATTGCTCATAATCACCAACAAAGCACTCAATGGACTGGTGCCCACATACCTTACTGACCTCCTGCATCCCTACACTCCCACCTGTTCACTACGTTCATTTGACACTGGACTCCTCATCCTCCCTGGCACCAGGCTGCGCTCTATGGGAGACCATGCTTTTATCAGTGCCAGCCTCCCAACTTTGGAACTCCCTCCCTGTCCATGTCAGAACCTCACAATCCATACAGATATTCAAGTCCAAACTTAAGACACACCTCTTCACACAGGTTAACCCAGATTATCTGTTGTCTTAGCTTTTATCCTGTCCTTATGTTTAGCGTACATGCTTAGTTTAATGTGTGGTTTTAAAGTTTTTTATCCTGCTGATTATCTTGTGTACAGTTGAAGTCGGAAGTTTACATACACTTAGGTTGGAGTCATTAAAACTCGTTTTTCAACCACTCCACAAATTTATTGTAAACAAACTATAGTTTTGGCAAGTCGGTTGTGCATGACACAAGTAATTTTTCCAACAATTGTTTAAAGACATTATTTCACTGTATCACAATTCCAGTGGGTCAGAAGTTTACACGATCGGACAGTGCAGCTGTCAATCGTTGTCTCTGAGAATCATACTTAGGTAGCCTGTTTTCCCACTATGGGTTGTGGGTAGTTGTTTTCTGTGTCTGTGTTTTTTCCATACAGAACTGTTTCAGTCTCGTTTTGTCATTCAGTGTTCATGTTCAGTTGGATTTCATTAAAATGGACACTTACCACGCTGCACATTGGTCCGATCTTTCATACTCGTCATTAGACGAAGACGAGTACCGTTACAATATATTACATTTGGGGGGGACCTTTCATTTTTCCTTCCACTTATACTGTGTTTTCAAAATACCCCTCAAGAGAGTCATAATGTCATGTCAAACTGTGCAGAATTGCAGGAAATGTGTTTTCAAATTTCAAATAAAATTCCGGAGGAGGACCTGACCCCACACTTACTGTTCTTCCCCCACAATTTCTACACCACAATTTTATCCAGGAACATAGTGCTGAATTATTAGTATCCTCAATATTTATTCTGTCATTTCTAGGCAGGCTACTGCTTTTGGCCTTTTCCCAATATAATTGTAACGCGTGCCGTTTAGAGGGTTTGGAGAGTGGAGCGTCAAGGACAATTAAAACTAGACAGAGGCAGCACACAGGAGCTCTACAAAACAAGTCTTTATTCTCCTCACAAAGTAAACATCCTCGTTTCTCTAACATAAAATACACTGTATGTAGGGGCCTAAATACCTGAATAGTATATGCATATTTCCCAGATACATTTGAATCAGTTTTAGAATAAGGGTTCATTCTTATGTATTTTATTTTATTTCTCGTTTCACTATTTACATTTTATTTGTATTATTATTTTTAAACTCTGCATTATTGGGCAGGGCTCATAAGCAAGCATTTCACAGTAAAGTGTACACCAGTTGTATTGACTCATGTGACAAATACGATTGCTATGTGGAACAAACATGCATCACACTCACATGTGGAATAAGAATTCAAGTCAGCTCTTTTTGTGGTATTTCTATCTGTAATGTTCGTGAACGTTTTCATTCGGATCGTGGCTCTGCTGCTTCCCGTGATCTTATTGTTCAGCAAGTCTACATACCTTTCGCTCTTTTGTTCAAGCATTTGTCTACAATGTGTGTACAGGGCTTTGGTGATGGAGTGACCAAGCAAGTTCTTTCTCAGGTTTGTCCCTTCCACATCCACAAAATTATGTACAGTGGAAACTAATTAAAGTGGAAAATTATCAAACAATCCATTGGGAAAAAAACTCTGGTTTGGCATTTTAAGACAGCTCTGAAAGATTCCAGACTAAATTTAATGTAGGCTGTTATTCATTGCATTACTTAATAAGTCTCATACCATGATGAAATGGGGAAAAATATAGGGGGAAGTTGAAGAGGGAATAAGTAAAACATCTAAAGTTAAAATTCTGAAATTGTGAAAATGGTGATAATGCTATTTTAGTGAAAAATGAGGCTCAGGGAAATTAATAAAACATATATTTGGAGATATTATCATGAAATAAACACATACACAGTGATTTATTAGACACACAGTGATGATTTAAAAATACAATTAAAAAGATTGCTTTAAAACATTTATTCTGTTCCATACAGGTTCCAAATAGAGGAATTCACCACATCTCAGCATGGCATGGACCTGTGGAAGCACTTGCACAGACATCTCATGCACTACTGACATGTGTAGCTAAAATAAAGCATAACTCAATAATATTTTTTTTGGGGGGGTACATACAGTAAACTCCCCAGATATGAGTCAAACAATACTATTCTGTGTTCAACCTACTGTAATCCATGTGTAGTATTTAATTCACTGTTATTAAATATGTCCCACAAAATATATGAGTTGATATCACCTTTTATTTTAACTAGTGTTAAAACATTGATTGACAACATATTTTGTGAAAAAGTTTAAAATTGACACGAAACAGACAGCTGGGAGGCATGTAGCCGAGCAGTTAAGCGCATTGGGCCAGTAATCGAAAGGTCACTGGTTTGAATTCCAAAGCCCCCTGAAAAATCTGTCGATGTGTCCTTGAGAAAGCCACTTAACCCTAATTGCTCCTGTAAGTCACACTAACACAAACTAGAGACAGATAGACAAACTAAAACAGGAAACGCCCGTGCTCAGGCCTATCCAATGCTGGTCTGACCAATTGGATTCCACACTTCAAGATTGCTTCGATCACGTGGACTGGAATATGTTCTGGGTAGCCTCAGACAACAACATTGACGTATACGCTGACTCAGTGAGCAAGTTTATTAGCAAGTGCATTTGTGATGTTGTACCCACTGTGACTATTACAACATTCCCTAACCAGAAACTGTGGGTTGATGGCAGCATTCAAACAAAACTGAAAGGCCGAAACACCGCTTTTAATCATGGCAAGGCGAATGGAAACTTGACCGAATACAAACAGTGTAGCTATTCCAGCCACAAGGCAATCAAACAACCAAACCGTCAGTATAGAGACAAAGTGTAGTCGTAATTCAATGGCTCAAATACGAGACGAATGTGGCAGGGTCTACAGTCAATCGCAGATTACAAAAAGAAAACCAGCCCCGTCACAGACATCAACGTCCTGCTTTCAGACAAATTAAACAACTCGTTGCTCGCTTTGAGAACAATACAGTGCCACTGACACGGCCCGCTACCAAAGCCTGTGGGCTCTCCTTCACTGTGGCCAACGAGAGAAAAACATTTAAACGTGTTAACCCTTGTAAGGCTGCCTGCATAGACGGCATCCCTAGCCGCGTCCTCGGAGCATGCGCAGACCAGCTGGCTGGTGTGTTTACTTTACATATTCAATCAATACCTATCCCAGTCTGCTGTGCCCACATGCTTCAAGATGGCCACCTATGTTCCTGTTCCCAAGAAAGCTAAGGTAACTGAACTAAATGACTATCGCCCCGTAGCACTCACTTCTGTCATCATGAAGTGCTTTGAGAGACTAGTCAAGGATCATGTCACCTCCACCCTACCTGATACCCTAGACCCACTCCAATTTACTTACCGCCCCAATAGGTCCGCAGACGACGAGATCGCCATCACACTACACACTGCCCTATCCACTCTGGACAAGAGGAATACATGTAAGAATGCTGTTAATTGACTACAGTTCAGCATTCAACACCATAGTACCCTCCAAAACTCATCATTAAGCTCGAGACCCTGCCCTGTGCAACTGGGTCCTGGACTTTCTGATGGGCCGCCCCCAGGTGGTGAAGGTAGGAAACATCTCCAGCCCGCTGATCCTCAACACTGGGGCCCCACAAGGGTGTGTTCTCAGCCCTCTCCTGTACTCCCTGTTCACCCATGATTGCGTGGCCATACACGTCTCCAACCCAATCATCAAGTTTGCAGACTACACTACAGTGGTAGTCTTGATTACCAACAACGACGAGACGACCTACAGGGAGGATGTGAGGGCTATCCGAGTGTGGTGTCAGGAAAATAACCTCTCACTCAACGTCAACAAAACAAAGAAGATGATCCTGGACATCAGGAAACAGCAGAGTGAGCATCCCCCCATCCACATCGAAGGGACAGTAGTGGAGAAGGTGGAAAGTTTTAAGTTCCTCGGCGTACACATCACCGACAAACTGAAATGGTCGACCCACACAGACAGGGTGGTGAAGAAGGCGCAAAATCGCCTCTTCAACCTCAGGAGGCTTGTTACCTAAAACACTCACACATTTTTACAGATGCACAATCGAGCGCATCCTGTCTTGTACGGCAACTGCTCCGCCCACAACCGCAAGGCTCTACTGGGGGTAGTGCGGTTTGCACAACGCATCACCGGGAGCAAACCTCCTGCCCTCCAGGACACCTACAGCACCCGATGTCACAGGAAGGCCAAATAGATCATCAAGGACAACCACCTGAGCCACTGCTTGTTCACCCCGCTATCATCCATAAGGCGAGGTCAGTAAAGGTGCATCAAAGCTGGGACCGAGAGACTGAAAAACAGCTTCTATCTCAAGGCCATCAGACTGTTAAATAGCCATCACTAACATAGAGTGGCTGCTGCCAACATATACACTCAAATCTCTGGCCACTTTAATACATTTAATAAATGGATGAAATATCACTAGTCTACATATCCTACATTACTCATCTCATGTGTATATACCGTATTCTATACCATCTACTGCATCTTGCCTATGCCGCACGGCCATCGCTCATCCAGATATTTATATGTACATATTCTTATTCATCCCTTCACATTTGTGTCTATAAGGTAGTCGTTGGAAATTTGTTAGGTTACTTGTTAGATATTACTGCACTGTCCGAACAAGAAGCACAAGCATTTCGCTACACTCACATTAACATCTGCTAACCATGTGTATGTGACCAATAAAATGTGATTTGATTTGGATAAGAGTGTCTGGTAAATGTATGCAGGCCTGGAGATCAAGTCTTGAACTTCATCAACTACTTGGGCCGTACTGTCCACGTTTGGTTGCCAATCTCAACGCTCCGGGAGCTTGCAAGCACCGCTTTTGAAGCATCAAAAGCAAGCTGGGCTAAGAGCCCGCATACCTCGACTTTCGAGCTTAGGCAGGAACCATCACTCAAATTAGAAGGTGCAGCATCAGGGACAGGTGCGGTGAAAGATTATGATCAACGGGGGTGGCAACCAAGTAACCACCACACCGACAACCACCGCAGTAACAATAGCTATGATGAACGTCCCCAATCGAACAGGTCCCGTAGAGATCAACCTGGCCGATATGTCCCTAAGCCTAACCCTCACAAAGGGTCAGGACACAAGGTTAACAAGCGCTACAAGGGCAACAAAGTGTTCAACAATGATCTAAAGGCTAACCAAAACGATATAGAAGCTCTGATAAGAAATGTACTGTATCGTAAGAAATTTGAGAAAGAGGACAAGGATAAGTCAGCATGACCAGGCGTAAAATTGTTGGAAACCAAGTCCGCCGAAACTCAGAACGTCAACATTTGCATTACCCCCGCCCCCACTCCAATCCCTGTCCAGGGACCGCTCGTTCTAAACACAAGCCCGCAGGTTTTGTCTACAGACTTGGATACGGATGTAGAGATGCACAAGATAAGCAGCTTTGCAACAGATGATTCCTCTCCCATTCCAGTAGAGGACCCACTGGGTCACATAGGTGAGTTGTCCGTCTTGGAAATCGACACAGATTACAAACCGCTCGGTACTCCCAACCCACTCCATTTTGTTGGGGATATGATGAGAAAACCAACTCGAACAGGCCATACCTTAGAACAATCCTGGAGGACTGTATATTCGATATATATTTGAAAAACATCCTGAGGATTGATTATAAAAAACGTTTGACATGTTCCTGTGGACATTATGGATATTATTTGGCATTTTTGTATGCTTTTTCGTGACCGCTCTTTCCGGTGGATTTCGGAGCATAACGCACCAAATGAATGGAGGTATTTGGATATAAAAGTAATATTTATCGAACAAAAAGAACATTTGTTGTGTAACTGGGAGTCTCGTGAGTGGAACCACCCAAAGATTATCAAAGGTAAGCGATTAATTTGATTGCTTTTCTTACTTTCGTGACCAAGCTAATATAAGGCTAAGCTAATGTAGCATAGAAAGCTACACTCACAAAAGCTTGGATTTCTTTCGCTGTAAAATACATTTTCAAAATATGACACGATAGGTGGATTAACAACAAACTAAGCTGTGTTTTGGTATATTTCACTTGTGATTGCATGATTATAAATATTTTTAGGAATATTTTTTAATCTGATACGTTTGGAAATTTCTGTCTTCCTTTCAGTTCCTGAATGAAGCTGTCGTTTTTTTCTTCATGACGCACAACCCAAATGGCGTTTTTTTTGTGATAAAAGTAATATTTATCGAACAAAAAGAAGATTTGTTGTGTAAGTGGGAGTCTCGTGAGTGGAAACGTCTGAAGATGATCTAAGGTAAGCGATGAATTTTATTGTTTTTCACGCTTTCGTGACTATGCTAATTTGGGGTTAGCTGATGTAGCATTGAAAACTACAATCACAAAAGCTTGGATTTCTTTCGCTGTAAATATATTTCCAAAATCTGACACCATATGTGGATTAACAACAAGCTAAACTGTGTTTTGGTATATTTCACTTGTGATTGCATGATTATAAATATTTTTAGTAACATTGTTTGACTGTGGCACTATGCTATTCAGCGTTGCTGATGACAATTATCCCGGATCCGGAATGGGTGGTTGAGAAAGGTTAAAGGACGACGTTATAACGAAAACATTGTAACTTTAAGAGTTTTCCTAGTATATGCTTGATGTTTATACATTGTACGTTGGGTGGAAAATGTCCAAATCAAAGAGAATGTTTTTGTGAAGATGAAATGTGAAGTTAGTTGTCTACATTGGATCTGAGTAAAACCTAGACCTTGCCTCATAACTTGGTACGCCCAGAGAATTGCCCTAAAGGCGGGAACCGCCCACATCCGAGCCGAGGGTATAAGACATGCGAGTTAAGAATGAACATTTCAGACTAAGTGACCCGAGCTGCAGCCAAGGTCAGAGTAGTCAACAAACCCAAAACGCAACACGAGGATGAAGACAAAGGAACATTATTCTATAGCTGCGTCTAAGAGGGTGAATTTAGACCAGATCACCCGGTCTCCATTCCTCATCGAAGAGTGTATCTACACTGTTTTCATTCCTACGCTGTGAGCCCTGAGCTACAGGGCTGGCTGTCTTCAGAAGACCCCTTTCAGAACAAGGGCGAGGAATAAGACCACTAAGCAAAAAAGACACTGACATCGTGAGGACAACCGGAGAGTTGCACCGGAGAAGTGCGTCATCCGAGAAGACGAAATGGTCCACGCAGAGACCCACAGAGGAGACCTTCAACACGTAATTACATCATTATATTCTGACCCATAAGAGCGGCAGTTCGGGGCAAGGTTAGGATTGAAATAGCTGACAAATGCACCCAAATGTATAATTCTCTTGTGTACTTTCTCTTTTTCTCTCTCTTTTGATCCCTATTTTGGGAAACACGTGTCAGAGTGTGTTGGCCCGTTGTACTAAGTTCTAGCCAATAGCCTAGACTGTGTTTTTGTGTATGTGTATCTTTAATTATCATTTTAGCTTTCCAGTAAATAAATAATCAACTAAAATTGGTGTGGTACGAACTCATTGGTGGGACTCGGGTTTGTGCAGATTCCCGGATTATGCGACATTCAGAATACAGTCTCAGAGGAAATGGATTAATTAGCGACTGTTGTAAAATCGATATTCTGATATTCTTTGGGAAATAGAAACTCAATAAAACAAATTTTCCCATGGTGCCCCAGGTTAACCTTTCTAGGACACACGTTCCGCTAGCAGAACCCGTCGACAACATTCCGCTTAAAAGGCAGTGCGGGAAATATATATATATATATATTTTTTAAATATGTAACTTTCACACATTAAAACATTTTCTCAATAGGGGGTGCTGTTTGCACTTTGTAATAATTTCGTTCCCAAATTAAACTGCCTCGTACTCAATTCTTCCTCGTACAATATGCATATTATTATTACTATTGGATAGAAAACACTCCCTAGTTTCTAAAACCGTTTGAATTATATCTGTGAGTAAAACAGAACTCGAGTTGGAGCAATTTTCCTATGAGGAAGTGAGAAATCTGAAATCTGCAGGCTGTTCTGAGGTCGGTTTATTAATTTGCATGTATTCTATTGGTTGAGATACACTGCATACGCCTTCCCCTGGATGTCAGTGAATAGTGAGAATTGAAATGGAGTTGCTAGGCAGATCTGAGGCCTTATAAATGGGCTGGCAACGTGGTATACTCTCTTTTTTCCCTTCGCCATGACGCAAGACAGACCACAGGATGGCGTTCTGGAAAGCTACCGTTATTGGCCTTAGATATATCCGGCTCTGATTTTATTCGATATAGGTGTTAAAGACATCATAATGTTGTTATTTTAAACCGAGTTATATCAGTTTATATCAGTATATTGCGATTTTCGGGTATTTATTTGTGCTGCGTTCTAGGGAGTTGGGTACGTCTGGTCCACATGGCTAATGTTTACTGCTAATTCCAACGTTGAAGGCGACAATCTACAACCGAGCAACGATTCTTTTGGAAAAAGGACAACTGCCCAAGATTCTGATGGGAGCTCATCAAAAAGTAAGAACTATTTATGATGTTAATTCGTTGTTCTGTTGAAAAATGTAAAACTCATATTCCGCCATTAATTTCGGTGCGGTCTGCTGTATGTCGTAGTAATGTTAATTTTAAAAATCTAACACAGCGATTGCATTAAGAACTAATGTATCTTTCATTTGCTGTCCAACCTGTATTATTTTGTCAAGTTTAAATTTAGTTACTGATTAGATTAGGTGCCTCTCCCAAGATTTCCCCCGACATATTGTTGGCAGCTTGGCTACTATTCTCATTGTATAACCACGATTTGTGCAGCTAAATATGCACATTTTCAAACAAACTCTATATGTATTGTGTAATATGATGTTATAGGACTGTCATCTGAAGAAGTTTGAGAAGGTTAGTGAAAAAAATGAATATATTTTGCTGGTTTATTCGTTATCGCTATTTTTGGCTTGAATCAATGCTGTTGTGTGGTTGGCTATTGTGGTAAGCTAATATAATGCTATATTGTGTTTTCGCTGTAAAACACTTAAATCTGAAATATTGGCTGGATTTACAAGATCTTTGTCTTTCATTTGCTGTACGCTGTGTATTTTTCAGAAATGTTTTATGATGAGTATTTAGGTAATTCACTTTGGTCTCTGTAGTAATTCTAGTTGCTTTGGTGAGAGTTGTGATGGTGGCTGCAATGGTAAACTATGATTTATACTTTGATAGCTACTTATGCAGGAAAAAAATGGAGTAAAAAAAGTTGTGTCTTTTGCTATTGTGGTTAGCTAATAGATTTTCATATTGTGTCTTCCCTGTAAAACATTTTAAAAATCAGAAATGATGGCTGGATTCACAAGATGTGTATCTTTCATCTGGTGTCTTGGACTTGTGATTTAATGATATTTAGATGCTAGTATTTACTTGTGACGCTATGCTAGGCTATGCTAGTCAGCTTTTTTACTGATGGGGGTGCTCCCGGATCCGGGATTGTGTGCAAGTAGAAGTTAACAAGTCCAATACAGCAAATGTGTCCGATTTAAAAACTGCTTTACAGCGAAAACACAACGTATGATTATGTTAGATCACTGCCAAGTCCAAAAAATACAGCCATTTTTCCAGCCAAAGATAGGAGTAAAAAAAAAAGCAGAAATAGAGATAAAATGAATCACTAACCTTTGATGATCCTCATCAGATGACACTTATAGGACATCATGTTACACAATACATGTATGTTTTGTTCGATAATGTGCATATTTATATCCAAAAATCTCAGTTTACAATGGCACCATGTTCAAAAATGCCTCCAAAATATCCGGAGAAATTGCAGAGAGCCACATCAAATAACAGAAATACTCATAAACTTTTATGAAAGATACATGTTTTACATAGAATTAAAGATACACTTGTTCTTAATGCAACCGCTGTGTCAGATTTAAAAAAAACTTTACGGAAAAAGCAAACCATCCAATAATCTGAGACGGCGCTCAGATAGAAACAACATTTCTCCGCCATGTTGGAGTCAACAGAAATACGAAATGATATTATAAAAATGCCCTTACCTTTGATGATCTTCATCAGAATGCACTCCCAGGAATCCTAGTTCCACAATAAATTGTTGTTTTCGATAATGTCCATTATTTATGTCGAAGTAGCTACTTTTGCTAGCACGTTTAGTACACATATCCAAACGCTCGTACAAGTAAAGACGTACTTCGGACGAAAACTTCAAAAAGTTATATTACAGGTCGAATAAACTTGTCAAACTAAGTATAGAATCAATCTTTAGGATGTTGTTATCATAAATATTCAATAACGTTCCAACCGGAGAATTCCTTTGTGTCTATAGAAGTAATGGAACGCAAGTCGATATCATGTGGAATGCGCATTACCAGGACCTGGCTCTCTGCCAGACCACTGACTCAAACAGCTCCCATCCGGCTCAACATCACAGTAGAAGCTTCATTCAACGTTCTACAGACTGTTGACATCTAGTGGAAGCCGTAAGAAGTGCAAACAGATCCATAGCGCACTAGGATTTCAATAGGCGATGAGTTGAAAAATCGACCAGCCTCAGAATTCCCACTTCCTGTTTGGATTTTTTCTCAGGTTTTTGCCTGCCATATGAGTTCTGTTATACTCACAGACATCATTCAAACAGTTTTAGAAACTTCAGAGTGTTTTCTATCCAATAGTAATAATAATATGCATATGTTAGCATCTGGGACAGAGTAGGAGGCAGTTCACTCTGGGCACGCTATTCATCCAAAGTGAAAAGGCGGCCCCTATCCCGAAAAAGTTAATGAGTTAATAATTGCCTGATTCATTTAATCACGCAATTATAAACCGTTAATCATTCGATGAGCAGCAGTCATTACATTAACTAATAAAACGTCACGACACTGCCCAAATAAAATGTGTAAAATTTCCAGAAATTAGCTTTAAAAGTGCCACATTTTCTCTCAGACTCATGACAAAATGTATGGAATAGCATTATAAAACTGCAATTCATTCTCTCTGGCCCATGGGAAAATGTGTTGAAATACAGGAAGTTAGCTGTTTTCCATCCGAAAAATCGGTTTCCCTAAACAAATAATATATTACATTGGGGTGGGACCTTCCATTTTTCAAAATCCCCCTCCATATACCCCTCAAGAGAGTCATAATATGTCATGTCAAACTGTGCAGAATTGCAGGAAATGTGTTTTAAAAAGTCAAATAAAATTCCGGAGGAGGACCCCCTGACCCCACGCTTACTGTTCTTCCCCCACAATTTCATCCAGGAACATAGAGCTGAATTATTAGTATCCTCAATATTTATTCTGTCATTTCTGGGCAGGCTACTGCATTTGGCCTTTTCCCAATATAACTGTAACGCGTGCCGTTTAAAGGGTTTGGAGAGTGGAGCGCCAAGGACAATTAAGACTAGACAGAGGCAGCACACAGGAGCTCTACAAAACGAGTCTTTATTCTCCTCTCACTAAGTAACATCCTCATTTCTCTAACATAAAATACACTATGTAGGGGCCTAAATACCTGAATAGTAGATGCATATTTCCCAGATACATTTTATAAAAAATAAAACAAATTCTGACACATCTAACATTACCTGATACTTTTTTATAACTTCCACACACATAACAAAAATATGCCACTGACAGAAAATGTCAATAGCCAATAAACCAACAGTGCAAAATAAATATATTTAATCTATCTTTTTTTTCTTTAATGAACTCAATGTCCTTTTTCTCCAAACCCTTCGAAGTCTACAAAGATCATGTGCGGTCCACACGCACACAAGAAGCCTGCGGTCGTGTGGGAGACGCATCCCCAAGGCCTCTTTCAGTTTCACTTGACACTGTCACAAAAGGTCACAAATAGTAGCTGGTTGTATAGGTCTCCCATGCAGCTCCCAGGTAACCAGCTCCATCCAATCCATCTGAGCATCCAGCTGGTCAAAGAGCAGAATCCTCCTGTGCTAAGTGCACACCCATGCAGCCACATTGCATTTACGTTGAAAATGCCAAGGCTCTGGCCCGCAGCGGATGGTGGGAAAATCCCAAATCACATTACGTCCACAAAGCAAAATATACAGTACATGTCAAATATATGTAAACGGCTTGGTAAAACAAAATAAACTTTAGTTGGTAATAACAGTGTAGTCAGTGTAGGGTGGCAAGTAGCCCAGCGGTTAGAGCATTGGATCAGTAACTGAAAAGTTGCTAGTTTGAATCCCTGAGCCAACAAGGTGAAAAATCCCTCTGTAAGCCATTTAACTCTAATTGCTCCAGTGTCACCAGTGACAATGGCAGACCCTGGTTATGACCTCACACTCTGAGTGTGACTCAGGGAGAGTTGGGATATGCAAAAATCACATTTCCAATTCACACGTGTGAAATAGGACAAATATAAGTGTCATGCCGATGGGTTGGGGGTAGGTTTATGACAGTCATAAATACCTCTTTCCCCCTTTTTCTCTCTCCCCACTATAACTGATGTGACATAAGGAAACCCATGGGTTAACAGAGATTCTGGGTAACATCAGAAGTTGGGGGAAATGAACTATATTCTGGTAATCCAACCAACTGTACATATGCGGTGGTACTTAAGGTATATTATGTCAGTTCGGTTGCCCTCTGACACATTCTCATCAATGATAGAATGACAAACGCTACTGTGAAAAGTCTAAACGTCAGAGGTATCGGATTCACATGGAATTGTTGTTTAATTCAAATGTTTGAATATGATATTGTTTGTGAAGAGGTGAAATGTAATTTTACCTTCCAAATGAGAGATCTGTGTTTTCATAAATTTGGCTTCTGCTCAACCAGGAGCCCGCCCCTGTGAAGAGACCTGGGTAATAGACTTTTCAGACACACCCCTCTCCCTCCACTATATAAAGCCAGAGACAAGAAAATAACTTCCTGTTCCGGGTACTCTAAGATGACGATCCAGGGTCAGAATGGTTCAGATAATCACTATAGATGAAGCCAACATCAGCATGGACTTTGATTGTGAATGGTATGAACTTTGAACTCGTATTCACTACAGAAGTGATATCTCCTAGCCTTGGAGTTAGCAACAGCTAAACGCAGGTTCGGAAGGACAGTCCAAGTATCCCGTCTAATACACACGTGTTCCCGTGACAACCAGAGACCATCTCCAAAGGACAGAGGACTCGGGTTGGCGATACGGCCTTCCATCTACCACCAACCTACTGAAGCGCAGCTCAGTAAATATGTATTGCATTTTCTTCTTCAAATGGGCGGTAATTTAGAATGCATAAGATACTATATTTACGAGAGCACAGCTTTTGCCCTGTTCCGAGTCTCCCGCTCTTTCACTAGGACTCCCCCCCCTTTCCTTTGTGTAACAAGCTGTCATACCTATTCCGCCCGCTAGGGACGTTTTTCTGTATGACGTAATTTGTGATCAAGTTATGATTTAATGGTGTATGTGTGTTTCTGTGTGATTAGTTAGGTATTTAGTAAATAAATAATTAAACCCAATTTTGTATTGCTGATTCACCTTGTTAGCCAGGATTCTTGCAGATAATCAAGGACTTACAACTTTCAGATGAGACTGAATATAATGACGATTAATTTGACTGCTATTTAGTGAAATATTACTAAATCTTTAAGAGTTTATTCGAAAGATAACAGCTCTATAAATATTATTTTGTGGTGTCCCTCTCGTTAATTAATATTTACATGATTAGTTTAATCAGGTAATAATAATTACGGAGAAATAATTTTTATAGAATAGCATGTCATAGCAATTAATCTGGCATAGTCAAAGACATGACATAAGCATGCATCAAACTAATATTATAGGTTAGGTGGACAATCCTGTAATCCCTGGTTACCTCTCCTACAGGCAAAGACCTCTAAGCATTTCCAATTTTTGCTGTTGAATGCTTATCTACATAGAATGTGTCAGCTAAGCTCATTCATTGTTACAATGAAAAGCCTGAAGTAAAACTCCTGCATATTACCATTCTTTTCAGTTTTTTTTGGCACAGTCTATGTACCAAAACTTTGAATAATTACATTTGTTCACATCCCACATTAAGAACAAATTCTTATTTACAATGACGGCTTACCAAAAGGCCTCCTGCGGGGACAGGCAATTAAAAATAAAAATGTATTAAATAAAAATATAGGACAAAACACAACACTACTTATTAAAGAGAGACCTAAGTCAACAACAAAGCATGGCAGCAGCACATGACAACACAGCATGGTAGCAACACAACATGACAACATGGTAGCAACACAACATGGTAGAAGCACAAAACAGGGTTCAAACATTATTTTCCACAGACAACAGCATAACGGGCAAGAAGGTAGAGACAACAATACATCACGCAAAGCGGCCAGAACTGTCAGTAAGAGTGTCCATGATTGAGTCTGAATGAAGAGATTGAGATACAACTGTACAGTATGAGTGTTTGTTGCAGCTCGTTCCAGTCGCTAGCTGCAGCGAACTGTAAAGATGAGTGACCCAGGGATGTGTGTGCTTTGGTGACCTTGAACAGAATGTAACTGGCAAAACATGTGTTGTATGTGGAGGTTGAGGGCTGCAGTAGATAACTCAGATAGGGGGAGCGAGGCCTAAGAGGGTTTTATAAATAAGCATCCACCAGGGGGTCTTGCGACGGGTATACAGAGATGACCAGTTTACAGAAGAGTATCGAGTGCAGTGATGTGCCCTATAAGGATCATTGGTGGCAAATCTGATGGCCGAATGGTAAAGAACATCTAGCCGCTCAAGAGCACCCTTACCTGCCGATCTATAAATTACATCTCCGTAATCTAGCATGGGTAGGATGGTCATCTGAATCAGGGTTAGTTTGGCAGCTGGGGTGAAAAAGGAGCGATTACGATAGAGGAAACCAAGTTTAGATTTAACTTTAGCCTGCAGCTTTGATATGAGCTGAGAGAAGGACAGTGTACCGTCTAGCCATACTCCCAAGTACTTGTATGAGGTGACTACCTCAAGCTCTAAACCCTCAGACGTAGTAATTACACCTGTGGGGAGAGGGGCATTCTTCTTACCAAACCACACAATCTTTGTTTTGGAGGTGTTCAGAACAAGAATAAGGGCAGAGAAAGCTTAGAGCCCAACAAGCTGTTCTCCTTTGGTGACAGCCAAAGAACCCTATTGGAACCCCTTTCTCAAAGAGTGTATTCAACAAGTTTAGCCTGTTAAGTTTACACCATTTAATACTGTATTCAAACATCTGCCTGGTATTCAAGATATATCCCCTTTGCAATCTTCTCATGTCTTTCCTCGGATCTGCACACACACACTACTGTAGCATCTTGTTCACATTTCTCACATTGTAGGCATCCAGCTTTGGCCTTGGATGGATCATGTTGCAATGAAATGGGCACAGAGGTACGTATGTACAGTCCTTTTCAGTGTGGCTGCAAATTAATTGAACAGGAGAAGAGGATGTGGTTGCTTGTGGAGGGAGAGCAGTGTGGGTGGTGGAAAGAACAGCTACAGTGACGCTGATTGGTTGCTCTGGCTCATCACTTCTTGACTAAAATAAAGAGATTTAGAAATTAGTTCGACCTTGCCATAGTTCAACAGCTGAAAAGCCTTCATTAACATACTCCCAGAGATAGCAAGACATTCAGTATTCACTGAATGAAGTAGCCTACCCATCCCCATTTACAATTTAATTAATCAATGAAATAAATGATACTATTGCACATCAATAACATTGTTATTGTAGACTATAGGCTACTCCTGTATCTACCTTGTACAATACCGTAATCATTGAATGAAGTAGCGTACCCATCCACATTTCCAATTTAATTTTGCAATTAGATAATTAATACAAGCACATACAGTTATTTTATTGTAGAATAGGCTACTCCTGTATCCATACTGTAATAGGACACGGTTATGATTTCATTGGTCTTGTCAGGCATGATTTTTCAGGTCTTCGATCGAAGTTGTATGCATACCTCGTTCCCTTCTTCAGTGAAAAGTAGTTCTGCATCCCCCATTCAGTTCAGTTCGAGTGTGAATGTGTAGGCCTAGTGACTGTGGAAAAATAATAGCCTATTTACTTATCAATTGGATCAAGGACATCTTGGTCATTCTTTTAATAGTCTAAGAAAACGATCTGGGGGAGACTCGAAAATCGCTCATGCTGCATGTAAAATAAATAAATAATGAATGTCTGTGTCAGCGCCGAGCTCTCAAATACCGTGCCATTCTCTCACTCTATGAACGGTTACTGCTATCCGTATTTCTTGGGACGTCCTTACCCTGAATCCAAAACTAACACTAACATTTTTACCTCACAGCTCCCAGGGAGGAGAACTGCCAGGTGGGCAGATGCACTCTGAACAGAACCAACAGCACCTGTTTTAGGTGCAAGTGACTTTTTTGTGGGAAGTGTTGCAATCAAGTGAAAGTGCCAAAGATTTGTGGCGACTGTTAGGACAAGGAATAACAGCTAAATGAGATCCAACTGTTGTGTGAAGACGCACACTATACTGTAAGCACGAGCGAGGCCACAAATAACGTGTCCAATAACCGACTATACTATTTTTTACCGCTGTCATATCGACACTTATACTTATTATAATTTCACTATTGCTTTTGTGCTGATTTTCACTATTCACAAGTACGCTTAGTGCTTATACTGATGTTCAGGCTACTGATATCTAAGATAGTTTCTTCAATAACCGCGTCTTGCTAACCTCCATTTAGGGGGGTGTTTTGATTTGTCTTGTTATAAAAATAATATTTTACTGTGTTTCAACATAGTTGTTTTATTTTTTACATATAGCCTATGTAACAGTTTAACTTTATGGCGTCCCCTCGCCCCGACTCGGGCACGAACCAGGGGCCCTCTGCACACAACAGTCACCCACGAAGCATCGTTACCCATCGCTCCACAAAAGCCGCGGCCCTTGCAGGGCAAAGGGAACCACTACTTCAAGGTCTCAAAGCGAGTGACATAACCAATTGAAACGCTATTAGCGCACAACACCGCTAACTAGCTAGCCATTTCTCATCCCCCTTTCAACCTCCTCTTCCACAGCAACCAGTGATCCGGGTCAACAGCATCAATGCAACAGTTTAACTTTAGTCCGTCCCCTTGCCCCGACCTGGGCGCGAACCAGGGACCCTCCGCACACATCAACAACTGACACCCACGAAGCATCGTTACCCATCGCTCCACAAAGGACGCGACCCTTACAAGGGGAACCACTACTTCAAGGTCTCAAAGCGAGTGACGTAACCGATTGAAACGCTGTTAGCGCGCACCACCGCAAACTAGCTAGCCATTTCTCATCCGTTACACCTACAGTAACAACCTCATTAACATTTTATTTACATTTTGTATTCTGATGTTACGTAGACAAACAACCAAATGACATTGGCACATTGCCAGCAGCATACCACCCTGCATACCACTGCAGGCTTGCTTCTGAAGCTAAGCAGGGTTGGTCCTGGTCAGTCCCTGGATGGGAGACCAGATGCTGCTGGAAGTGGTGTTGGAGGGCCAGTAGGAGGCACTCTTTCCTCTGGTCTAAAAAATATCCCAATGCCCCAGGGCAGTGATTGGGGACACTGCCCTGTGTAGGGTGCCGTCTTTCGGATGGGACGTTAAACGGGTGTCCTGACTCTCTGAGGTCATTAAAGATCCCATGGCACTTATCGTAAAAGTAGGGGTGTTAACCCCGGTGTCCTGGCTAAATTCCTAATCTGGCCCTCAAACCATCATGGTCACCTAATAATCCCCAGTTTACAATTGGCTCATTCATCCCCCTCCTCTCCCCTGTAACTATTCCCCAGGTCGTTGCTACAAATGAGAACGTGTTCTCAGTCAACTTACCTGGTAAAATAACGGTAAAATAAAAAAATAAATAAATTGACATATGCATAAAACAATATACGCATTTTCCCACCAAAGATGTTTCCATCAAATTGACTTGTTGTGGATAAAAGGCTTTGCGTGATGACGTAGTGCACATAAAAATAACTTTTGATGTTAAATTGAGTAGAATGGGGGGCGTGGGGTGTTGGGTGCAGCGTGACAATCTACTACACACCGCACCAATCAACTAGTGGCTAGTGTTGTACTAGCTAGCTAATGTGCATGTAGTGGCATAATGCTTGTAGTGACGTAATGCTAGTGGGTGCGGCATGTAGTGACATACTGCTAATGGGTGTGGTACTGCAATGGCAGTGGGCACGGCATGTAGACGGTGCAGAGTGTCGTGGGCACGGCATGTAGTTACTGCTTTACTGCATTCTGAGGATAGATAGTTTGTTAAATTCCCATGTACCAAATAAAAAATAAGTAAAAAATGTGAAGATCAAGTGTACTGATCTTTTGTCACAAAGAATGTAGCGTTAAAAGCTACAGCAAATGTCCCCACTCTGGTCTTGGGTATAGCCTATGAGATTATGGAGAAAAAAGCTAGATTATTTTAGATTTTTTTGTTAAAATGGCAGCCAAGCATCAATCATGTCACCAGAATAAGACCCTGCATATGTATTGGAAAGGAGCCTTAAGGTCATCACCATGCACTTTCACCACCCTGTGAAGTTCATCATAACTTTTATCCGTAGCATAATAAACCGCATGCTTTCCCAAGTCGTAGAGGGAGGACCACACAACTTATCATCGCGTGACTCCAAGTTTACTTTGATATGATGTTATTAGATAAATATTTGCATATAAAAGGCGTTTCCACCACCATTTCTCACATTTTTTCCTACCACAAAGATCCCACCTTGTCTAGAATATTTTGTTTTGTCAACATTTGGAAAGTTTATCAACAAGTTTGATGTTTCCATCAGGCCTGTCATTGTTATCCGAAATGTTCTTTACTCGCATAAAAAGGTTGGAAGGAAACCTGGATAGAGAGAGCAATTTGTTACATTTTAGTAGGCACTAACTCTACCATGGCTCATTGGCCAAAGCCTATGGGGAAATTAATGGAGTTTCTGGAGAGTTTTTGAATAAATGCCAAATATAAGGTCTGTGCTAAACACAGGCTTGGGAGATCTTCAACATTTTGTTCTATGAGATCTTCATCAGCTAACATCAACCCTTTATGTATATTAGCTGATTTATGTAATCAAAAAAAGCACAAAGTATAAAGGCTTCATAACTCATACAGATGTAGGATCTTAATTGCAGAACATTTGAAATGCAGAACATTTGAAACTTGTAGTGTATTTGAGGTTTAAAAAGGCTTCTGACTGAAGTTTGTAATTTCCGCTTTGGAATTTCAGACCTTATGAAAAATGTATCAACCTCTACAAGAACGTCCATTAATTATAATCCATATACTAGACTAATTCACATTTCTTGGTGTTGCAGGATTATTTTCCTGCTGTAGCAAACTGGTTTAAATTAAGATCATATCTGTAAAGGTTGTAACTGACTGATATTATCTCATACAACAAAACATATAAGATCTCCTAAGCCTGTTTTAACCTCCAAACTTATTTTAGGCATTTATCCCAAAACCCTGTTCTTTACCCATTCATTTTCCACATAGGAATGGCTGAACGAACCAGTGGGAACTACTGTAACTAATTTCCATGTTTCTAAGACTACAAGCTGGCGAGCTCTATAAACAGTATAATCAACTCTGGGCTCTATAATGAGTCTCTGGAAAAGAATGCTATTCAGTGGAAGGATAGTGCCAATCCGCTAACGAGTTGTGGCACACACCTTCCACGTTGTGCATTATTTTCCGTAGAATGCATAGCCCCTCTGTTTCTCGGTTGCTTAACCACAATGAAGAAAATATAATATCTAACTAAACCAGGCCAGTTTGGTCAGGCTAACGGTCACGCCCTGACCATAGATTGCTTTGTATGTTTCTATGTTTTGTTTGATCAGGATGTGATGTGGGTGGGCATTCTATGTTGTATGTCTAGGTTGTCTGTTTCTATGTGTTTGGCCTAGTATGGTTCTCAATCAGAGGCAGGTGTCAGTCGTTGTCTCTGATTGGGAGCCATATTAAGGTAGCCTGTTTTTCATTGTGTTTTGTGGGTGATTATTTTCTGTTCAGTGTTTTTTTTGTATTCACCTTTCAGGACTGTTTCGTTTTGTTCTCGTTATTTTGTGTTCATGATAATAAATGATCAATATGGACACTTACCACGCTGCGCATTGTTCCCCCTCTTCTCATTCCAACGACGAGCGTTACACTAACAAATAAAACATGCAGATTAAGTTGCAATGCCTCCTACTCAAATCTCATACCTCATGTTCTCATTAGGATTCTTTCTGAAAAATGCATTATTCTGGCTATATGCTTATTCATTAGAAAGTGTTGAAAATAAAGACTTGTTTAGTGCACTCAGACAGCACAATGTATTTCACCATTTCCCTTGAATATTCTTTGGATTGAACTGTTGGGTGAAGTGGCTAGATAGCCACTCTTGCCCTTGTCAGGACATGATGATAATCTGTGCTGCAGGGTAACAGAAAATGGCAGAGCAGCTAAGAATAACCCAAACTATTGAAATAATGTTGTATGCAGGAGGGGAAGAAAGAACATCAAAAAGTAACCGACGATCATTTTATTTAATTCCATTCCATAACAAGGGGACTAATGCATACTGTATGTATAGTTAGTGGCCAAATGGGACCTTAATGCAAGTGTCACGTCTGCTCCCGCTATTCCCCCCTCTGGCGCTTGAGGGAGCCAGGCTGCCCTGCATAATGCACTCCTGCCATCAATTATGCACACCTGCCTCCCTCGTCACGCGCATCAGCGATATAGTACTCACCTGGACTCACTCAATCACCTGTTTATTACCTTCCCTCCCCTCAGTTCCCCAGTTCTGTTCCCTGCTGCTGTATTAATAGCTTTTTGTCTGTATTACTCATTTGCTGACGCTGTTCCCATCTCGTTCCATGTCCGTTCTTTATTAAATGTGTTACTCCCCGTACCTGCTTCGTCTCTCCAGCGTCATTCCATGTGACAGTAAGAGGTATAAGGTCTTCTGGCAAAGATCATTACAACAACTCCCCTTGGCCTCAATTTACAAACCATTTAAATTCAGATGACACCACAGTCTGCTACCTTGTATGTGAATTGGATAGGTATCTGACAGGTGAGACTATGGCCCTAAAGGTTTTAACAAAGATAAACCAAAAACATGTATTACTAGCTTGGACATCAAAATATATTGATAGTGACACCCTAAAGACTCTGACAGGTGCACTAGTTCAGTGTCACTTTGAATATGCGTGCACATCATGGTTCACCAGCATCCCCAAACATCTAAAGAATAAGCTACAGACCAGCCAAAACAAGCTGGTGAGAGTTGTACTTACACTCCACCTTCGTACGCATCTGTAGGTTGAGAATTTGAATCAGCTAGGTTGGCTATGTCACGGTTGGTAGAAAGGATGGAACAAGGCTCAGCGTGATTAGAGTTCCACATCTTTAATTTACACTGAAAATTCCACAAAACAATAAACAAACAATGAACCGTGACCTAACTGGTGCAACAAGCACATACACAAACAATATCCCACAAAGCAGGTGGGAAACAGGGACACCTTAAGTATGATCCCCAATTAGAGACAACGAACATCAGCTGCCTTTAATTGGGAACCATACCAAGAGCACCAACATAGAAATTAAAAGACTAGAACACCCCCTAGTCACGCCCTGACCTACAACACCATAGAGCAGGGGTGTCAAACTCATTCCACGGAGGGCCTAGTGTCTGCAGGTTTTTGGTTTTTCTTTTCAATAAAGCCCTAGACAACCAGGTGTGGGGAGTTCCTAAATAATTAGTGATGTTAATTCATCAATCAAGTATAAGGGAGGAGCGAAAACCCGCAGACACTCGGCCCCCCGTGGAATGAGTTTGACACCTGTGCCATAGAGAATCAAGGGGTCTCTATGGTCAGGTTGTGACAGGCTATCTGTAAAGAAAAGGGTAATATTAATTCTACTTTGTCTGGTCCGTAGAATTATTACTGACTCAGCCCCCAGGTACCTATCAAATTATTTGACTTATATTAGAGGTCCACCAATACAACACTAGAGTCAGGGACTCTGATATTGCCTTTTTTAAAGGTAAGAGTCTATCTGGTAAGAACCCCTTTTCTTATACCGGCGCTATTGAGCGAAAAAAAAGTACCACAGTAACTCAAAGCCATGACTTAATTTAAAAAGAATGTCAAAAGCTGGCTAATTATTGAGCAGTAGAAGAAAACAAATCATGTCTGTATGTAATGCTCAAGGCTATGACAATGTCGTCCTGTCCATTGTTTTGTTATGTGTGATATACTGTGTGTAACCAAAGTCTGGCTAAAAAGCTACATCTACTGTGTAGCCTAGGCCTACTATATTTATACATTTTTGAACCCTTTATTTATGAGGACCACAATGGAAATACTTTTTTTGTGTCATCCTTGATGATTGTAAATACATTGTGTAGTTGAATTGTGTTTTAAATTGTCAAATAAATCTATCTACCTGAAACTGTTTTATGATTGCGAAGATCTTGGTATCTTTCTATTCCAGTTTGAAATGAGAGCATTAGTTGGCTTATTTGCATGCAATACAAAAAACAAAGGCAGCGTGAGCACTGTTGCACACAACCATAGAAACAGCGTGAAACCTGATGTTGATCGTCAGCAGGGGGCACTTCTCTCTCCTGATTCAGGAGAACCCATAGCCCCGGGGCAGTGACCCACATGAAAAAATAATAAGGTAGAAATACTACAGTGGTCACTGTAGTGTTTTTGCAGACTTTATACTCTATAACTAGGGGACCTGCTGTAGTGAATACAATCTATACTTGGCATGTAGATTTTTCACTTATGGGTGGCACAAATTGGGATATGGGGAGGGGAATGGGTAGGGTATATACAAATTAAATACTGTAGCATATGCTATACTAATTACTTTAGTTTTTTGCTGTCTTTAGTACACACTACAGTATACGACACAATTATTTAGTAAGTACTACACATGAGAGGGACACTTCAGTGTGTAGTATAGTATTCTACAGTATATGACAGAATTCTACAGTAAGTAATATAGCATTCTACAGTAAACTGTGGTATTTATTTCATGTGGGCAACTCTGATGGCTGCCGAATAGCTGTGATAACTGTCGATAAATGGTTGACATGCATCACCCAGGATGTGATGAGGTGGGGCTACTCTCTCTGGTTGTCTTTGTTTCTTCAAAGCATTTATATACTGTATAAGTCGGTACTTCTCTGATAAAGAATTAAAAGTGTATATAAAAACAACATTTTAATTTCTGTAATTAACAATGTGCTTTATCTGAGGGAAGAATCCTCCCTCTCTCCATCCCTCTCAGACCAACCCCTCCCTCTTAATTAAACACAGATAAACACTTATACAGTCATTTGTTCTCAGAATCCACAGAGAAGCCCCTATCCTATGCTACAGTACTCTGTCTTTTGTCACCAGTTCATTGCCAATTTCCCAACAGTGTATTGATTTTACACAAAGGGTCTCAATACATTAGTAAGGAATTAGGAAATAGCGTTCCACATGCAGACAGCTTGGGAGATAATTGTCTCATTCTTGTCTGAATTAATGAGTTCATGGCCCGCTTTGGAAAAGGCCTGTTATTAAAGAATATGCAACCATTGCTTAACAAAATAATTGACAGTTACTATGGGAATAACCCAAATGTATGTACCATACTGAACTTTTTAGTGTCTGTTTAGTGTCTGAACTGTCTATTCATTGTAATTTCATTCGGGTACTGATCTCAGTAGAAACGTATTCAATGCATAATCCAAGCACGTCTAAAATATATATAACTTATTGGGTTACTGACCACAAGATCACCATATCTATTCATAATGTATACTGCATTTTTATAATGTATGTCTTGGTCTTTTCACTGTATATTCCGAAGGTCCACTTTATTTTACTCAACCTGTTGGTCTTTGCTCTAATAAATGTCTTAAAGATAAATATGCAATCTATGTTCAATGACAGATGTGTAGCATTTGAAGACACAGTCGTGTGCACAGGTACTTGCTCAATGTTTTTTTTATTTTTTTTACTATTTTCTACATTGTAGAATAATAGTGAAGACATCAACACTATGAAATAACACATATGGGATCATGTAGAAACCAACAAAGTGTTAAACAAATCAAAATATATTTTATATTTGAGATTCTTCAAAGTAGCCACCCTTTGCCTTGATGAAAGCTTTCCTATTCTTGAAGATCAAGGGGTATAACATTTATTGGAATGACTGGAAATCTGATAGACTTTGGTTTTTAATATAGAGATATCATTTAATCGTATTATTATATGTAGTAAAAAGTGATGGGTTAGAAGAAGCTTACATAACCAACCCATAAACTAAAGTAAAATCCATTTATGGCAAGCTATATAAACTTTAACATTTATTTTTCCTGCAATAGATGCACTTCAATTTTGTAACATACATTTGTCTTCTTCTAATGCCTCTTAAGGGGAAAGTCATCTAAAAGTAACTCAGTAATGTAAAAAGATTACGTTACTGAGTTAAGGTAATCCAAAAGTTACGTTACTGATGACAATTTTGCTTAGTTTTTTTGCGCAGGCTGTACACACTCCAATAGTCTCTCATTCACAATTTCACAAGCACTTGATAATGCCTTGAATTTCAAGGCGGCAACCCCTTTGTGGCCGTAACGCACCCTAAAAAAATCCATGCCTTTTGAGGCCCAGAGTGCTGCTTTATGCCCTTCTCCCTGAGGGGGAGAAGCCCCTCTCACTCACACGGCTGTCTGTCACATGATCAGGTCTTTCTCACAGTCTACAGGGATGCAACTGTGTGTGTCCTTATCCAATTCCGAGGTGCATATTGAAGATAGTGGAAGAACTGTCCACATTTACTTTTGTCAGCCAACAAGATGAGTAGGCCTAACGAACAGCAAAAGCACTAGCCTATGTCAATCTATTTTACTAGGCAAACCAGTTAAGAAAAAATTCTAATTTTCAATGATGGTCTAGGAACAGTGGGTTAACTGCCTTATTCAGCGACAGAACGACAGATTCTTACCTTGTCAGCTCAGGGATTCGATCATGCAACCTTTTGGTTACTAGTCCAATGCTCTAACCACTAGGCTACCTGCTGCTCTACTAGCCCCATTGTACAAAAGTCGACCTATTCTATTCTGAGCGAGAAATAAATATTCCAAACATAGTCTGGGACAGTTGTGGGATGCGATAGATCATAAATGAATACAACAGCTAGCATCAAAATGTTTTGATCCAATGTGGCTGACGCAACAGATCAGAACGTTTATCTTAAAATGTTGATAAACTATTAGGCTATTCCTTCACATTATAAGCCAATGCACACATGGCAGTAGGTGTCACGATCGTGTGGAGGATTGATGGACCAAAACGCAGCTTTAGGAAAATAAGCCATCTTCTTTTATTTTTAAAGATGACGAAAAATAAACACGAAACACTTAATACAAACTAACAAAACAACAAACGATCGTGAAGCTAATAAACGTCGTGCACATACAACAGGCTACAAACGTTCTGACATAGACAATTACTCACAACCAATGAGAGCCTATGGCTACCCTAAATAAGGCTCCCAATCAGAGACAACCGAAATCAGCTGTCTCTAATTGGGAACTCATTCAGGTAACCATAGACTCTCCTAGACAACTAAACATACATAGACAACACTAGACACATGTACTCCACACAAACCCATATACTATACCCAACAACCCCTTTACCATAAAAACACCCAAAACCAACAAAACACAAACATTCCCCATGTCACACCCTGACCTAACTAAAATAATAAAGAAAACAAAGAATACTAAGGCCAGGGCGTGACATAACCCCCCCCTTAAGGTGCGAACTCCGGGCGCACCATTACACAGTCTAGGGGAGGGTCTGGGTGGGCTTCCATCCACGGTGGCGGCTCCGGCTCTGGTTGTGGTCCCCACGTCACCACAGTCCCTAACCACCTCCTAGGCTTCCTCCAAATGACCCCCCTCCACATTAACCCCATTGCATTAAGGGGCAGCTCCGGACTAAGGGGCAGCTCCGGACTAAGGGCCAGTACCAGGGTAAGGGGCAGTTCCGGACTGAGGAATGGCAGCTCCGGACTGAGGAATGGCAGCTCCGGACTGAGGAATGGCAGCTCCGGACTGAGGGACTGCACATGGCTGGCTGACAGATCTGGCTGCTCATGGCTGGCTGACGGATCTGGCTGCTCATGGCTGGCTGACGGATCTGGCTGCTCATGGCTGGCTGACGGATCTGGCTGCTCATGGCTGGCTGACGGATCTGGCTGCTCATGGCTGGCTGACGGATCTGGCTGCTCATGGCTGGCTGACGGATCTGGCTGCTCATGGCTGGCTGACGGATCTGGCTGCTCATGGCTGGCTGACGGATCTGGCTGCTCATGGCTGGCTGACGGATCTGGCTGCTCATGGCTGGCTGACGGATCTGGCTGCTCATGGCTAGCTGACGGATCTGGCTGCTCATGGCTGGCTGACGGATCTGGCTGCTCATGGCTGGCTGACGGATCTGGCTGCTCATGGCTGGCTGACGGATCTGGCTGCTCATGGCTGGCTGACGGATCTGGCTGCTCATGGCTGGCTGACGGATCTGGCAGATCCTGTCTGGTTGGCGGCTCTGGCAGATCCTGTCTGGTTGGCGGCTCTGGCAGATCCTGTCTGGTTGGCGGCTCTGGCAGATCCTGTCTGGTTGGCGGCTCTGGCAGATCCTGTCTGGTTGGCGGCTCTGGCAGATCCTGTCTGGTTGGCGGCTCTGGCAGATCCTGTCTGGTTGGCGGCTCTGGCAGATCCTGTCTGGTTGGCGGCTCTGGCAGATCCTGTCTGGTTGGCGGCTCTGGCAGATCCTGTCTGGTTGGCGGCTCTGGCAGATCCTGTCTGACGGACGGCTCTAGCGGCTCCTGTCTGGCTGGCGGCTCTAGCGGCTCCTGTCTGGCTGGCGGCTCAGTGGGCTCATGGCAGACGGGCGGCTTTGCAGGCTCATGGCAGACGGACGGCTTTGCAGGCTCATTGCAGACGGATGGCTCAGATGGCGCTGGGGAGACGGATGGCTCAGATGACGCTGGGGAGACGGATGGCTCAGATGACGCTGGGGAGACTGATGGCTCAGATGGCGCTTGGCAGACGGGCAGTTCAGTCATCGCTGTGCAGACGGCAGACTCCTGCCGGCTGAGGCGCACTGTAGGCCTGGTGCGTGGTGCCGGGACTGGTGGCACCGGGCTGGGGACACGCATCTCAGGGCTAGTGCGGGGAGCAGCAACAGGACGCACAGGACTCTGGGGACACACAGGAGGCTTGGTGCGTGGTTTAGACACTGGTGGTAAAGGGCTGGAGACACGCACCATATAGCTAGTGCGTGGAGGAGGCACTGGTGGTACTGGGTTGGGGCGGGGAGGTGGCGCCGGAAATACCGGACCGTGCAGGCGTACTGGCTCCCTTGAACGCCGAGCCTGCCCAACCTTACCTGGTTGTATGCTCCCCGTCGCCTGACCAGTGCGGGGAGGTGGAATAACCCGCACCGGCCTATGTAGGCGAACCGGGGACACCATGCGTAAGGCTGGTGCCATGTACGCCGGCCCGAGGAGACGCACTGGTGACCAGATGCGTTGGGCCGGCTTCATGACATACGGCTCAACGCTCAGTCTAGCCCGGCCGATACGTGGAGCTGAAATGTACCGAACTGGGCTATGCACGCGTACAGGAGACACCGTGCGCTCTACTGCGTAACACGGTGTCTGCCCGTACTCTCGCTCTCCACGGTAAGTACAGGGAGTAGGCGCAGGTTTCCTACCTGACTTCGCCACACTCCCTTTAAGGCCCCCCCCAAGAAATTTTTGGGTTGTACTCACGGGTTTCCAGCCTTGTCTCCGTGCTGCCTCCTCATATCGCCTCCTCTCGGCTTTAGCTGCCTCCAGCTCTTCACGAGGAAGGCGATATTCTCCCGGTTGAGCCCACGGCCCCTTACCATCCAGTATCTCCTCCCATGTCCATGAATCCTGTGTAGGTAGGTCCTGTTGCCGCTTTCCATGCCGCTTGGTCCTATAATGGTGAGTAATTCTGTCACGATCGTGTGGAGGATTGATGGACCAAAACGCAGCTTTAGGAAAATAAGCCATCTTCTTTTATTTTTAAAGATGACGAAAAATAAACACGAAACACTTAATACAAACTAACAAAACAACAAACGATCGTGAAGCTAATAAACGTTGTGCACATACAACAGGCTACAAACGTTCTGACATAGACAATTACTCACAACCAATGAGAGCCTATGGCTACCCTAAATAAGGCTCCCAATCAGAGACAACCGAAATCAGCTGTCTCTAATTGGGAACTCATTCAGGTAACCATAGACTCTCCTAGACAACTAAACATACATAGACAACACTAGACACATGTACTCCACACAAACCCATATACTATACCCAACAACCCCTTTACCATAAAAACACCCAAAACCAACAAAACACAAACATTCCCCATGTCACACCCTGACCTAACTAAAATAATAAAGAAAACAAAGAATACTAAGGCCAGGGCGTGACAGTAGGCTATAAGCGCGAATGTTCCATTGGCGGAAAACACCAATATCAAATGTGACCACAAATGTAATTATGATGTAATGCTTTTATTATTTAGGTGCATTTTTATGGTGAAAATTAGCTTCCCCAAACTTGCAACTCAGGCGCTGCTTATATATGCCAGTCAGGTTCTACACCCCTTGTAAAGCAGATTAATGTGCTTAATTTTAAGAAGTTATTTAGCCACTTTAGTTGTGATGCAAACTGTATTAAAACATGTTGGACTACAAAATTCACCAAAAAAGTAATTGTTTCTTATGCTGGGAGTCATTCGCAAGTGATAATACATCATTCATAAGTGATAGGCTAATGTTCTCACCCATCAGACTATTCTTGATTTAATCTTGTCTTTACATATAATAAATAATATATGTGTGACATTTGTTTTGATTTAGAATGGACCATTATCATGCACCTATATCGAAACTGGCAGCGAGAAAAAATGTAATGTCATGTAATGTAATGACATAATTAGCGAATGGAAGACGCTTTTCCCAGTGGTTTACTTTCCTGCCAGCCAGGTAGGCTATAATCCTGTTGTAAATATAAGCAATGTGCTTGATATTAAGAAATTTGAGAAATAAATATAGCAGCCTGTAGAAAGCAGAATTGTATTATTTTTTATTTTTTATTAATGCCGTCACTCTGTTTTCTCCTGCAATTGCATAGCCTTTAGAAATGTTGTGCAACATGAGTTCATGGGCTCTCATGAAGTGTTTGATTAGATTTTCAACTACATTTGCATTGATGTCAGTGATTAGAGGGACAAGTTAACACGTTTGGTAGTCTACTTATGACCAGCAGCAGCATCATAGCTTGGAGAAGCTTAATTACAGTGACTAAACAGTCATGTGGAATTTGACTGCCTTCATGACTCTTGACCGCCGGTGTGGCGGTAATATGGTCACTGCAACAGCCCTACTACTAAGATCAAATAGTAAACAATCTACGTGATAACTCTTAAAAATCCTGTGTAGTGAAGCTGTATGGTTTTGACTACAAATAGGTTTTGTGTAGTAATTCAGTAGTACTGTTAGCCCCTGCTGCTTCACCTTTGAGGTACCAGCATGAGAGACACCGAAGCGTGGTGATCCGTCTCAATGTGAAAATGCTCCAGGGGCGGCAGTGGGGAGTCTGCCTGAGGAAAGACTCATATGTGTCAGCGTCATATTAAACTATGAAAGAATATGAGTCTGTAATTGTAACAACATAGAAGAACTCAAGTCCTTTTGTTCACCTGACCTAGAATTCCTCACAATCAAATGCCGACCGTATTATCTCCCAAGAGAACTCTCCTTGGTTATCGTCACAGCCGTATATATCCCCCCGCAAGCAGATACCAAGATGGCCATCAAGGAACTTCACTGAACTTTATGCAAACTGGAAACCATATGTCCAGAGGCTGCATTTATTGTAGCTGGGGATTTTAACAATGCTAATCTGAGAACAAGGCTACCTAAATTCTATCAGCATATTGATTGCAGTGCACGAGCGAGTAACACACTCGACCACTGCTACTCTGACTTCCACGATGCAAAAGGCCCTCCTTTTGGAAATCTGACCATGACTCCATCTTGTTGCTCCCCTCCTATAGGCAGAAACTAAAACAGGAAGCGCCCGTGCTTAGGTCTATCCAATGCTGGTCTGACCAATTGGATTCCACACTTCAAGATTGCTTCGATCACGTGGACTGGGATATGTTCTGGGTAGTCTCAGCCAACAGCATTGACGTATTCTCTGACTCGGTGAGCGAGTTTATAAGGAAGTGTATAGGAGATGTTGTACTCACTGTGACTATTAAAACTTTCCCTAACCAGAAAACGTGGATTGATGGCAGCAATCACACAAAACTGAAAGCACGTACCACCACATTTAATCATGACAAGGCGACTGCAAACATGGGCGAATACAAACAGTGTAGTTATTCCATCCGTAAGGCAATCAAACAATCAAAGCGTCAGTATAGAGACAAAGTGGAGTCGCAATTCAATGGCTCAAACACGAGACGTATGTGGCAAGGTCTACAGACAATCACGGATTACAAAATGAAAACCAGCCACGTCGCGGACATTGACGTCTTGCTCCCAGACAAATTAAACAACTTCTTTGCTCACTTTGAGGACAATACAATGCCACCGACACGGCCCGCTACCAAAGACTGTGGGCTCTCCTTCTACGTGGCCGACGTGAGTAAAACTTTAAACGTGTTAACCCTTGTAAGGCTGCCTGCCTAGACGGCATCCCTAGCCGCGTCCTGAGTGCATGCACAGACCAGCTGGCTGGTGTGTTAAACTTCTTATGGCTGCAAGGGGCAGTATTGAGTAGCCAGTTAAATCGTGCCCATTTCAAACGGCCTCGTACTCAATTCTTGCTCGTACAATATGCATATTATTATTACTATTGGATAGAAAACACTCTCTAGTTTCTAAAACCGTTTGAATTATTTCTCTGAGTGAAACAGAACTCCTTCTGCAGCTCATTTCCTGACCAGGAAGTGGAATGTCAGAAATCGATGCTCTGTTTAATTCATGCCTATACATGGGCAATGAACGTAAGAGTCTACGTACACTTCATACACCTTCCCCTGGTTGTCAAGAGGCGGTGAGAGAAGAAATTTCGTGTCGATCTTGGTCTGAGGTGGAATTAAAGCTCTTTGTATGACGTGACCGTCCATTTCCTGTTTCTGGAGCGCGCGAAAAAGGACATGGATTTGCCTTCTTTTTAGCTGTCGTTATGGACGACTAACATCTCCGGTTTAGATTTTATTTGATACATGTGACCATATCATCGTAAAGTATGTTTTTTCAATATAGTTTAATCAGATTATTGAAATTTTTTCGGGAGCTTTGCCGTGTTCCGTTTTCTGACTTTGTTGACGTTGAAGAGATCCGTGCCACTTGGCAAGTGCCCATGCTAAATCAAGAGGGAAATTTGCCGTTCCAGATCCAAACAACGACTGTTCTGGACAAAGGACACCTTGTCCAACATTCTGACGGAAGATCACCAAAAGTAAGAAACATTTTATGATGCTATTTCTAATATCTGTCGCGCATGTGAACTGGTCGTCGGCGCCCAAGTGTTTCTGGCTATTGTGGTTACGCTAATATAATGCTATATTGTGTTTTCGCTGTAAAACACTTGATAAATCGGAAATATTGTCTGGAATCACAAGATGCCTGTCTTTCAATTGCTGTACACTATGTATTTTTCAGAAATGTTTTATGGTGAGTATTTAGTTATTTGGCGTTGGTGTCTGTAATTTTTCTGTCTGCTTTCGGTGCAATTTCTGACTGTAGCTGCAATGTAAACTATGATTTATACCTGACATATGCACATTTTTGGAAAAAAAACATATGCTATACAATAAATATGTTATCAGACTGTCATCTGATGAGGTTGTTTCTTGGTTAGTGGCTATTTATATCTTTATTTGGCCGAATTTGGGATAGCTACTGATGGAGTCAAAAACTGATGGAGTAATAAAAGTGGAGTCTTTTGCTAACGTGGTTAGCTAATAGATTTACATATTTTGTCTTCCCTGTAAAACATTTTAAAAATCGGACATGTTGGCTGGATTCACGAGATGTGTACCTTTCATATGCTGTATTGGACTTGTTAATGTGTGAAAGTTAAATATTTAAAAAATATACACTGCTCAAAAAAATAAAGGGAACACTTAAACAACACAATGTAACTCCAAGTCAATCACACTTCTGTGAAATCAAACTGGAAGCAACACTGATTGACAATAAATTTCACATGCTGTTGTGCAAATGGAATAGACAAAAGGTGGAAATTATAGGCAATTAGCAAGACACCCCCCAAAACAGGAGTGATTCTGCAGGTGGTGACCACAGACCACTTCTCAGTTCCTATGCTTCCTGGCTGATGTTTTGGTCCCTTTTGAATGCTGGCGGTGCTCTCACTCTAGTGGTAGCATGAGACGGAGTCTACAACCCACACAAGTGGCTCAGGTAGTGCAGTTCATCCAGGATGGCACATCAATGCGAACTGTGGCAAAAAGGTTTGCTGTGTCTGTCAGCGTAGTGTCCAGAGCATGCAGGCGCTACCAGGAGACAGGCCAGTACATCAGGAGACGTGGAGGGGGCCGTAGGAGGGCAACAACCCAGCAGCAGGACCGCTACCTCTGCCTTTGTGCAAGGAGGTGCACTGCCAGTGACCTGCAAAATGACCTCCAGCAGGCCACAAATGTGCATGTGTCAGCATATGGTCTCACAAGGGGTCTGAGGATCTCATCTCGGTACCTAATGGCAGTCAGGCTACCTCTGGCGAGCACATGGAGGGCTGTGCGGCCCCACAAAGAAATGCCACCCCACACCATGACTGACCCACTGCCAAACCGGTCATGCTGGAGGATGTTGCAGGCAGCAGAACGTTCTCCACGGCGTCTCCAGACTCTGTCACACGTGCTCATGTGCTCAGTGTGAACCTGCTTTCATCTGTGAAGAGCACAGGGCACCAGTGGCGAATTTGCCAATCTTGGTGTTCTCTGGCAAATGCCAAACGTCCTGCACGGTGTTGGGCTGTAAGCACAACCCCCACCTGTGGACGTCGGGCCCTCATACCACCCTCATGGAGTCTGTTTCTGACCGTTTGAGCAGACACATGCACATTTGTGGCCTGCTGGAGGTCATTTTGCAGGTCGCTGGCAGTGCACCTCCTTGCACAAAGGCGGAGGTAGCGGTCCTGCTGCTGGGTTGTTGCCCTCCTACGGCCTCCTCCACGTCTCCTGATGTACTGGCCTGTCTCCTGGTAGCGCCTGCATGCTCTGGACACTACGCTGACAGACACAGCAAACCTTTTTGCCACAGTTCGCATTGATGTGCCATCCTGGATGAACTGCACTACCTGAGCCACTTGTGTGGGTTGTAGACTCCGTCTCATGCTACCACTAGAGTGAGAGCACCGCCAGCATTCAAAAGTGACCAAAACATCAGCCAGGAAGCATAAGAACTGAGAAGTGGTCTGTGGTCACCACCTGCAGAATCACTCCTGTTTTGGGGGGTGTCTTGCTAATTGCCTATAATTTCCACCTTTTGTCTATTCCATTTGCACAACAGCATGTGACATTTATTGTCATTCAGGGTTGCTTCCTAAGTGGACAGTTTGATTTCACAGAAGTGTGATTGACTTGGAGTTACATTGTGTTGTTTAAGTGTTCCCTTTATTTTTTTGAGCAGCGTATATTTTGAATTTCGCGCCCTGCACTTGAAGTGGCTGTTGTCATAAATGTACCGACGTCGGGCTTGCACGCCAAACAGGTTAAGGACATATTCAATCCATCCTACAATCGTCCTACAATCTAAGATAGATGCCCTCAATCTCACACAAATGATCATGGAATCTACCAGGTACAACCCTAAATCTGTAAACACAGGCACCCTCATAGATATCATCCTGACCAACTTGCCCTCTGAATATACCTCTGCTGTCTTCAACTAGGATCTCAGCGATTACTGCCTCATTGCCTGCGTCCGTAATGGGTCCGCGGTCAAACGACCACCCCTCATCATTGTCAAGCGCTCCCTAAAACACTTCAGCAAGCAAAACTTTCTAATCGACCTGGCCCGGGTATCCTGGAAGGATATTGACCTCATTCCGTTAGTAGAGGACGCCTGGTTATTCTTTAAAAATGGCTTCCTTACAATCTTAAATAAGCATGCCCCATTCAATTTTTTTATAATAGATATAGGCCTTGGTTCACTCCAGACCTGACTGCCCTTGACCAGCACAAAAACATCCTGTGGCGTACTGCATTAGCATCAAAAAGCCCCTGCGATATGCAACTTTTCAGGGAAGTCAGGAACCAATATACACAGGCAGTTAGGAAAGCAAAAAGGCTATCTTTTTCAAACAGAAATTTGCATCCTGTAGCACAAACTCCAAAAAGTTCTGGGACACTGTAAAGTCCATGGAGATTAAGAGCACCTCCTCCCTGCTGCCCACTGCACTGAGGCTAGGAAACACTGTCACCACTGATAAATCTACGATAATCGAGAATTTCAATAATCATTTTTCTACGGCAGGCCATGTTCTCCACCTGGCTACCCTTACCCGGGTCAACAGCTCTGCACCACACACAGCAAATTGCCCAAGCCTCCCCCATTTCTCCTTCACCCAAATACAGATAGCTGATGTTCTGAAAGAGCTGCAAAAACTGGACCCCTACAAATCAGCTGGGCTAGATAATCTGGACCCTCTCTTTCTAAAATGATCCGCCGCAATTGTTGCAACCCCTATTATCAGCCTGTTCAACCTCTCTTTTGTATTGTCTGAGATCCCTAAAGATTGGAAAGCTGCCGTGGTCAACCCCTCTTCAAAGGGGGTTTCTAAAGTCTTCGAAACCAAGTTAACAAACAGATCACCGACCATTTCGAATCCCGTCGTACCTTCTCCGCTATGCAATCTGGTTTCCGAGCTGGTCATGAGTGCACCTCAGCCACGCTCAAGGTCCTAAACGATATCATAACCGCCATCGATAAAAGACAATACTGTGCAGCCGTCTTCATCGACCTGGCCTAAGCTTTCGACTTTGTCAATCACCACATTCTTATCGGCAGACTCAACAGCATTGGTTTCTCAAATGACTACCTTGCCTCGTTCACCAACTACTTCTCAGATAGAGTTCAGTGTGTCAAATCGGAGGGCCTGTTGTCTGGACCTCTGGCAGTCTCTATGGGGGTGCCACAGTGTTCAATTCTCGGGCCGACTCTTTTCTCTGTATACATCAATGATGTCGCTCTTGCTGCTGGTGATTCTCTGATCCACCTCTACGCAGATGACACCATTCTGTATACTTCTGGCCCTTCTTTGGACACTGTATTAACTTCTTTGGTATAGGGGGCAGCATTTTCACTTTTGGATTTCGTGCCCATAGTGAACTGCCTCCTACTCTGTCCCACATGCTAATATATGCATATTATTATTACTATTGGATAGAAAACACTCAGAACTTTCTAAAACTGTTTGAATGATGTCTGTGAGTATAACAGAACTCATATGGCAGGCAAAAACCTGAGAAATAATCCAAACAGGAAGTGAAAATTCTGAGAGTGGTCGTTGTTAAAGTCATCGCCTATTCCCTGTAATATATGTAATATATGTAATATAATTCCCTGTAATATATGGATCTGTTTGCACTTCATACGCCTTCCACTAGATGTCAACAGTCAGTAGAACGTGGAATGAAGCTTATGCTGTGTTGTGGGACCAGATGGGAGGGGAATGAGTCAGTGGTCTGGCAGAAATGTTGTTACATCTGAGCGCCGTCTCAGATTATTGCATGGTGTGCTTTTTACATGAAGTTTTTAAAAAATCTGACACAGCGGTTGCATTAGGAACAAGTGTATCTTTAATTTTATGTAAAACATGTATCTTTCATCAAAGTTTATGATGAGTATTTCTGTTATTTGACGTGGCTCTCTGTAATTACTCCGGATATTTTGGAGGCATTTCTGAACATGGCGCCAATGTAAACGGATATTTGTGGATATAAATATGCACATTATCGAACAAAACATAAATGTATTGTGTAACATGATGTCATATGAGTGTCATCTGATGAAGATGTTCAAAGGTTAGTGATTCCTTTTATCTCTATTTCTGTTTTTTGTTACTACTATCTTTTGCTGGGAAAATGGCTGTGTTTTTCTGTGGCTATGTACTGAGCCAACATAATTGTTTGGTGTGCTTTCCCCGTAAATCCTTTTTGAAATCATACATGTTGGCTGGATTCACAACATGTGTAGCTTTAATTTGGTGTCTTTCATGTGTGATTTCATGAAAGATTGATTATTATAGTAATATATTTGAAATTGGCGCGCTACATTTCTACATTTCTATTTTGGCCAAGTGGGACGCTACCGTCCCACCTATCCTAGAGAAGTTAACAAACCGTGGCCTCCAACTGCTCTTAAATGTAAGTAACACTAAATGCACGATCTTCAACCGATTGCTGCCCGCACCCGCCCGTCCGTCTAGCATCACTACTCTGGACGGTTCTGACTTAGAATATGTGGACAACTACAAATACCTAGGTGTCTGGTTAGACTGTAAACTCTCCTTCCAGACTCACATTAAGCCTTTCACGGGTCATCCCCAAAGCCAACTCCTCCTTTGGCTGCCTTTCCTTCAAGTTCTCTGCTGCCTGGAACGAATTGCAAAAATCACTGAAGCTGGAGTCTTATATCTCCCTCACTAACTTTAAGTATCAGCTGTCAGAGCAGATCATTGCACACATCATTGCACCTGCACCGATCATTGCACCTGTACTGTACATAGACCATCTGTAAATAGCCCACCCAACTACCTCATTCCCATATTGTTATTTATGTTTTGCTCCTTTGCACTCCAGTATCTCTACTTACACATTCATCTTCTGAACATCTATCACTCCAGTGTTTAAATACAACATTTTATTTTTCTCGCCACTATGTTCTATTTATTGCCTTACCTCCCTAATCTTACTACATTTGCACACACTGTATATAGACTTTTCTATTGTGTTATTGACTGTACGTTTGTTTAGCCCATGTGTAAGTCTGTGTTGTTTGTGTCGCACTGCTTTGCTCTATCTTGGCCAGGTAGCAGTTGTAAATGAGAATTACTTCTCAACTGGCCTACCTGGTTAAATAAAGGTGAAATAAAATATAAAAAAATATAAAAAATCCCTATCCCAGTCTGCTGTCCCCACATGCTTCAAGATGGCCATCATTGTTCCTGTACCCAAGAAGGCAAAGGTGACTGAACTAAATGACTATCGCCCCGTAGCACTCACTTCTGTCATCATGAAGTGCATTGAGAGACTAGTCAAGGATCGTATCACCTCCACCCTACCTGTCACCCTAGACCCACTCCAATTTGCTTACCGCCCTAATAGGTCTGCAGACGATGCAATCGCCATCACACTGCACACTGCCCTTTCCCATCTGGACAAGAGGAATACCTATGTAAGAATGCTAGTCATTGACTTCAGCTCAGTATTCAACTCCATAGTACCCTCCAAACTAACACTAAGCTTGAGACCCTGGGTCTCGACCCCGCCCTGTGTAACTGAATCCTGGACTTTCTGACGGGCTGCCCCCAGGTGGTGAAGTGAGGAAACAACATCCACCCATGCACGCCTCCAACTCAATCATCAAGTTTGCAGACGACGCCCCAGTGGTAGAATTGATTACCAACAACAACGAGACAGCTTACAGGGAGGAGGTGAGGGACCTCGGAGTGTGGTGTCAGGAAAATGACCTCTCACTCAATGTCAGCAACACAAAATAGATGATTGTGGACTTCAGGAAACAGCAAAGGGAGCACCCCCCTATCCACATCAACGGGACAGCAGTGGAGAAGGTGGAACGTTTTAAGTTCCTCAGTATATATATCACCGACAAACTGAAATGGTCCACGCACACAGACAGTATGATTTAGAAGGCGCAACAGCGACTCTTCAACCTCAGGAGGCTGAAGAAATGTGGCTTGTCACCGAAAACCCTCACTAACTTTTACAGGTGCACAATTGAGATTATCCTGTCGAGCTGTATCACCGCCTGGTACAGCAACTGCACCGCCCACAACCGCAGGGCTCTCCAGAGGATGGTGCGGTCTGCACAACTCATCACCGGGGGCAAACTACCTGCCCTCCAGGACACCTACAACACCCGATGTCACAGGAAGGCAGAAAAAGCTAATTAAGGACAATAACCACCCGAGCCAATACCTGTTCACCCGCTTCCATCCAGAAGGTGAGGTCAGTACAGGTGCATCAAAGCTGGGACAGAGAGATTGAAAAACAGCTTCTATCTCAAGGCCATCAGATTGTTAAACAGCCACCACTAGCACAGAGAGGTGGCTGCCTACCTACAGACTTGATATCATTGGCCACTTTAATAAATGGAACACTAGTCACTTTAGGGATCCCTTACTACCTCTTTGGGCTAGGGGGCAGTATTTTCACGTCCGGATGAAAAGTGTGCCCAAAGTAAACTGTCTATTAATCAGGCCCAGAATCTAGGATATGCGTATGCATGGTAGTATTGGATATAAAACACTCTAAAGTTTCTAAAACTGTTAAAATAATGTCTGTGAGTATAACAGAACTGATTTGGCAGGCGAAACCCCGAGCACAATCCATCCAGGGAAATTTGTTTTTGAGGTCATTGTGTTTTCCAATACTTTTCTATGCGACACCTGATTTATTATGACCCAGAGTGCAGGTCCTATGGCTTCCACTAGATGTCAACATTCTTTAGAAATTGTTCTATGTTTTTCTTTTGAGAAATGAAGAAGTAGTTCTATTCTTTCCATGTGTCACTCAGATAGAGTCAAGCCTTTTGGTGTGCGTGAACAGGAGCGCGCTCCTCGTTATTTTTCTCCGGTTTTGGAAACAGTTTATCCCGTCTTAAATTTTAGCGATTATTTACATTTTAGAGTACCTGAGGTTGGATTAGAAACGTTGTTTGAAATGTTTGGACCAAGTTTACAGGTAACTTATTAGATACTTTGTAGTCATGTTGGGCAAGTTTGAACCGGTGTATATCTGAATCAAACGCGCCAAATAAATGGACATTTTGGGGATATAAAGAAGGAATTTATCGAGCAAAACGACCATTCATTGTGTCACTGAGACATTTGGGATTACAAAAAGATAAAGATCTTCAAAGGTAAGGCATTTATTATATTGCTATTTCTGACTTTCGTGTCGCACCTGCCTGGTTGCAATATGGTTTACATGTTTTTGTAAGCGGGGCGCTGTCCTCAGATAATTGCATGGTGTGCTTTCACCGTAAAGCCTTTTTGAAATCTGACACAGCGGCTGGATTAACAAGAAGTTACACTTTATTTTGATGTATTACACTTGTATTTATATGCATGTTAAATATTTATATTTCTGTAGTTTGAATTTGGCGTGCTGCAATTTCACCGGATGTTGTCAAATCTATCCCGGTAACAGGATTAGAGCGGGATTCGAGCTTAACTGACTTGCCTAGTTAAATAAAGGTGAAATAAAAAAATAAATAAAAAATACTGCCTCTAGGGAGAGCTGTGACGTCAATGGAGTGCGTTAGCGAGATTGTGAGATTTCTTCTTTATTCTTGGCGAATGACTACTACTGAAAACTAACATTTCTCCATCTCATCACTTTACCCTGTTAATTCAGGTATGTATTCGTCAAAAGTGCAATTTGACTCAAAATATTGAGGTAACATGGTTAATTACATAGTCAATGAGTTTGATGTTTGAAGGCAATTGAAGGGAGTTTTAACCGAGTGAAAAACTGGTTGGTATTTTCCCCATTGTAAGTACAGTAATGGAGTTAGGCTAGGTTGCTAATGGTTTACATGTAAGAGAAGGAATTAAGATGGCGTCTGAACTTTCAACAATGTTTTAGATCAAATTTGTTGAGATCCAACAGGCTCAATTTACTTTAGGTAATATATGTAAATATGTGATGTCACAATAAAATGTGTTAGTGTTAATATTTGTACGAAAATACCGTTTAATAGTTCGCTAGCTTGATGCTAACCAAATTTAGCTAGTCTAAGCGCTAGTTAGCTCTAGGCCAACGTTAGTTGGTTTTAGTCATTGTCAGCTTACATGTTAGTGGTTAATAATGTAATGGTTGTAGCATTGTTTAGCATAGGCGTCCGGTAATTTATAGTTTTTTTGACTGATAGTACACTGATAGTATAGTGAGTTATATACACTGCTCAAAAAATAAAGGGAACACAATGTAACTCCAAGTCAATCACACTTCTGTGAAATCAAACTGTCCACTTAGGAAGCAACACTGATTGACAATACATTTCACATGCTGTTGTGCCAATGGAATAGACAACAGGTGGAGATTATAGGCAATTAGCAAGACACCCCCAATAAAGGAGTGGTTCTGCAGGTGGTGACCAAAGACCACTTCTCAGTTCCTATGCTTCCTGGCTGATGTTTTGGTCACTTTTGAATGCTGGCGGTGCTTTCACTCTAGTGGTAGCATGAGACGGTGTCTACAACCCACACAAGTGGCTCAGGTAGTGCAGCTCATCCAGGATGGCACATCAATGCGAGCTGTGGCAAGAAGGTTTGCTGTGTCTGTTAGTGTCCAGAGCATGGAGGCGCTACCAGGAGACAGGCCAGTACATCAGGAGACGTGGAGGAGGCCGTAGGAGGGCAACAACCCAGCAGCAGGACCGCTACCTCCGCCTTTGTGCAAGGAGGAGCAGAAGGAGCACTGCCAGAGCCCTGCAAAATGACCTCCAGCAGGCCACAAATGTGCATGTGTCTGCTCAAACGGTCAGAAACAGACTCCATGAGGGTGGTATGAGGGCCCGACGTCCACAGGTGGGGGTTGTGCTTACAGCCCAACACCGTGCAGGACGTTTGGCATCTGCCAGAGAACACCAAGATTGGCAAATTCGCCACTGGCGCCCTGTGCTCTTCACAGATGAAAGCAGGTTCACACTGAGCACGTGACAGACGTGACAGCGTCTGGAGACGCCGTGGAGAACGTTCTGCTGCCTGCAACATCCTCCAGCATGACCGATTTGGCAGTGGGTCAGTCATGGTGTGGGGTGGCATTTCTTTGGGGGGCCGCACAGCCCTCCATGTGCTCGCCAGAGGTAGCCTGACTGCCATTAGGTACCGAGATGAGATCCTCAGACCCCTTGTGAGACCAGATGCTGGTACGGTTGGCCCTGGGTTCCTCCTAATGCAAGACAATGCTAGACCTCATGTGGCTGGAGTGTGTCAGCAGTTCCTGCAAGAGGAAGGCATTGATGCTATGGACTGGCCCGCCCGTTCCCCAGACCTGAATCCAATTGAGCACATTTGGGACATCATGTCTCGCTCCATCCACCAAAGCCACGTTGCACCACAGACTGTCCAGGAGTTGGCGGATGCTTTAGTCAAGGTCTGGGAGGAGATCCCTCAGGAGACCATCCGCCACCTCATCAGGAGCATGCCCAGGCGTTGTAGGGAGGTCATACAGGCACGTGGAGGCCACACACACTACTGAGCCTCATTTTGACTTGTTTTAAGGACATTACATCAAAGTTGGATCAGCCTGTAGTGTGGTTTTCCACTTTAATTTTGAGTGTGACTCCAAATCCAGACCTCCATGGGTTGATAAATTTGATTTCCATTGATCATTTTTGTGTGATTTTGTTGTCAGCACATTCAACTATGTAAAGAAAAAAGTATTTAATAAGAATATTTCATTCATTCAGATCTAGGATGTGTTATTTTAATGTTCCCTTTATTTTTTTGAGCAGTATATAATGTGAACTTGTAGATGTATGGTGACTGTCATGGCCAAGTCCCTTGACGGATACCAGGAATGGTGGAAGGACAATCTGAAGGTAATTCTCTTTACACACAACAGCAGCGTCTAGGCCTCTAGAGTATTCACCCTATCGCCTGCTGTATGGATGGGAGTTGCAGCTGTTTACTGAGGTAAACAATGCAATTGTATATACAATTATTGCATAGACTGTAGTATAAAAAAATTGTGATTGACTTAGTGTTTTTCTATTGCTATTTTTGTATAACGTATTTTGAGATTACTGATACTCCACCTGATGTAGTGGAAGTTGTCGAACCAGATCAGAACGCCTTCAAGGACCACCTTCAGACACGGACTGATGTGGAGGTTTTTGACAAGGTAGAAATGATTGTCCGCCGTTAATTTTATTTTGTGGCCTTCCAAGATATATATATAAGAGCTGTATTTGTAAAAATATTAAATATAATTGCATTTATTTATATAATCACTCAAGGTGAGACTGAACATGGACAAGGCGCAGGAGAAACAGAAGGAGAGCCGCCGGAGGAGAATCAAGAGGACTAAGTGCTTCGACATCCGGGCAAATGACTTGGCTTGGAAGAAGAACAAAAGGAAGGCGAGACCTGGGAAAGCTTGGTGTTCTTTCGCTCCTATCTGGGGTCACCATCCGTTAAGATTAATATAAAAATCGCAGATGATAACTATTTGACATAAATCCACCTGATGTCCTCCATTACCAAGCACCCTCCGACTTTTCATCACATCAGCTGTTATTGCCATGTTGTCATTATCTGCTAAGAAAGAGCAAGAAAACTATCAAACTGGGCACATAATGTGAGATGCACAGATTAGCTAAAAACACTAGCACTGCAAAGAGGGCAGCAGTGCCTGGACTTTGCAGGTTCCCTCTTCGAGTCCACCTTCCAAGACTGACTACCTGTTGAAAACAAGTGACAGGCAGAACCTCCCATCCACACAGCACCTCTCTATTCCACACACCAGAATTCATAAATCAACATTTATGTATTTAAATCTAAAATATTGCCTGATTGGTTTTCACAGCTGTTTCTTAAGGTGTTCATTATTGTAGATTGTAACGTATCCCTTGATGGTGTTTGTTAGTTCAGCATTGTGAATTATTGTGTCATAAGACATACAATAGATATATTTTCAACTGCAAGGGTGTACTAATGAGCTTATTTAAAAAAATAATAATCATAATTGATGACTACTGAAATAATATTATTTCAGTTTAGATAAGGGAAGGCCTGTTTAAAATGAAAATATGCCAGCCAGACAAGCCAGTGTATGAATCAAATGTACTTGCATATGAATTGAGTGGAAATTAGCTGACTTTGTGATTTGTAAGGTAAGTAGCATTAATGATTTTATTTTTTATTTTATTTAACCTTTATTTAACCAGGTAGGCAAGTTGAGAACAAGTTCTCATTTACAACTGCGACCTGGCCAAGATAAAGCAAAGCAGTTCGACACATACAACAACCCAGAGTTACACATGGAGTAAAACAAACATACAGTCAATAATACAGTAGAAAAATAACTCGATATACAATGTGAGCAAATGAGGTGAGATAAGGGAGGTAAAGGCAATCAATAGGCCATGGTGGCAAAGTAAATACAATATAGCAATTAAACACTGGAATGGTAGATTTGCAGTAGATGAATGTGCAAAGTAGAAATACTGAGAAATACTGGGGTGCAAAGGAGCAAAATAAATAAATACAGTAGGGGAAGAGGGTAGTTGTTTGGGCTATTTATAGATGGGCTATGTACAGGTGCAGTGATCTAACTTTTGGTATTTTGCAGTAGGCATAGCTCTAAATTGCAGAGCATTTAACTAACCAACCACATTTTCCTGTGATGTTGAGGCTGAGCAAGACCTTCGATAGGCTAGTAGATTATGCTGAAATAATTGTGGAGTTAATCATTGTTATAGCCTAGTTCGCTTTATATAATCTGGACTGTTGCTTTTCCTATGGCTAAGCAGACAAGTGGTAGCATATGCTTTTTGCCCGTCTCTATGACAAGGGTTCGGCCTATATCCTCACATACCCCCTCAATTCGAGCCCTGCTTTTAACCATAAGACATCTCCACAGAAATATATAGCCTAAGGATTGCATGGTGACAGTGATTGTGTCTGTTAATCCGGTAAACTAGGTAGTAGGGGAAAAAATTTGGTAAAATCATGACATCGGTGATTTTCAGGCCAGAGAAATATGCCAGAGTTTCTGAATTGGAATTCCAAGTTGGAAACCTCTCAAAACAAAAAAAATCCCGGTCTGAGTTCCCAGTTGTCTTGAACGCACTAATGTCGGAAGTCAGAGATTGCCAACTTCCGAGTTGTTTTGAATGCCCCACTAGAGACCTAGGCTACCTCTTATTTCTGAATAGGGATACCTCCAACAAAGAAGCCATTGTGTCTGTATTGATGTGAGAAATAGGCTTATCTACACAGCAATGGTGACTGGCTGCAATATCAACTAGCCTAATAATTTTTATATTGAGGTGATAGGCCTATTTTAGCTAAATCAACAAATGAAATTGATTAGATTACTCTGGTAATGACAAAGATTTTTACATAATAATGTACATGTAGACGTTTGCAAGGCGTTCATGGTGAGATCTTTAATAATAAACTAAACAGACACTTAAACTAACATATGATGCGTAACACATGAAGACTTTTTTAAGGCGTTGATGGTAAGATCGTTCGTAATAAACTTACAAGCAAACTGACACGTGACGTGTCAGTGCCATGTTACATGATGTGAACACTTGAACACTACGTACGTCTACATGATGTTTACGTGTCATGTGACGTGAACGCGTCGGCAGTTTGACGCCTTAGAAAAAAACTTGTCTCCATTGATAGTCCATGTTAATTCATCACAGTATTTTATGGTGCTAGGAAGGCATTAGGTGACTTTGTGAGAGGTATCAGTATCTTCACTGGGATTAATTATGGCCCTTATCACCCCCTATTATGGTGGATGGGCTTAAGCATCTGCCTCTGGATCTAATCCAGCGACTGAGAGCTTGTTGTTTGGTCATGCACTGCTTGATATCAGCAAGTCAAGCATGTTGTAGAATAAACCGCAACAGGCCAGCAGGCGAGTTCCTCTTTTCACCGAGTACAGCCATGCCATCTGATCCGAAACATGATCTGACACTCGCTCTCCTGCTGGCCGATATGGATACTTTCCCAGATATGGATAGCCATTCTGCATAAATCAGAATAATCATCAGAGATGTCAGGATCCATTTCTTCCCTGCAATCTGAGTCATTTTCATTCAGATCTTGCAGCAACGCTAACGTAGCATGGGCATCCATTCATCTTGGTCTTGCAATTATGCATGCTCTCACTGTGTAGCCTACTCCAAGTGGGCCTAGAGTAGACTAATAAAACTGCTTGTATTCGATGCACTGATATAGGGTATACCATTTTGAGATCACAATTAGAATAGATGAATGCAATAGAATGTCCCTCCCTGTTCTTCATTCACAACTGGTGATTACATAATTATGCATGTTCGCTTCCCATTGCTCATCAACACCCATTTCCCCCCCATCATACTATACTTAATTTATTTCATTTGTTGTTATGCTGTATGTGTGAAATTAGTTTTGCTATAGTTTAGGTTCAGTTTCGAGGCAATTATCGGGGTGATTATCAACTGGGCATGGCACCTTCAACTATTGGGAGAAGGAGCAGAGCAGTCCCTACTGTTGGGAGAAGGAGGGGCAACGAGGAAAGACATTCAAAAAATGACATGCCCTCATGAAACTGGTGTTAACTCCAGCTCTGTTTGTGATATTAAAATTCTAACAAAGACAGTGTGTTATATAAACATATTTAGGAAATGTCAAGGAGGAGGGGGCATGACTTTAAAAATGGTAGAGTAATTAAACATTTAAATTAGCTTTGAGTCGATATAATGCTCTCTGCCTTTCTAGTGTTAATGTACACAATCACAAAGAAATCCACTAAGATGTTGTTTAGGAAGGTCATAAAAAGCATGATACAAGACAATTTACTTCAAAAGAACAGAATAGTATGTTTTGAGTTGTGTTTATCTGTGCTTAGTAGCCAAGGCTATGGTTGTGCCATGCCAATAAAATAAACTTTTCAATTAGAAGACATCACAGGCCCTACCCTACCACAGTCAACATGCAGTTATTTTACAGTAAGAATATAATGGAATAAAACATTGTCACCAGTAGCCAACTCACACGAGGAACTCACACAGAGCTGTTGTTATACTAGTAAAAAGTATATTTTGAAACAGAGACCACCTGAGCAATTTGTATAGTAGTTTGGCAAAAATGGATTCATTAGAAACCTTGGAATCTGATCTTTCTGAAAGGGTATAGCAATTAAAACATTTGGCCTGCATGGACCTGTGTAGGATGATTTAGATGAAGTGCTATTTGGTAAGCTCCATTCCCTTCTTTGTCAATGCATGCTGTGCTGGTTATCAGTCTCTTCATTCTCTATTTGACAATTGATAACATTTTCACCCATCAGACTATCAATTTAATCTTGTCTTTAAGCCAGTGTTATCCAACCCTGATCCTCCAGTACCCTCAACAGTAAACATTTTTGTTGTAGCCTTGGAAAAATATACCTCAAGGACCAGGGCTGGGAAACATTGCTTTAGGCAACATCTATTATTATTATATGTGTGAAATTAGTATCAATATAGTTTTGCTGTAGTTTGGACGGACCAGCTGGGCAGGCAACTGCTGTCTTATAGTCAAATAATACACTATTGTCTTATTTTAGTATTTAGCTACAGTCTATGTGCTTCTGAGTCAATCATTACATTTTATGACTGATAACAATTTCCATTTGGTGTCCTAAAGTTTCTTATGAACGATTTTAACATAATTAATTTAGCGATGAATTATTTATTATGGAATACTTACACAATTGAAATATCAACGTCAGAATGACCATTCATGGCCATTCTAGTAGCTATGGAATTCCGGTGCTCCTAGTGCTAGCTAGCAAGTTTACTAGATAGGTACAGTAGTTGCCTTGGTAACCAAACCATCACTCCCCATACAGTAGCT